>NC_136625.1:25876799-26264299 GCF_933228915.1 Telmatherina bonti | reverse complement strand
GCATTAAAACATGTGCTAAATATGAGCTCATGCCATTCTTTTATTTTCAACAACTTTTATTCAACACATCCCCTCCATTTGGAAATGGACCGTAGTTTTACTGCAGTACCAGCAGAGTTCACAGGTCTGTAGTCTCCTTTATTGCCCCTCTTCCAGCCCTTCATTACGCCAGCCTCAACTATTGATGTAACACAATGTGACCAGGTTCCCTGCTCCTAAATTACAGGTTGTGGTCTCTGAAGATTGAGCTGCAGCACTATAATGAACCCATATTAAGTCTGGGATTTCATGGGGTGAAAAAAAGGGCACATGCAGTTCAGTTCATTGTCCGAGGGGGGGAATGATGCAGTAACAAGAATCTCTGTGGAGGCAGACAAAGCTGCTGAGCTGCATCATAGAAAAATGATACATGCTTAACCCAACGATAACATCAATTAAACAATTGTTGACTGTACATGCATATGACCTAAACGCCATATTTACACATATGGGCTCTTTAAAAGGGGGCTGACCTGGATCATTTTTATTTCATCTTCTTATCCCCTCTTCCCACCTCTCACAAATCCCCTCATGCGTGGACTCCACATTCCCCTCCCAGCTGGTTGCCCGTAAGCTGTTTGTGCAACACGGGTGCCGATCAAGGTACGAAGTGGACTGTTGTCCCGAGGCTGTGAGCAGGCCACGTCACACATCGTGTCACACGCAGTTAAAAATACTGCAGCAACTTTAAGAAGCTTTACTTGAAAACAGTGAAGTTTTTCATTCATCTTTGTCCTCTACTTGTCCTGGTCGTTTCTGTTTGTCTGATTTGGTTCAGTTTGAGAAGTGCAACTGTAAACAAATCGAGGAGTGTGTGTTATAGTATATAAACGAATAAAGTCTGAGTATTTTATCTTTGTTCTTTTGGTTTTGGGCAGGTATCATTATGGGTGCATACTGAAAGAATTTAAGCTGAGCGTGGGGACACACAGTGACTCCAACGGAAACGACACTCTCCTCTCAAGTAAGAATCTGCAAGTTGTTGGGGAAAATGAGATCAGTTTAGAAATCCTGTGACCACTGACTGCTGCTGGCATTTTAAACTAAGCCCTGTGAAGTCTTCACATTTTGGGAGGCCTTGCTGAAATGTCAATCCATCAGTTTAGTCCGTCTGGAAATATCTTAACTGTTTGATAGACTGGCATGATATTTTGTACTAACATTTGTTAGACCCAGAGGAAGTATTATTGTGCCTTTAGCAGTCTCCTGACCTTTCCTCCAGCTCCACCAGCAAGTCTAAGTGAGACTGTGTTGACCTATTTGCTTTATGATCAAATACCTGTGACATGAATGCCATTCCTCTCAGCCTCAGCTTTTCTGTTCATTTAGATTATGAATGCAGTGCAGATCAGACCTGCTAAACATAAGGTAAACATATTGGTTTGGCTGTGTCAGCTCTCCAACTTCAGTGTTAGGAAAGCTGTGGATGATATAAGTGTGATGCTGGATGATTAACAAGCCCTGTAACAGGCAAAGGATTTACATCAATCCCACACAGTGTGCCTGTGCTCAGCTTGTGCAGGCTGGAAGCCTTACGGTGCTCCGTGGTCCTGGCTAACAGGAGAAATGGAGTATTAAGAAAAGAGTGAATGCTACAGTAGGTTTGTGTATGTTTAATAGACCGAAAAAGCTCCCAATGAATAGTTATGGAGTCTGTGAGATTGATGGTTGTTTATTGTGCATAACAAAAGCAGTTACACTGAAAGATTCAGTTTGGTTTTTATAATCAGTCTGCACACAATCCTCCAAAATAACACAGTTGGGGGGAGGTCTCACTTATTGAAAATAGAAGGTTAAAAATCCCATTTTTTTCAGTGTTTAGACGCTCTGCTTACAGTAGAGCGCTTTTGTCAATAAAAACAGCCTCAAATCCTTTTGAGAATAGCTCAGCATGCCTTGTGCAACTTCTCATTTTTCATGTTTTTTCTTATTGTTTTTCCTGTAAAAGTTCAAGTCTTAGTGTTTTTCTTGAAATGCATCAGCACAGATATTCAGGGTTTCAGTAAAATGAAATAAAATTATTGGCTGCTTAAGGACTTTCAGAGATTCTTGAAGCCCCACATGGTTTTCTCGGATGGTGTGCAATACTGTGCAAAAGTCTTGAGTCGTCCATCATTTCCTAATGTTTGAATATTCACATTATAAATGGAAACAGTACATCAGGCGAAATCAGAGTTTGACATTTGACATCACCACCTTCATTCTGGTTCAGAGTCTGAGCACGTGTAGGCCAAAAATATACTAGTTCATTATTCTGTCATGGCTGCCATGGCTGCCTCACATTTTTATGTCTTTGCTGTGTTATGTTCAGACACAACACTAATAGGTCACTATTTATCCCAATTTATTGAATTTTAAAATAAACATGAGAAAAAAAAAACTCATCTGAAGAAGATTAGATAGAGGGACTTTTTCTACAAGGTGAGTAAAAAAAACATGCCAGCGTCAAAAAAAAAAAAAAATTAAGATTTTCACAAAGCCTGTAAAATTATTGCTCAAGATCATTTAAATAAAAAAAAAAAATCAAGTGAGTCAGGCTGAATGGAAGCAATATGTAAAGAAATGAGGTGTAGCTCAAGATTTCTTGTCTTGTGGAAATGTAAACCTGCGATGCAGAATTAGATCTTCTGGAGAATCGTCTTCAGTCAGAATAATCCTGTTTCCTTCTACTGGCCCCATGTTATCAGAATGCCTGACCACAGAATGATGCTGCCATCCCCATGTTTAACTGTAGGGATGCGATTCAGGTGCAGGTTTCCTTTTTGGAATTGTAACCTGATGATACCTGGTCCGTTTAATGTGTTTAGATGATTTTGGCATCTTGCGATCAGCAATTACTTCCTGGGACTTCTGGTAAAGACTGTCCATAAAAGAACACTGGATCTCATCCATTCTGACATTGTTTGGCTGGTTTCTTCTTTTCTTCTATTGCTAAACGGTGGAGACTGAATAGATGCTGCAGAAACTCTCTTGTACCCTTCCCCGGGAAAAATCTTGCCTCATACGTTTAGAATCAGTTCTTCTTCCTAAACTTTCTGGTTTAATTCAGTCAGTATTTCACACTTATCTAGACACATGTATGTCATTCCCAGTCACGTCCAGTAAATTCCATCAAGCATTCCTGCAGGAAAACAGTAAATGTGAGCCACCCATCTTGATTCCAAAAATAAACAAACTGAAGTCAAACTTTAAGGGGTCTGAACAGTTTCTGAATGTTTTCATGACAATATGATAGATTTTATACTTAATGAAATTGTCGTCTGTGAGACCACTGAGCTATTATCAGAGATAAGAAAAATAAAATATGTGTTTGGTTTATTCCAGTTTGTGTGAAAACACAAGCTCATACTGTTTGGTATTACAGCATCGTAAAAATGTTTGAAATGGTAAAAAAAAATTGCTGTTGCTGTTTTCTTTTCCCTCCATCCTGCATGGGCGCCTTATGTCTGTGATTTTTAGAAATCCTGAGTCAGTCCTGTATTTGTATTTTCCCGTCAGGCCTGAATGTGCTTGTTCCTCTTTAATATTCTGATGCTTACAGCTTTTAAATTTTGCTTCTCAACAGTGTGAGCACTCAATCATCTATTATTAGTCTGCTTCTTTTTCTTGCTTGATTGTGGATTTGCCAGCTGGCAGACATTCCAGGGAGTAGTTTTGCATATTTAAAGTGAGCACCACTTCAGAATTATTTTTCTTTTTGCCATCATAGTTACTCAGAAAAAATACAAAACAAGGAATGAAATCGCCAGTTAAATCAGCATTTAAGCTAAGAAAAAAGTCAACTGATTTAATAATTACAAGCATCTGATTAAGAAGTTCCTCTCTTCCTGTCCCCCTCAGGCCCACCCCCCCAGCTGAAGCTTCTGTGTGGAGCTGATTTTCTGGACACCTTCAAGATCCCTGGCCTGTGGCTGGACAGTCATGTGGAGGAGTTAGTCGGACATTTTGGGCTTGTCTGCATCAGTCGAGGGGGACTGCAGCCCGAACGGGCCGTGCACGAGTCGGACACTCTGTCCCGCCACAGACAAAACATTTTCCTGGTGAGGGAATGGGTGAGAAATGAGACAAGTGCCACAGAGGTCCGGCGTGCGCTGAGACGGGGTCAGAGTGTGAAATACCTGATCCCAGACTCTGTGATTGAATATATTCATCAGCATAACCTCTACACAGAGGACAGCGAGAGGAGAAATGAAGGCACGGCGCTGAGACCACTCATCAAGCAAGCACAGCAGCTTGTAAAAAGCCTGGACAACTGATGAGTTAAAGGATAACCAATCAATCCATTTGGGATTGCTAGAGAGATTCCGAACTGGACTGCAGCATGCAAGAGGTTTGCTCAACGTGTCAAATCTGCACAGTAACATGTTTTAATCACAAAGATCTCCCCTGTGTTGTGTTATACGTGTAAAGTCCTGCATGAAAATGAAACTGGTGTTTATTCTACATAGTCTTTATTTATTCTTTTAAAAGGAAATTGCTATTTTTACCCATTCCACACCATTGTCGTTATATAAAATAAAATCCTGTATATTTGAAGTGTTTGCCTGATTCATGCTTTTGCCTTCCTGTTTACGTCCAATTCCACCTTCCACCCAGATATTATTTTAGGATTTAATGTTGTACTCTTACACTTAACCTCATGCCTGTTGTTCACAGACCATCACAGGAGATAAGACAGCCACATGGCATCCAGTGGACTGAACTCTACAGAATGACAGAAAAAAAGGAGCAAAAACACTAGAAAATGTCATCATACCAACAAGCAATTTCAATACAAACGGAGTTCAGAAGCTTTCAAGGTAAAAAGAATCAAAGATGCTCAAAGAGTTGCCTTTTTTTTATTTTACTGAATATGGGAGTCTAAACTGATTTAAATGCTCAAACTACAACAGACAGCAGTGTGTTTATGTCATTTGTGAAAGTCTGAGCCACTAGACCCCCAAGACATTAGTTTGGGCGATAATCTCTGTCCTTTTCCTCTCACATGGATATCAGTGTGGGTGTCTTTTCTCTATAGCTCTCTCCAAACAGCAATTCTCTGTGGATCCATTCAGTCCACCCATTATCATCCACACAGTGTGTCTGTGAGGCCTGTATTATTTTCAAAAGAAGGATTTAAAGTAATCCTGACAGTTGCTGAGCTACAGGAGGTGTTTCCTCACTAAGGCCAATGGCTAGAAGCGCTGCTGTGCCGCTGATACTGAATGGCGTCCTCTGAAAGATGATGATGGTGTGCATGTGTGTCTTTGCCTGTGAGCAAGTCGGTAAAGGATTTAGACAGCAGGTTGGCTGCAGCTGCCTCAAAGGAGAGATTATGAAATTAATTGAGTTATTTAGGCAAGACAAAAAGATGTGACAGGCTCATTGTGCCTCCTGTAATTGTTTCATTTGGATCGTTTTCAGCTCAGGTGATTACACTGTTGCACTGTAAATGTTCTCCTCACTTTATGCTCCTGACAGCCATTTGTAACCGGACCTCTGGGTGATTTTTTTTTATTCAGCTTTTGATGGCCCTGCAGTTTGTTTATAAGCCTGCATTAGCCTAAACATCATGGAAACAGGCCTCATTGGAATCAGCTTGCAGGCCAAATCTGCCACATGTGGAGTTGCATATAAATGGACCAGTGTCTGTTAATGAAGGAGGTGTATTCATGCTAATCCCACCTAAGCAAGAACACATTCACTGGCATAAAGAACACGGGTGTTTACATTATACAGCATGCTGCATGTTCTCGTCATGCAACATGTTTGGAATGGATTGAGAAGTTATGTGGATTGTTAGCCATGGGAGGGAGGTGGTGGGGTGTGAACAATATTTTACATAAAAAGAAAGAGAGAGAGAGGGAGAATCAGCAGGTAATCGGATTAAATGGAGTTTGGTTCAAATTGAGGCTTTTGACAGCATTTTGTGCACTCCCTCACAGGCAGCCATCCACAGCAGACCCCCTCATTCGCTGGAAGTAAGGACAGCAACAGAGAAACAGCCAACATGCCAGTTAATCTGACCGGATACTGGAAAATGATTTCCAACGATAATTTTGAGGAGTACTTGAAGGCTCTTGGTGAGTACATATCTGACCTGAGAAGAAGCAAAACGCAATTTAAAGCTATAAATATCAAAACATGAGTTATACACATATATGCCGTCTTTTATTACTTGCATTTTTGCAATATGTTGACAGATTTACAGATTTGTTTCTCCAAGTATCATATTCCACACAGGAGTTCCTCTTTACCTCAGACTTCTTTTTCTCATTCTTTCTTTTTTTCATCCATGTGGGCCTTTGGCAGATGTAAATGTTGCCATCAGGAAAATTGCCACCTTACTGAAACCAGACAAGGACATTGTTCACGATGGGGACCACATAATCATCAAGACCCTCAGTACCTTCAAAAACTACAATATGGACTTCTATGTGGGCAAAGAGTTTCAGGAAGATCTCAGTGGAGTGGATGACAGGAAATGCATGGTATGTGCCTTCAGCAAGCTGCTTGTCAAGAAACAAGTCAGACATTATATTTCGGTTATTTTGCCTGTGGTTTGGGGCCTGTGTCGTCACCGTGTGTGGGTGTAAACTCTGTGGGTGCACAGGCTGATTTTGGAGGAGCCCCTCTAGACTACAATTTAATGAGCAGATGGTGTAGTGGGAGCTGGTCATTTCATACACAATTTCTCGCCTACTCATAAAACTTTCCTTAAACTTTTAACACTATTGTCAGTGACTGGGTGTAGTACACTGATATGCACTGCAGGAAAAGGACTGCAAGAGGCAGAGTCAAAGTCAAGACACATTTAATCAGATTGCGTTGCTGAATACTGAATAGGATCAAAGATTATCTTTGTCCCCCTTGAAACCCCCTTTTTGTGTGCTGATAGGCTGATTATAGATAAGCTATAAGCTGTTGGGAGGATGGCTGAGAGAGAAAGTCACGTGTGTTTGAATAATTATTGTAAGTGGGAACGGGGAAACCCACGGTCTCATATCAGCCTGCTACATGCTGGACTTTTAAACCCCTTGTTCTGTGTTCGCGTCAAACCCTTCACTGAGACATTGTGTTATTATAAGCACTCATGTTACTGTCCTTGTGCTGTGACCTCATGCAGACCACCATCACCTGGGAGGGAGACAAGCTGGTGTGTGTTCAGAAAGGAGAAATTGAGGGAAGAGGTTGGACCCACTGGGTGGATGGAGATGAGCTTCATCTGGTGAGAAAACATCAGCTCCTGCCATGAATATTAATCTAAGCAATTTAGAAACTTTAATCCAGATCCAAAATGCCTCTCAGCACTGTATGTGAAGTGCATATAATTTTATGTAATTTTGTGTGTGACTTCAGTTTGAATTAGTCCAAGAGCTCCAACATTAGTCTGTGTAGCTTGTGGACAAAGCAAAACATTGTTTCTTAAAGTGTTGAGCTCATTTAAAACCAAATAAACTGCATTGTGTCCACATGAAGAGCTACTTATTTATGCTTAATTGGAAAATAGGACATTCATACATGTTTTGATTGCCAGTTGTTCTTCTCTGAGGCAAAATGCATAATGAAATATTAAAGTGCGTACATTTCCATAACTAATGAATTTGACATCAGTGTTGATCATCATCGACTAACACTTCCAGCACAACACTTCCAGCACAACAACATCCCTGTTACTTTCCCCACTTTTGCACATCTTTTCTACAATAACTTCTCGAACATAAAAAAAAAAAAAGAAAAAAAAGAGAAGCGACGTTAATAGTGTGGCCCAGTGTGGCTTGTAATGAAACTATTTGCATCTGAAAAGTAATGACTAGCACATTACCATTTTAATTAGCTCAGCAATATCAGATTTATCTGTGTATGATGACTGCTATCAAAGCTAAGTAAAAATAATCTTCTAAATTATTCGGTTTAAGTGGTGCCAGCAGATGTTTTCAATCAGCAGCCATGAAGTATTAGTGGGAAGTTCTCAAGAGCTTCAATTTGGTTTGGAGAGCAACAGTGACCTCTGGTGGGAGAAAATCTGCTGGACTTCAGATGGAAACTTATAGATGCAGTGAACCATAAGTTATTTAGAATAGATTTTTAAAAATCTTTATGATACATATTATTAATTATTAGTTTCTTTTTTTTATTGGTAGTTAGATCATTTAAACAAAACCGTAGGACTTTATACAGGTTAATAGTGAAGACTATTCAATTTGAATCCATGTTTGGTTTCATCCTCTTATATATCTCACTGAGTTTTTCACAGGTTATTCTGTAAATGCCAAAATAACAAACTGTGTTTTTTTTTCCTCTCCAGGAGCTGAGAGCTGCAGGAGTTGTTTGCAAGCAGGTGTTCAAGAAGACCTAAACAGGCTCATATTAGGCAAAGACGGCGCTTCCAGCTGCAGACACTGGCTCAGAGAGACGCATCAGACACAACTCATCATACCATCCAACATCACCTCTGGTCCCTTCAGTCTCTCCATTTGTCCTTGACGAACATTATATTCACCAAACACAAAATGTTGTACTCCATCTAATCTGTTGCCTTATGCCGAATGGGCGGGTTGACATGTGACATCATTAGATGCAATGCTGGATTTTTGGCTCAGGGCAGGTGCTGTGATTAGAAAGTTTAGATGAGCTGCTAGCTGTAGCTGATAGATGAGCCAGAATGCACTGAAAAGATCAGCTCTGATAGTTATGGATGAAATGAAAAGAACAGCGATACAACAATTTAGTTATCCTAACGATTGTTGTGGATGGAAAGTGATGAGATGTGAGTTGGGCTGAACGGCTCTGAACTTCTTTGTCACTGATGCTCAATCTCCAGAATGAATATCAAGTTTAGATGCATGTACATATCAATCCTGAATCCCTTGGCAACTGTGCCACTGATGGTAAGGTGGATCAATCAATAAATGAAGCAAGCGAATAAAGCAACAGTGTCATTTGTCTTTGCTGTGTAGTTGGACCTTCCTTATATATCTTTATTTTCCTGACCTGACAACAAAATGAGCAGCTGTGGTGTGAAAATGCCACCCCAACCATGCATGAGGAGTCTGACGGCCACTATTTGTAAATGAAGCAGACAACTCAACCTTCCCTAATGTCTGCATCGCCACATCTGATTTGGATAGTCTATGCCTAACTCGCTCGTTCATGCTGCTGCTCGCGCTGCTGTTCTGCCTCCCGCTGTTTCTTGTGCATTCACTCTTGGCCACTACTGTGGTGTCAACCTGCAGGCTCTGTTTATTTATGATTCCCCAGAGGGCTGTTATTGATTTCTTCCCGCTCTGGCTTTGGGCTGTTAAAAATGATGGTCTCAGGTAGGGGTCAAAACAGAATCTACAGCCAGAGATCTGCATTTGCATTTATCCACAGTAAAATGTTCTAAATTTGTGGCTTGACAAGCTAAAAGTCAGTTTCTAAACTCCAAAATTTAATGCCCCACTATTTCAGCTAGGGTATTTTACTGTTCAAATGCCAAAAGTTGCAGTTTTCCTCATCTTAAATCAGGGTTTAAGACATGAATGTGCCAGCAAGATTATAGTATAAAACCGTTTTGAATGATGTAGCATGTTGCTAAGTAAAACAAAGGGCTTACAGCTCATCGCTGAAGATGGTGCACACCAGACAGCTTTCAGAAGTGGTTTCACTCTGTGATGGCTGAGAAATAAGTGGAGGCACTTTTATACCTGCACCACACCACTCATCTCTTATTATCCTTAAGACTCCTCATTTGAGAAATGGACTTTCTTTAGAAACAAATGCAAATGAGCCAATTTTGTATAATCAGAACATCTTCACAAAATGTCCAAGGTTACTGAAAAATCACACAAACACATCCCAGTAAAATAAGGCAAACACAAAATGAAACCCAAGATCAGGGTTGTTGATCCTTTTTACTATAATTCAGTAGCATAACCATTGTAAACAGTGACAACGTCTACCTGTTTCTTTGTATTTATTCAGCTGAATTTTCTTGTACTGACGAATTTTAGCTTCATCATCCATCCATCCATCCATCCATTTTCTTAACCACTTAGTCCAGTTAAGGGTTGAGGGTAAGCTGGAGCAATCCCAGCAATCATAGGGCAGGATAGCTTTATCCAAAGGTTTTCAATAGGACTTGCATCAGAACTTAATGTAGGCCGTAATAGTCAATCTTTTCCCTTTCAGATATGCTTCAGTAATTTTGAGTGTTTAAGTCATTTGTCTGTATTTAACTCCACAATGTCTTCCAGTGTTTATGGTTGTGTTATGGGTTGTAATCTTGATTAAATCATTTCTTTGATATCAGCAATGTTTTCAGCACTAGAGACAGTAAAGCAGCACAGTAAAAACTCCACCATGTTTCGCTAGGTGATTTCCTGTTTCAGTGTCATTTCATGTCATGTAAACATCTTGTATCCTTTAATGAAGCATCCTGGTGTGTTTCTGTTGTGGAACAAACAAAGCAAAACATTCTCTTTTATAAAGGTGCCTTCGCAAGAAGCTGCCATTTGAGCCAGACTTCTCCACAATCTGCTGCAAACTCTACAAACGTTCCAACTGAGTTTCTGCATAGTGCTCTCGCCCAGTCTCCTGAGTTTGATGAAGTGATGCCCCTGAAAGCTGGGTTTTTAGATCACGTGAGTTTTTTTTACTCTCAGACATATAAGATTCATATCATATATGTGGATTTTTATTGTGGTTGAGGAGCTTTTGTTTTTCTTTAAAGGCTTTTTATCAAATGTTTGCCTATAATTATGTCCACTTCTATTGAAAGTTTTTTCATTTTCTTACATAAACAGGTTGAACTATAGTAACCTTTGTGTTCAAAGTTCAGACGTCCCAGTTTGGGTTTTTTTGAGTTACACTACTGTGTGTGTTTCTCTGTTTGCTTAAAGGTCCCCACTTAAAAAAAGACTGGTGGTGGTGCCGGTCTGTGTGGGCACCTATGGAAATGCCCTTTATAGTCCCCCTCCTCCTCAAATCAACTGGCCCTGCCAATCCTATTCAAGCAGTGAAGTCACTTTATCAATAATTCTCTGTCCTTGTGTCCCTAACTCATATAAAAGTCAGAAGACACGTTGTCCCTTCCCCCTCCTGACTTTGTCGAAAGTCTACACCAGCTTACCACCATGCCTGCAGACTTCAGTGGAAAATGGATTCTGGAAACCAATGACAAATTTGAGGATTACTTGAAAGCGTTAAGTAAGAATTATAATTCAATTTTGGTCTGAAATGGCTTTGCTATGTGTTAAGAGGGAGGCATTATAACAGAATGGTACTGTTCATCTGTCTATTTGTGATTAAAAACTAAATTCAGAAGGTTTTTCGGTAATTATTTACGACATAGTTACCTGCTGAACACTGCAAATATTTAGAAACATGTTAATCATACAGTAGTCTTTCAACATCAAATCTTGGTTGCAAAAAAAGGTGAACTTGTTCAAATGAAAATCTGCAATTGGTTCCTGATCAAATTGATTGATTTCTTAATATTTTTATTGTGGTTCTAGATATTGACTTTGCAACAAGGAAAATTGCCATCTCTCTGTCTCAGACAAAAGTGGTCACCCAAGATGGAGATAACTTTGACTTCAAAACACTCAGCACCTTTAGGAATTATGAGCTCGCCTTCACAGTGGGGGTGGAATTTGATGAGTACACCAAGGGACTAGACAACAGAAATGTCAAGGTTGGTTGACCCCTCACACCTGTTTTCATTTTGCACAGACAGAACTACTGACCTGCACTCTATTAAAGCGTTAAAAGTAGCTTTAAAGCAGCCAACAGTGGAAAAGAACAGAACTATAGAGATGCACTCCTACACTTTGCTACAGAAATGTGCAAAGTACAGCGATAAAGCGGTTCAATTATACCAACGTTATAACACTGAAGATGAATAAATTATATTTACAGTGTTATGTTAACATATTAAGCCATCACCAGGCAAACGGTGCAAGAAAATGTTTATCACTGCAATTCATATCTTTAGCACTTTTCCAATTTTCTATGTCCAGATTCAGGTTAGATGTCAGAATAGATCCATCCCAGTCTGTTTTTGATTTGGCATCAGCAACATTTTTTTTTTTAATTGTGTCACCAGTTGAATGTGTATTTACTTTGGTTTTATTAAGTTTTCTACTTTAGGGGCATGACATTTAATTAACCATCCATCCGTTTTTCCATCCAGATACAGGCATCCTCACACTTTAGAAAACTGCGAGTACTTAAGCAACTCATATAGGCTCATTAACAAAAGAAATTCCTCATAATGGTGGGGCATAAAAAATAGATTATGCACACAAATTACCTGTTTTGATAAGAGCTTGCATGTTGTCTTGTAGAGTCTTGTAAAGTGGGAGGGGGACAAGCTGGTGTGCACCCAGAAAGGCGAGAAGTCAAACCGCGGCTGGAAACATTGGATTGAGGAGGAAAAACTCTACCTGGTGGGTTGACAGTGTTGGTCTTTACAACTTTCTTGTGGTGGGAAAGCCATCCCCAATTCTGTAAGAAAGAGCCAGTGTGTAAACTGTAAATATAATCCAACTACAATGATTTGCATAACTCTTGGAAGATTGTTTTATTCATGTGAGAAAAACGGTCAAAATAAATCTTGAAAGTGCAACTTTTTATGATTCATTAAAAATTTTAACTCATCTTGAATTTTATGGCAACAAAACACCTAAAAAAAAGTTGAGATAGAACCATGGTTACATCCACTCAACAGAAAGTAAACATCTGGAATCAGAGGAAACCAGCTGCAGGGCCTGAGGCAGAGGAATGTTGTCTGAGTATTTTATTTTATTTTATTGTTAATTAGATTTTTGTAACCTTTCAACAATTCTGGATAATTAAATACAGTTGGTTTTTCTTTAAATGGCAGAGGCTTTACCTGTGTGGATGGCATAGGGAACTGTGTTCACCAACAGGTTGTTACTGAGTGTTACTGAGTCTTGTGAAGGATTTTCATGACAGAATCATGTGGGATTTTAATCTGGGCAGTTTGAGGGCCCATAAATCACATTCAAAAGATGTTGTCAAAATGATGCGTTTTTCCAGAAATTCATACACTTTTTAAAGACATTTTATACTAATTAAGGCAAAATATTTAAAGTCTTCAAAAGTTCACATGAAAAACAACTTTTGCAGATTGCTGAATCTCTGCCCATCTTTACATCTGGGAGACTCTTTCTATGAGTGTGTTGTATATTAGCTGCTTAAATTACTGCCATCAAATTCAAGAACTCAGTGACCTTGTTTAAATAATCCCTCTGCTAAATAACAATAGTCTGTTTCTTTTACAGGAGCTGACATGTGAAGATGTAGTTTGCCTTCAGGTGTTCAGAAGAAAGGACTAAGGACTCATTCATTTTATATACCTAGCTTACAAGGTCAAGATTTAAGTCTAAATAAACTTCAGTTTTTTCCCTCAATGACTGATTCTCTAAAGGTGTCATCATAATAAGCTATGTTATATTTGAGTCGTATGTGTTTGTATTTCATGTGTCTATCATTCTGAGTATTTATCAGAAACAATGAAGCAATAAAAATAATGTTCCATACTGAGTTGTAATAAGCATAAGTTATGAACTCATATGTATATGAGTATGCCAGCATGCACAAAAAGCTTAGTTAATGTTTGGAATAATATTTGATGAGGTTTTGCTGTTGTATCAAACACACCCACACGCTTGAATTGCCATCTGCTGGAAATGTGTGGTAGTTTCATGATTCTTTATAACAACAATATTTTTTAATCTAACACTGCAAAATGTGGTAACCTGTAGTGAGTCCTACCTTTTATTTCTCTTAGAAATGTTGATATAACTAACACATTAATATTATATAATATATTACAGTATATAATAAGTCAAACCATTTCTTATCCTATCAGGTCACAACAAGGTAAAATACTTGAACCAGCATATTTACTTAAGAAAGCCTAACTTTGATTATTAAACTATTCCTTTCAAAATCTATGTAATTTTATACAGTAAAATTTCAGTTAATCTTATATAATGACTGGTTTGTTATAAAAAAACTTTATTTGAATTGCTCCTTACTATTTTTTTCTTTTTTGGGGGGGGGGGGGGGGGGGGGGGGGGTGTTAAACAATCTCATAATTTACATGATCATTTTCCTTTCTTTGATCTTAACTGACTGACATATCTATGCCACATTGCCTAGAAACATCCAAAACAAGGAAGCAAATAATATGAACAGTCATCAAGTATTTTACCTATGCTTCACTTCGTTAAGTTCTTGTTAATATGTCATTTACATACATAAAAAACAAGAACTAAATATCAGTCACAAAGATGTCAGTGAGACTAGCAAGGCCAAAGAAAGGTTATCAAATCTGTGTAAACATGACAGCTGATCCCCCAACAGTACATCTAATCTTCTTCCAGATTAATAAATTACAGTGAGCTGCTCATCCTTTATTCAAATGAGTATTATGAAATAAAACAGTAGTAAGACCACTGGCATATACAAGAATAAAACCTAAACTTTTATTTTAAAAAAAATATTCTATTTATTCATTTACCTATTAAGTTTAAATGCATGTTGCAGATTTTTCAAATAACTTGATTATTTTAGAAAACCACATAACTTGGGACAATCCCAGAACATTGGGAATTAAACTGAATTGGATCCACCTGCAATTATATCATGGGGTCTGAGATTTTCAAATGTGAACAGAATTACACTAAATGGAAAATAGTGCCTTTTTTATTTTATTAAATAATTACAACACTAAAAGATACCCTTCCCACTAGTCAGTGTTTCTGGCTTTTTACAGTTATATTATAAATAAATACATGACAGAGATTTCTAAACAACAGATGTCAAAAAAAAAAAAAAAAAAAAAAGGGAAAAGGAAAAAGGAAAAATTATATCCAGCAGCCTGTAATCTACATGCTGTCGAATAAGCAGTGATGACTAAATTGAAAAGTATGCTAAAAACGTTCTTCATAAAATGTTGCACTGATATGAGCTTACCGTGGCAACCTATTTACAGTCGAATATTATGTTAAAGTTGGTATTAAATGGAAATATAAGGCAGTTTAATTTATTTTAGAATAAGGTACAAGCTAAACTTGTGATTATTTTTTGTTGTGGTTGTAAACATGCAATTCAACAGAAAGACGTAGAAACTAATTCCAGTAAATTCTCTTAAAACAACGTGAACGTCTATGTGCTGGCAAACCTTGGTGTAACGTCATCGTTTTCCAGGATGGTACTCACGCGAGATTTGGCTTCAGGAAGTTCCACGTCAGTACACTGTTCACAGAAATCGCAACATTTGGAGCCCCCAACACATTTTTTCTGATTCTAATTGCGACAACACAGCGTTAAGACATGGTAAGCGATATTTTAAATAGTTATAAATGCACTATGTTTTCATACACTTAATCTGCAACGCACTGTTCATTTTGAAAATGGGAGTAAATCAATGTCATAATACTTTCTCGTCAATAGCTTAGTAGCTAACTAGCAGGAGTTAGCATGATGGCTTAGCTCACTGCAACAAAAGTGTCTAACTTTGACCTTTTATAGGGCTGTATGTTTTCAAGATTCTACTTAGAATAAGCTATCAAATGAGCCAGTGAGGGTTACATGGACAGGATGACTGAAAGCACACAAAATCCACTACGTTTGATTTTAGGTGCTAACTGATGGTTGACTAGTTATGTTGTTCCGGGTATTTACATTGATGCTATAGTGCTTTAATCTAGCCACAAACAATGTAGAAGAACACACTGATGTTTTTTGTGTTTTCAGCCTCTTAGGCTGGACATTAAGCGGAGGCTGACAGCCAGGTCAGACCGAGTGAAGAGTGTGGACCTCCACCCAACTGAGCCATGGATGTTAGCCAGTCTGTACAACGGCAGCGTCTGTGTGTGGAACCACGAAACGCAGGTATGAAAACAAATTAGTGGGATATCCTGCAGCGTTGCAACGCATAACGTGAAAAGACTACTGCATCCACAATTGCATTGTGATTGTGTAACTACAATTCAGTCCTTTGTTTTATTTATTTCTCTCAGACACTGGTGAAGACTTTTGAAGTATGTGATCTCCCTGTCAGAGCTTCTAAATTTGTGGCAAGGAAGAACTGGGTCATCACCGGAGCAGTGAGTACTGTTTGGTTGTTGATGCTATGTTGATCTCCCTTAAAGCTTTTCTCCTGTAGCACAAGTAGGTTATACATTATTTCTAAGTCGATAGTGTATTACCTTATCTCCTCACAGGATGACATGCAGATCCGTGTGTTCAACTACAACACCTTGGAGCGGGTCCACATGTTTGAAGCCCATTCTGACTACATCCGATGCATTGCAGTCCATCCAACCCAACCATATATCCTCACTAGCAGTGGTATGTTTGAGACTGTGGCATCCTTCCCCTTTCTAGATGATAAAATGTGTATTAGTTTATGTGTCTAGATGTGTACACATAGGCATGGTTTTGTTTCTGTGACTATCCAGATGATATGCTGATCAAGCTGTGGGACTGGGAGAAGAAATGGTCATGCAGCCAAGTGTTTGAGGGTCACACCCATTATGTCATGCAGATTGTCATCAATCCCAAGGATAACAATCAGTTTGCCAGCGCTTCCCTGGACAGGACTATTAAGGTAGGTTGAAACATAGCTAGACATTATGGTATCTGCTATTTGTAAAGAAACACTTAGTGATTCTGATTCTATATTTTGGGGTCGTGCAGGTTTGGCAGCTGGGCTCTTCATCTCCCAATTTCACTTTGGAGGGTCATGAGAAGGGAGTAAACTGTATTGACTACTACAGTGGAGGAGACAAACCTTACCTGATATCAGGGGCTGATGACCGCCAGGTCAAGATCTGGGACTACCAGGTTAGAAGACTTTTCTTCATTTTTCTATTGATGAAGTCATTTGATTTCTTGAACGCGTTTAAGTCAGAGAAAATCAGTCCTGGAACATGCCTTACTGCCAGGGCAGGGACTATTTATCTCTGTTAATAGAAATCCAAAATGACTAAAATTGTTAATTATTTTAAAAACAGAGTGTCTTCTCTGTAAGGATTATCCAGCATGTTATCTACAAATGTATCAGCCTATTTCCCCTGTGTGTCACAGAACAAAACGTGTGTTCAGACTCTGGAGGGTCATGCACAGAACGTCTCTTGTGTCAGCTTCCACCCAGAGCTGCCCATCATCATTACTGGATCAGAAGATGGTGAGCAGGAATCCTACTCACTTTCACACACAAACGTCTACGGCAGGAATGACCCAACCCAGACTCCACTGATCACTCGTTTAAGCAACATTTTCCTTCTTTCTCTATAGGCACGGTGCGTATCTGGCACTCAAGCACTTACCGTCTGGAAAGCACACTGAACTATGGTATGGAACGAGTATGGTGTGTGTGCGGTCTTAGGGGTTCCAATAATGTGGCGTTGGGATATGATGAAGGCAGCATCATCATCAAGGTGGGTGTTTCAAGATTTAGCTATATTTAAAACAAGCTTAGGCTCCGAAGATGTTTAAAATATGTTAGATGAATTCTGAATTAAATTAGTACATAAGACTAAAATAATTGTCTTCTGTTATGTGCAGGTGGGTCGCGAAGAGCCAGCCATGTCTATGGACACCAATGGGAAAATCATCTGGGCTAAACACAGTGAAGTACAGCAGGCCAACCTGAAGGCAATGGGTGATGCGGAAATCAAAGATGGGGAGAGACTGCCGCTGGCTGTGAAAGACATGGGCAGCTGTGAGATTTACCCTCAAACCATCCAGCATAACCCCAATGGAAGGTACACACATTCATTTTCAGCACTTGTTAGATTTTCAGAGGCCAGCAGCCATGAGCACCACATGTTTCACTGGTAGTCATTGTAGTGATTAATTTGAAAGATGATCGATAACCTGATTTATTCATAATTTCTGTTTTTTGCACCAGGTTTGTAGTGGTGTGTGGAGATGGAGAGTATATTATCTACACTGCTATGGCTTTGAGGAACAAGAGCTTTGGCTCAGCTCAGGAGTTCGTCTGGGCCCATGACTCCTCTGAGTAAGTCTACAGATTTACGACACGTCCCTCTGCTCTACAGCTCTGTTATAAGTTGACTCTGAAATATGACTGCTCTCTTATGCTTTGTTTTCAACAGATATGCCATCAGAGAAAGCAGCAGTATTGTCAAAATTTTCAAAAATTTCAAAGAAAAGAAATCTTTTAAGCCTGACTTTGGAGCTGAAGGTGATTTACAAGCTATATTTGCATTACTGGAAGCAGATTGAAGTTGACATTTTTATTCACTGGATGCATTGACATTTTCTTCTCGACAGGGATCTATGGTGGATTCTTGCTGGGGGTGAGGTCGGTGAATGGCCTGGCATTTTATGACTGGGAGAACACAGAGCTAATCCGTCGCATCGAGATCCAGCCCAAGCATGTAAGGCTGAGCTTCTTGAACAGATCTTTTGTCCTTTAATGGTCTGCTCCTTACTTGATTGAAAAGTAAATTTCAACAAAGTTTAATGAGTTGGTCATGATCATTTTTGCATAACTCTTACTAATTAAGTTGCCAAAAATTACGAGTCATACTCTAAGTATGACTTTTTCAGGTGTGTATGTAGATCTTCTATTTAAGGCCGACTAGATGCTGCTTTCATTAACTCTTTTGCTTTGTCATTTAATCTTCTTTCTAAATTGGTCAGATCTTTTGGTCAGACTCTGGTGAACTGGTCTGCATTGCTACAGAGGACTCCTTCTTCATTCTCCGTTACCTGGCTGACAAAGTAGCTGCCTCCCAAGAGAACAATGAAGGGGTCACAGAGGATGGTATTGAAGATGCTTTTGAGGTCAGTTTGTAGATGTGAATAAATGTGCCTTTGTGGAAATTTTAAAATGTCCAATGGGAGAGAAACTAAGATAAACTATGAAAACCATGGAAGAAACTAATTGTCTTCCACTGCTGTCAATAAAAGATGTTCATACCAGTTTCAAGAGGAGCTTTCATGTTAGGATTGTGTTTAGAATAGAGGAGTATTTCATTCAGATATAAAACTAACATTACTTTGAATGTCTGCTTCCTGTCTTCAGGTCCAAGGAGAGATCCAGGAGATTGTGAAGACTGGACTTTGGGTTGGAGATTGCTTCATTTATACCAGCTCTGTAAACAGACTCAACTACTATGTAGGAGGGGAGATTGTCACTATTGCACACCTGGACAGGTAAAAACAGTTATTAGTGATTAGGCTTGACTTTGAAGGGATGAAAGGCGTTGAGAAGTATAACATAAGCACTGCCATCTTTGAAATTTACAGGCAACTTCCGTTTGGTGCACGCCACATTTTGATTGAACTTTTAAGCTCTAAACATTGTGAAAGATGTTGTCTTTTTAACACATCCTGCCTCTTGTTCCATGAAGAACAATGTACCTGCTGGGCTACATACCAAAAGATGATCGTCTGTACCTTGGAGACAAGGAGCTCAACATTGTAAGCTACTCGCTGCTGGTGTCTGTCCTGGAGTACCAGACTGCTGTAATGAGGAGAGACTTTGGAATGGCAGACAAGGTGCTACCCACTATCCCTAAAGAACAGAGGACCAGGGTGGCACATTTCCTGGAGAAACAGGTAAGGACATTGCAGTCAGACTAGATTTCCTTCATCTACCTGCAGACTGTTGAATTCAGCTTCAAAGAGAGAACAAAAACATTGCAATTGAAGCTTTGTCTTTCTACTTTGTGCTAAAATCAATCGGATATTAGTGTCTTTTATTCTATTCTATTCTATTCTAGCAGACACTTTTATCCAAAACCACATATGTTACCAGATTATGTGTTTCTAGTTTGGTCCGTTTATTTCAGAATGGATACAGATGGGGTTGCTTTTTTTCTTTTTCTTTTTAGGGCTTCAAACAACAGGCACTGGCAGTGTCTACAGACCCAGAGCACAGGTTTGAGCTGGCCTTGCAACTTGGAGAGTTGAAGATTGCCTATCAGCTGGCTGTGGAAGCAGAGGTAAAACCATGCTCGCTGATGGAAACCCATCTTTGCCACATCCTGGATCATTCTAAGATATTTTACAGAAACTTGTCCCCATTTCTTGTCATCCATGCTTGTGCTCTTTGTTAAAGAATTTTCTAATATTTGCCACTTTGAACCTTGCAGTCGGAGCAGAAATGGAAGCAGCTTGCAGAGCTGGCCATCAGTAAATGCCAGTTTGGCTTGGCTCAGGAGTGCCTGCATCACGCCCAGGATTATGGTGGCCTGCTCCTCCTCGCCACAGCCTCTGGTAACGCCACCATGGTGGGCAAACTGGCCGAAGGGGCAGAAAGGGACGGCAAAAACAATGTGGCCTTCATGACCTACTTCTTGCAGGGGAAGTAAGTATTTGTGTGAAACAACAGTACACACAAAGATACTGTACACATGGCTCAGAATACATATGTTGCTACCAGTGTAATAGATTTTAATCATGTGTCTTCTCTGCAGACTGGATCAGTGTTTGGAGCTTTTGATCAAGACAAACAGGCTACCAGAAGCTGCTTTTCTGGCTCGCACCTACCTGCCCAGCCAGGTGTCCCGGGTGGTCAAATTATGGAGAGAGAATTTAGCCAAAGTCAACCAGAAGGTCAGCTCAGTCAACTACATGGTTTTTATTCATCCTAAACGATTGTATATACTGTATATGTGTGTTTCATTCCCTTTTTTGTGGACAAATGAACATTTCCCCCTTAAGAAAAACAAGACTAGTTTTAACTTTAAATCATCATCGCAGGCAGCTGAATCCCTAGCTGACCCCACCGAGTATGAAAATCTGTTCCCCGGGCTGAAAGAAGCATTTGCAGCTGAACATTATCTGAGAGAGGCCTGCCTGGGCAGCAGCAGACCTGCTAAAGACTACCCACTTGTTACAGTAAGTTGTCTTCTGGCAAAAATTACAAGCAGCAGTATTTAGCTCTGAGGACACAACAGATTTATACTGTCTGGACATTTCATTCGAATTAAACAAAACATTGCTAACATGTCATTTTTCATTCTGTCTTTCTCATTTTTTCAGCCCAATGAAGACAGGAATATTCTTGAGGAGGCTCAGGGTTATGAACCCAAAGGCACCTTCATTCCTTTTGTCCCTAAAGTATGTCTACTTTGTAATTTTCTCTCATCTTGACTATTTACTGTTTGGAATTATTTGCAGCTGCCTTCATTTGCATAGCTCTCCGCCTGATGTAGGAAAAGAGGCATTTCTCTGTAGTGTGGCTAAAATGTGGAGGAGCACTTAGTGGAATTTAGATTTCCATTACTAAGTCGCTTTTCTTGGCAGATACAAGATGATGAAGAATCCAGCTCGGTGCCGGTACCTGCCGTGACACCTTCACAGCCTGAACCTGCTCCTCCCACAGCTGTGGATAAAGAGGAAGAAGAAGAGAAGGAAGAAATTGCTGCATTCTCACAGTCGCAGAAAGATAAAGTGAGACTTTCGATTTCTTTTTATACTCTATCATTTGCAGAGTACAACTCATTGGAAATTATTTTCAAGTTTATGCAAAGTCATGCACGTGGGACATTTTTATAAGAGGTGTAATGTTTCCTCTGTGGGTCTGTTTGCAGTGTTTGGATGAGCTGGAGGTGGACCTGGACAACATGGAGTTGGATGACATTGACACCACAGACGTTAACCTCGACGATGACTTTCTAGATGATTAAGACCTGCCACCGTTCTGCTCCCATAAACTCGTTAGAGCATATTTAAAAAGAAAGAGACCAAACTCCCTTTCCCTTTTTTTTTTTTTTGTATTTGTATGAAAATGTTATATTGTCATGTCCGCCTTCTGCAGTGTCAGGGTTTGATTTGATTATCATTTTATCAGTAATGCTTTTTTTTCTTCATAATTAAAAATGACTGATTGTATCAGCTTCATTTTGTACACTATTTACGGATTGAGAACTAATTTACTGTCCATCAGATTATCAGTTTTGAAGTCTGCTTTGTATTGTCTATATTGCAAATCAAAGTTCATTCAGTCCAATAAATTGCATTGCTGTACATATTCATTTTTGACTTTGAGTTCTTCATACCTGACTTGCCATTCCTCATTTTCTCTTACAACACTGAGGCATCATCAAGTGTGCGTGTTTAAATGATGTATTATTTATTTAAAACAAAAATTTGTAAATTTAAATCTGTTCAACCTTGAAACTGATCAGCTATACCGGCAAAAGACCACACCAGGTGCCACTCCTGTCAGTTTAAAATGGGACACTGAGGCTACAACTCGTATAGTTTTTTCCTAAACTGCACAGTAGAGAATTGGAAAAGCATTGCCTGATTCTCAATTTTTTTGGCTGCAGCTTTTGGATGGTAGGGTCATAATGTGGCATGAACAACATGAAAGCATGGATCCATCCTGACTTGTATTAACAATTCTGGCAGGTAGTTGATGTTGGGTGGGACATTTTCTTGTCATACTTTGTGACCCTTTTTACTGAATTGGCATGATTTAAATACAACATCCTACCTCTATATTGTCCATTTCCATCTTTCTATGCCCACAGTGAATCCATATTCTGATGGATAGTTCATATAATATCAAACTGGTTTGTTATACATGACAAGTTCACTGTTCTCCAAAGACCTGCACAACCAACAGATTGCAGTCTGATAGAGCACCTTTGTGATGGAACAGGTTTGCATCAGTTGTGCAGCAACTGTGATGCAATGTCAACATAGATCAAAGTCTCTGAGGAATGCTTCCAACACCTTACTGAATCCACATCGCTAAAATTTAATGCATGTTTTTTTTTTAAAAGAAAAACTAAACTTGAGCAAAAAAAATTTTTTTTTCTCTTTTTGATGTACATATTTGTGTCAAATTAATTTTTTCAAATGAAAAATCGACCTTAATTTTCATACTGGAACTTTTAGTGCCATTATGCTGTGGAAATTCAGTGCAATTATTCCATTAAAAATGATAAAATACAAAAACCTGCATTGTTATATCTATATTTAAAAAACTAAGTGGTTCCTCGTCATTTTACCAGGTCTAAAGAGCCAGTAACAGGTCTGGAGCAAGGCTACAAACCCCTCCTGTCTTAAATATTCATTACCTCCTCTAAGAAGGTGGCATCTTTTTGCCTGCATCTGTCTGTGTATCTGTTAGCAACCTGGCAAAAAAAAAAAAAAAGTTTTTATATTTTTCCTATGAATCAGTCTTGGCCTAACTTATATTAATTTCATGTTTGGAAGGGATCTGGGTTAACACGTGGATCCAGGAATTTTATAGTGTATTCTTTATTATTGTGAGAAGGCCACTTTTAGTAAACACTATATATATGTAACTCCACAATAAATGGTCAGGTTGCTTGGCCAAAAAATACAGGAGATGTTATCAACACGTTTTACAAGATATCAAAGATAGATCTGGATCTGGATTATATTCTGGATACTGTGATCCAGAAAAAGAAAATAGGGATCTGGAAACCGTTGCTCTACAGGCGATCACCCAATGTTGAATACATAAAGGATACATTTTATGGTGATGGCCTAAATTAAACATGTAAAAGATTTAGAAAAACTCAAATTTATCTGTGACTGAATTACAAAATTATCTTGAAGCATTAAAGTTGTTGCCCCCTCAGACTAGAGAGCGCCTCTGTTTACTCTTTAAGTGCAGTTCCCCTCCTCTCCTTTGGGCGGCGCGCATCTAAGACTGTCTTTCATGATTTTTTTTTTTTTTTTCCCGTGTGCAACCTATGTGTGCAACAAAGTACCGAGCTTGGCAGAAGCCAAGAAGGGAAAGGGGACTCTTCTGTTAGTGTCTTTTTTGTGTGTGTCTAAACTATGCTGTTTTCAATTTCCATGTTTTGGAGTGTGTGTTGAAGTTCAACATAAACGAACACAAACGCAGTTCAGTCTTCGGGCGGCGCTGGGACGCTTTGTGGTAGGGCAAGTTTTTCCTCCCTAGATAGGCAGGCTTTTGGCGAGCCGCCGTAGAACAGCAGAGGACACAGAACCAGGACTAAGCAGCAAGTCGGAACACAGAGAGACCCGAGAGGACCACGGCACAGCCGCCGGCAGCGCCACGGGGAGTCGGGGCCCGAGAGGGAGCCTGCCAGGCCCTCGGCTTGATGCACCCAGCTTGCCTTTCCTTAGCCACAGTCCGAGATGGGGGAAACCAAAATTATCTACCACCTCGACGACCAGGAGACACCATACCTGGTGAAGCTGTCTGTACCAGCGGACAAAGTTACTCTCGCAGACTTCAAAAATGTCCTCAAGAAACCAAATTACAAGTTCTTCTTCAAATCTATGGACGATGACTTCGGGTAAGTGTTAATAGTTTATTCTGCATGTCGCGGACACAATATAATCCCTCCCTTCTTATTGTTTGTGGCGCTGCATTATAGTTTACTTATTCGTTTTCCCTTCCAGCTGGCTTGCCATCATTTTAACATGACCTGGCTGTCGATCATACGCTAGCTACTCCGTTTCTTTGTTAGCTGCTAGCCGATGAGCTGGGAGCTGCGTTAGCGGGTCTGTTCAGCATACAGACCTCGTTTGTTTACATTGCTTATGTGGCTAGCATATATGTCTTTCACCTCATATTTGGCTCTACAAGTTTGGTGTTAGCTGGGCTCGTGCATGATTCATTATTCTTGAATGGCTTTCAATAGATTAAACAAGTGTATGATATTTGACACTGTTGAAAATGACTAGTTACTTGACATTACTACTGTCAGCTGTTAGCCTATGTCTTGACCGCAAATGCTAACAGGCTAACGTCAAAATGTAAAGGACAGTTTAGGTTTGTGAGACCAGCAGGCCTCTGCTGCTGCTGCTGCTGTTGTTGTCTATTAGCCTGAGGAATGTAGAGTTGGACACAGGAATGTCCTGTTCATCACTCTGGCAGCTTTATGAGAATGTCCTTTTGTGTTAAAACATGGTCCCAAAAGTAGATGTTTTATGTTCCTCTCGACAGTGCCTTCAAAGAAAAGTGATAAAATGTATTTCTTTTGACACTTGAGCCAAATTTTAACATACCCTCAGGATAAACACAAACCAGGGTGGGGCAACAACTTAAGTACATTTCCAAGTTGGCAAATGCATGTTTTGAAAAGATCCACAAATATTCATTTTATGTTACAATTAGTGGAAAACCATAAAAACTAATCCCTACTTTTAACTGATAACATAGAAAAGCAGCATGTTAGACTGGTTTGGTTCACTTATTTACAAAGTCTTACTGACCATTAGTGTATTTCTTTTAAGAGGCATGTCTAATCGCAATATTGACAGTAATCTGGGACATTTGATAAAGGCATGCCTGATTTGTCCACTTTATGTGACAAGTCTCATTCGAAGTTTGTGACCTTATTGTAACTTGCAAGAAATCACATGGTTTCATCTCAGCATGCAGTCCTTAGACATCCAGGATCACTCATACTGCATACAGTACATAGTCAGAACATGGTCTTTTTTTCTTTTAATTGCTAGCAGCATTAGATCTGCAGTCATGTTGGTCCTTTCTATGATATTTTAGAAATGTTTAAAAACTGTCATTGGATTTCAATATGGAAAATGAACTATTGTCAATAAGCTATTAGCTTGTAGTGCCCAGTAAGAGGGTGCATGGTTAAAACATCTAAGGCTGTCAGTTTGTCCTGAGTGAAAGATGCACTCCACATCTAAAATAGTTAAAGCTTTTATTGCACAGAACAGGGTTTTGTCTTGTAATGGCTTACTGAAGCAAAGCTTTGCTCTCTTTATAGGGTGGTGAAGGAAGAAATATCTGATGACAATGCAAAGCTGCCTTGTTTCAATGGACGTGTGGTGTCTTGGGTAAGTTAAAAATACATCCTGTAATTTCTTTGTTTTTTTGGGTTGTTGTGTTCTTTGTTTGCTCATTTTGCTTTTTGTGGTAACCTTATGTAGACAAATGTAACACTTACCACCTCTAGGAAGAGACCTTATAGATCTGTTCCATCATTATCACTGAATGATCCTCACAGTGACACATACATCCTCCACTATTTTACTTAGAATTATGTTTTTTTTCCTGTTTAAAGTTTTTTTTTTTTTGTTTTTCTTTTACTGTTATTAACAAATGTGCCACCACATACAATGCTCGTGTGTACTTGAATGTACTTTTCAAAGTCTTTGATAAGTCTAAGCAATATTCCTCCTCTCTTTAGAACACAAGAGACTTCTGGCACTGGTGCACAGCCTCTGTTCCTCTCTTCTTAATGTTGAAATTTGATTAAAAACAAGTGAAATCACAGGATAGGAGGAAAGTGCCCAATGACAAAGGGTCTTGCTTTATGGCATCTAACAAGAAGATTGAATCTCACAGGGAGAAGTGAATGAAGTTGAGAGAAAGAATGTTCTGTGTCTTGATGTAAAAAACAAAAAACAAAAAAAAAACTGGTGCATTCGCTTAATGCTGCACAGTGTGGTTATAATTACAGGTTTTATTTGAGAGTAATCAACACTGCGTTATTGCTAGATGTTTGAGTGTATCATTCATCACACTCAACATGATGTGTTCTATGTTGTGGTCAGTTCCTCTCATTGGGTCTGTGTATGAATATGTTAATCTCTTGGGGACTGCTAAAATTTTCCATATACTATCAAGTGTTATTTCTGTGACATCCATTTGCTTGCCTCAGCCATTCATCTGTTGTTTCAGTGGTCTGATTAATTGCTCTCTGGGGCCTGGTGGCCCTGCCTGCAGCACATAACATTAAGCCAGATTTCTGACTCTATCTATGCTGTGTTTTGCTGTCAGCTAACAAATTTTGCCCATTAAATAATTTGTTTACACCTAATCGGTGTGGAACTGAGCTGGCCAGCAAATTCACATCTTCCTGCCCTTCACACCTTGTGGATGACAAAAATAATGGCAGCAAAAGAAGAAAACTGTTTAAAACAATAAGCAAAAATGAATTGTTAACCTCACAATAACAGCAGGAAAGACTTCTATTTTATGAGCCCACTGTCCTTATATTTCTGAAGATGATTCAATTTGGTATCCTTGCTGCCATTTAACTGATGTGATAGTCTTATTAAATAAATTAGCTTCTAGTACAACATATTTTTGTTGTCAGCTGGCACGCCACCTTTAATCCTTGGTAAAAAGTCTCATGACACCCACTTTTTATTATATTTAATTTTTTGGGCATTTTGATTCAAACCCCAAATTTCAATGACTTTCCATATGTATCCTTTCGTTACTCTATTAAATTAATACCAACACACACAGACAAAAAGAAAATCTAACTTGTCAAACTGGAAACTGGATGATTCAAAGTGCACTAATGTGTAATAAATTAATTTAAGCCAAGTTCTTCATACTAGGGCTTTCTGTTAATATAATTATACAGCAGCTTGAGGATTGTTATGGAAATGACATTAAAAAATCTGCATGATGTCATCAGATTGTTCATTTTAACCCGTTAGCCGTCATTGACTGGTGTGCTCAGTTTTCCAGTTATATTATCAAATGAATAAATAATACATTGACAGACCATATAATTGGATTATTTCAAATGTGGGTTGGCAACATATAACATACAGCAAAACTCAAGAGTTGCAATGTAAGAAGAGTGATATCTGGAAGCAAACAGGGTTTTTCCAAAGTGGAATATGGTAAAGTGAAAGAAAAGACAATGCTGACAGAAGGGTGCAGCAGTATTAAATTTTCATATAGTTGTGAAAAAAACTGTTGTGGTCTGCTGAAGCCCATCCCTCCATCACATTGTGTAATGTGGGCAACAACGTCAGGTAGATAAATGTGTACTGATTTGTTCTTGCTCAACTCCTTGAATTTGCAGCTGCTTTTGCGTAGCTCTGCTCTCTGAGTTGGAAATATGTATGTTTTCTTTCTATCTCATGTTTCATGATAAAATGTAGCAGCTACAGCAGCAGTTTTACTATCTGCAGATGTTGGCAAGTGTTTATTTTGTGACAGTAAAACAAGATTCAACACGCCGGTGTTGAACATGGTGTAAACACAGCAGTGGTTTGTCAGGTCTGCTGCCCACTTACTCTGTCTGGCGTAATCTCCCCTCCTGGTTTGTCTCGTGCGTGTGACTGATCTGGGTCTTTTCTGTTGACAGCTGGTTTCTGGAGATGGAGCTCACACAGACGGCGGCTCTGTGGCAGATAGTTTAGAGCCAACTCCACCTTTGGAGAGGACTGGGGGCATCGGAGAGTCAAGACCACCATCCTACCAGTCAGTATATTTTAAGAAAGACTTTGTGGTGTATTGCATTTCATAGTTGTTCTTTGTTTCATTCAATCTGCAGCTAAAGAAGATTAAGCATTTTGAGCTTGTCCTGGAGGAACCAACTACCTTTTCCCTGCATACTTTGTCATTTGATTTTGTTTTAAGATTTAAATTTATCATGTAGAGCAAACACCCTACCTTTTATTAACCCCTTAATCAGCGGGGCTTCGCTCCGGACCATTTTTATGTATTTTCTAATACAAAATCTTGTACAAACGGTTTGACGTTTCATATTTCAATACTACTGCACATGACCACGCTGACGGTCCATCATGCACCTGCCAAACTGTCAATGCTTTTGAAATATGGTATCAAGAGGGTATCAGTGCTTTTTTGATAAATAGTATTTATTAACTGTTTATTATCCACAAGGGCTGTGAGAGACCTCTCTTCTGGGACTTTAAAACACACACACATAAAAAAACAAAACTGTTTTTTGCACAAGACTGTGTCATTGTCTTTGAAAGCGCCCATCGTTGCACCGATGGTTAAAGGGTTAATTATTTTGTTACTACGCTTTCAGTTCTGAGCTATATTTGCCCAAATTAACCTGCTATTTGTGGTTGCACATTTAACAATTGGCTCATCTGAAAGTATAATGAATGTCTAAAATTTGTAGTGGACACATGATGGTCATGAAATGAAATGCTTACCAGACTGAAATAAGTCAGTCAACACAACATCTGCTGTTCCTGGGAAATATTTCCCTACAGAGTTCCCTGTTCTAAACTGTGAAACACAAGTGCACACTGAACACAGACTGCAGCCTGATTCTAATGAGTAAATGTTTGTTGAATGAAATAATCATGCATATGAATTCAGGCTCTGATTCATACTCTCTTCTCTGGTAATTTCTGTCTCAAGTGCGAAGGCTGCAAGCGGACGGGACAGTTTGGACAATGACACAGAGACCTGCTCCATGGTGTCGCAAAGAAGAGAAAGGGAGAGGTCGAGACGGAGGCACTCGAATGACCATGGTCAGAAAGTTGTGTGTTACTCGTGCTCTCTCTGTTATATTTCCACATATATTTCTCACAGCTCCCTGATTTTACATTTCTCATTGATTGAGTTATAGAATGAGGTCAGCTTGTGCAAACTGTGCAAGGATGGTTCTGGCTTCAAGTAGTCAGAATTGCCTCTTAGATCTGCAGACATCAAGATGTGTGTCTTCTGAGTAGCAAGGAGAACAGTTTAACTTCACACTCCTCATGTTAACCAGACACTTAATGTCAAAGTTTCTACTGTGGTCAGAGAAAAAAATGTTCTGAAGCTGTAAACTCAAAAAAGTTAAATAATGTTTAAATGACAGCAGAAATTTATGTTATTTAGGGTTTTTTTTTCTCCCAGATTTTTTGGTTTTTAAATACTTCAGCTTTGTTTCGATGTATGTGATTCTAAAGCCGTTCTGCTGCAGGTGGAAGGCAGAATGGGTACGTTTCACGAGCAATGGGACGTGGAGGAGCCGAGTACGACAGCTGCTCCTCCTTCATGAGTAGCGAGCTTGAGTCCACCTCCTGCTTTGATTCAGAGGATGATGATGCAACCAGCAGGTCAGCGGTTTTAAGCCTCCTCATTCATGACTGTGGTTTTCAATAGGAAAAACCATTTGGTTTCAGAAACACACCTGGAAAGAAAGTTAGGAGTTTATGGTAGATTATGGTGCAGTCTCAAACCCATTAACCTCAGACACTCAATTTAAAGACTGTACTGGTGTCAGTTTTTAAGGATTTCATCTTACCTGGATAAAAGTCTCATTGTGATATGACTTTGCATTTAAATATATGTTTATATAAATAATTGGGGAGGTATGGCCTTTCTTTCTCTTTGTGTATTTTGGCATGTTTGTAATCTCACTTAAAAGGCTTTTTTAATATATATATAACTTTTTCAATATAATAATAATAATAATACAATACTTTTTAAAGGAAAAGAATCTTCTCATTTATTGACTTGTGTATTAATTGTAAAATGTAAATGTTTGCTTCTTTAGGTTTAGTAGCTCCACTGAGCAGAGCTCCTCTCGACTAATGAGAAGACACCGCCGTCGCCGACGGAAACCCAAGGCTTCCAATATGGACAGGGTGAGACACCACACTTATAGATCATTGTAAATCAACCAAATATGTAGTTGTTTTCCCTTTGTTACTTTTGCTGCATTGTTCATGTATCTTTTTAATCCTCCAATGTTTTAATCCTTTCCCCTGCAGTCTTCGTCATTCAGCAGCATCACAGACTCCACCATGTCTCTGAACATCATCACTGTTACTCTTAACATGGGTAAGTCAGTGGAAAAAAAACAAAACAAAAGTAGAAGTAGGAGAGTACAGACCTCCACCAAGCAATTTCAGGTTGTTTTGGCAACGATTGTGGGCCTTATTTTTAAGTTGGAAATTCTAATATTAAAATAATCTAGAGTAAAGAGTTTTTTTTTGTGTTTTTTTTAAAAATAACATTGAACTGGGCAGTGATCCAGATCACCCCAAAAATTTAATTACTTGTTCCTTGTTCTAATATGCTCCTGTTTTTAACGCCCTCTGTCCAATTCACAGAGAAGTACAACTTCCTGGGCATCAGTATTGTGGGTCAGAGCAACGAGCGGGGGGATGGAGGGATCTATATTGGCTCTATAATGAAAGGAGGAGCTGTGGCTGCAGATGGACGCATAGAGCCTGGGGACATGCTGTTGCAGGTGTGTGACTGCACACAGAGTGGAGAAAAACACACGTAAAACATGGACATGAAAATCATTATACATTCCTGAAATTTGGACCAATATATTGTGTGTATATGTTGTGTTGAATTTCAGCAACTTTGCTGTCATGAAAAAACTTGACAATGTGGGATCGGTTTAAGTTTTGTTTTTTTCTTTCTCAGATGGCGACATGCAGTTCACTTGCATGATTTTTACACAACAAAGCTCAGACTGGAGTCTATTTCTATTCTGTTTCCAACCATTCCCCTTATTGACACTTATTTTATCCACATATTATTGTAAAGTAAAAACATTTTATGGCATCACATGTTGAGACATTTCCACTTTAATAGCTTTGTGCAGTGGGATTTATTGGGATTGGAAACTTGAACAGTATTAATATCACAAACTGTGAAAATTTTGGCTCACGTTACTGCAGCTTGTATAGTAAACTTGGACAAACAATTGATCACTTTGTACTTTTCTTCCATTTTTGCAGGTGAATGACATTAACTTTGAGAATATGAGTAATGACGATGCAGTCCGAGTTCTGAGGGACATTGTGCACAAGCCAGGGTAAGTTGCAGAAGCAAAAACCTACAACATGACAGCCATTAAACACTGATATAAAGTTGGAGTCAGTGCACTTAGCTGTGTTTTAAGTGGTTTTTCTGTGTGTGATATCAGCCCCATTACTCTGACTGTTGCCAAGTGCTGGGACCCAAACCCTCGGAGCTGCTTTGCTTTGCCCAGGAGTGAGTTTTTTTTCCTTCATTTCTTTTATTCCTTTTCAGTGTTTTTCTTTTCTAGGAGACACATTTTGAGGTATTTCACCCTTTGCCTTAAGATCAACAACTCCAACTATTTCTTTATGTGTTTGTTTGACAGGTGAGCCAATCCGACCCATAGACCCGGCTGCGTGGGTGTCCCACACAGCTGCGATGACCGGGGTTTACCCTCCATATGGTATGAGCCCTTCCATGAGCACCGTCACCTCCACCAGCTCCTCCATCAGCAGCTCTATCCCAGAAACTGAACGTGAGTCATATCACCCCCTACAGCTGCCTGTTGTGGCTTGTTATCACTTTCATTCAAGCTATGCACAATCTTCATGCTGCATACCCAACTTTTTTTTTTTTTTCTCCCCCCAGTTGTCTCATTTGTTTCTGTTTGATTTTTCTACTAATTCACTTGTTATATTTTTAGATAAATAAAATTGACCTGCTACTGTTATTTGAGGAAATGCTGCAGGTTTGTTGACATCAGGGCTTTACTTTCTGACAATCCAGCTCAGTAATATCACTGCTGTTCCTAAGACATGTTAGTGGGACTGTGGAAGTGAAAACCCCGCCCTTAAACTGCATTCCAGGGACTGCTCTCTGTCCCAGTGTTCAGCCTCACCGCTTCCATCTGCTCAATAACTCTTGTCCAAACTGAGCCATAACTCACATGTTTAACATTCCCTGTAATCTTTGGAAATGGCTGTGATGTTTTGGCTTCATTTCTGGAGAAAAAATGTTTCCTCTCAACACAATTTCAGCCAACATGTGATTTTCATTTCTGGAGGGTTTTTTGCTTGTAGAAAAGAATCATTATGTTTCACACAGTTGTATATTATAAACCTTCCCCAATTCCCCTTAAAATCTTAGATTAGTTGTTAGATTTAAAAAACAGGCTAAGAGGAGATCAGCTTTTGAACTTTGGCTCAAAGTCAGTACATAATGCAGTGGAACTGGCTGCATGTTTTAATATGAGAAGTGTTTCCATCTAAGGCAGGTTGAAAAACCACCAAAACTCTGTAATAGTGTAATGCTGTGAGACTGTTTGAAAACTTTAAAGTATTTCATTTTAAACTATTCAGCTGTTGTACAGTTTGAGCAAAGATCCTGCTGAATGCTGATCCTTAAGTCTGGATTCATGATCAAGACTGTATCGTGGTTTTTTTCAACCCAGACCACAAGAAGCTAAAAAATGATTTGAGGTAAATTCCAAGTGTTCAGCATAGAACAGCCAAGCTGCTCTATAAATGTTTTTTTAACTTAATATTTTTTCTATGATAGAAACTTTCTTTAAGAGTTGAGTGTTTGTAATTCAATTCAATTCAGCTTTATTTGTATAACGCCACTTCACAACAATGTTTTCACAGGGCACTTTACATACACATCATTTCAAACCAATTCATACATAGCCTATAATAAAAATGAACTGATTGCATTGAATCATGACTTTGATCCAACTATGTAACTATGTGTCCTCTTCTTAGGATTCGATGACTTCCACCTCTCGATCCACAGTGACATGGCAACGGTTGCTAAGGCCATGGCCTGTCCAGAGTCGGGCCTAGAGGTGCGGGATCGGATGTGGCTCAAGATAACCATTGCCAATGCCTTTATTGGTATGTTTAAAGGAGAAGGGAGGATAGTTTCAGCATTTGCTGTGCTCCATTTCAACATGCACACTTTTTCATTTGATCTGTTTAGTTTGTAGATTCAAATTGGCATCATTTCAATTATGTGTCTGGACTTCATATTTTTCTAAATCAAACAGTGGTGCCATTCACTTCCAATTACAGCTAATGAATTATGTTCGAGCTAGTATTTTGTAAATTTAGTCTTCATCATTCTGTGTATTTCACACTGATGGAAGAATGCCATTTTCAACCTGTGTTAAATCCAAGTCGGTCTTCTTTAGTTCATCCATATTTTGTATTATATTATGTTGTATTATATTGTATTATATTATATATTATATCATATTAGTCGGTAAAAAATGTGGATCATCATAATTCGAGCTGCAAGTACTGTGATTTTTCTTCTGTAGTATGAGCATCTTTGTCTCCTCAGGTTCTGATGTGGTAGACTGGCTTTTCCATCACGTGGAAGGGTTCTCAGATCGACGTGAAGCACGTAAATATGCCAGCAACCTGCTGAAAGCTGGCTACATCCGACACACTGTCAACAAAATCACTTTCTCTGAACAGTGCTACTATGTCTTCGGAGACCTGTGTGGCAGTAAGTGGGCACAGTTCAGTGACTGAACAGAAATAGCTAAAAGTGCTGTTTTAAAAGCAAGTTTTATTTTCATAAACATCTACAGATATCAGCATGTAGTGTAAGGAAGAATATATTCTATGAAACCAGCATTTTTCAGAAGTAGGTCCAGACTGGTAGTCTATATTACATTTTCCCCATTTCCTTCAGATATGGCCCACCTGTCTCTCCACGACCATGATGGTTCCAGTGGGGGTGCCTCTGACCAAGACACTCTACCCCCCCTGCCACACCCTGGGGCAGCCCCTTGGCCAATGGCTCTGCCTTATCAGTTCCCCATTCCCCATCCTTATGACGTGCCTCAGCCTTTCCACGGTGGCCCTTGTGCTGGTAGTGCAGGCAGTCAGAACAGTGGTGAGTGCAGTTTGAGTCCACAGTATGTACTCATCACAAGCATCTTTTAGTATGTGAAGAGCAGGATGTGAATATGCAAATGTTTTATTGACATTTTAATATCTGAATATTCAATCTAAAACTTTATCTTTTGAATATCTTATATCACATACTCCTCCCCCTGCTGACTTTGAGCAACACAGTGAGCTTAACTTTGTATAAATGATACCATGTGGCAACTAAATTTCCTCAAACTTAATAAAAATCCCTTTCTCAGTTAACTTTAAAGCGCTACCAAACTATTTTTCAACTAGAAAACATTTGACAGTGTTGCAGAGTTTACACGCAAGCAAGAAATGCTTGTTGAATCATACCTACCTGAAGCCACATTTCCTTTTGAGAGAGCGAGCTTTGAAGTCTTCTCAGGCCAATGGGATTAAGGCCAAGTGACTCTTTGCTAAAATAACACTTTTTTTTTGTAATTAACATTATGTAACATTGTTATGACAGTCTTAGCCTGTCAGACAGAGAAAAACATTAACTCAATGCCCACATTTTTAATACACTTATAGGTTCAGTTCATGTTTATATTGGCTTACATCAAAGCTGTGCAGAACACAGCTCAGCTTTATTAAGAGTGCAAAGTTTTCCTTCCAGCAACCCCAAAGCAGGCGTATTTACATGCTGGCTTTTTGTGTATTTAACATGTGTGGAAAAAGGAAAAACAAGCATTGTGGTTTTAGGTTCAGCCTGTTTATGCTGTCCAGACACTTATTAACAACAGCTGGATCCACTGACAACTTCTCAGATGTCCTGTCTTCATTTTTGTGGTTAGTTTTTGCACACTTGCACCTATTTTAAATTGATCATTGAATGTTTTTTTTAACAAGATCCAGAATTTTAGACAACTTGTGATATTTTTTTTATAGAGATTATACTTCTCAAATTGTCACAAGGTAACTTTGTGTAACAAGTTTATGCTCAATTGTATTAAGTGGTACCAGTTTAACCAGTTTTAAGAGATTTTTCTAAAAGCAAAGAAAACCTATAGTTGTCTTTAGTAATTGTCAAGTTGTGAAAGCCGCTGAAAGCTTTGTCAACATGAGTCATGCCGCTCTCCTCAGTCTCACGCAAACTGAGTAACCATCACGTCGTGGAGACCTCTAGTGGTGTTAGACGTTTTGTTTGTCATTCAGATTTAATGAACAGACATTTGAGTCTACATTTACACTTGGATAAAAACATTTTTGTCTTTTCTTGTGTTAACAGGAAGCAGCGGTTCTAACTGCAGCAAGAATGAAGGTCGGAAATCAGGCGGCAGTGGCAGTGAATCTGAGATCAGAAGCCACAGAGCTCCGAGCGAGCGCTCAGTTGCTCCCCCCAGCGAGCGAAGCATCCGCAGCTCCGTCAGCCAGCGCAGTGCCAACTCCCACTCAATACCTTATGGACCTGGCCTTGTCTATGGTCCCCCTGGCCTTCCCCCACAACCTGCACATTTGTCTACAGCTGCACCTGGTGCCCCGCAAGGCAGAGAGCTGGCCTCTGTGCCTCCTGAGCTCACTGCATCTCGCCAGTCTCTGCGTATGGCAGTAGGCAATGCTGGGGAGTTCTTTGTTGACGTGATGTGATAGTGGGTTGTAGTGGGATGACAGAGTAGCACATTAAATGTTATGACTAAAGGCTGAGGACAACAGTGGAACAAGCTAGTGTTGCATGCTGAGAGAAAATATTCGTCCTCACTTGTGCTTTTCCTCCTAGTAGTAATGGCCATACTTTCTTCAGTGAAGAACCCCCCCCCCCCCCCCCCCCCCCCCCCCCCCCACACACACACACACACACACACACACACACACACACACTAAAATGAACCAAAGCACCTTTTTCAGTTTCAGCTCGACTGGGGTGAAAAGTTTGTGAAAGGACAAAGAGCAAGCGAGTGAGGGAGGGAGGCGGTGCAAATGGTCAGCTGGAGAAGATGACTCAGCGCTTTTCACATGGATGTTTTTCATTTGTCTTGCTCTTCTTTCTTCCCACCTCTTCTCTGCTTTCCTTATCTAACATGGTCTGTCCTCCCCCACCCCTGTCCACGTCAAAACTGAGAGAATGAAGCCTCATCCCTCCCTCCCTTCTCAGTTCCCACTTGCTGACCTCTAAAAAGAACAAAATGAACACTAACTTTTAATATAAATCAGATTAAACTATTAGCTTGACTTGAGAAGGAAAGAAAGAAATGGGAAAAAATGTGTATGTAGTGCAAGAGAATTGCAGTTTGTTTTGCTGAGAATGCATTTGTTTTATTGTATACATAGTTGGTCACAACTAGTTAAATTTTTCAGTGGTTAACATGAGCATTTTGCTCCCAAGAGTCATTTTTACGCATTTTCATCTGCTAACCAGAGAATTTTCACACTGTCTTGTGATAATGTATAGTGGAAAAGTTTCTTACTATGTCTTTCACACTACTTTTATCAAGGAAAAATGCCTTTTTATTTATAAATATAGTTTTATGACTTAAATTTGCTTGTGTGGTGTTTTTTTTTTTTTTTTTTTTGTGCTAATCCGTGTGTTTCTTTATCTTTTTTTCTTGTTTGCCGTTTCTTGTTCATTATTTCAGGCCATATTTACATTATAGGTGGATTCCACCAGACTGTCCAACAGCAAGAATGTGAAGGTTGGCCAGTCTGGTCTGCAGATGTGTGTATGTGGGCAGTGGGTGTGTGCAGAAAATCTGTGTGCACAGATTTGTCTCAGAAATGAATGACCCTTTGCAAACTTTTAACTGTGGTTTCAATTTAAAATTAAAAAAAAAAAGAAAAAAAAAAAGCACAGCAGATTCGACCGCAACAGTGAGGGGGTTAAAGATCTTGGATAGATTCAGGCAAAATATAACTATAAGAATCTGTTGGTTTTGTTCTGGGTATTTTTTTTTTTTAAATCTTACGATGAACCGTTAGAAGAAACATAAGTTTACAACTGTGATAATACCGGCCAGCATTTCCCTCTGTGGTGCAAAAGAGGAATTGCAATTCGTGAATTTTAATCCAAGTTGGATATGCGCTAGCACAATCCCGCACCATTTTAAAGCTCACTGCTCTGATATCCATAATCTCTAAGAACATAGCCATTGTTGAGCTGGCGTAAAATAAAACGTGTCAATAGCCTATCTTATCATAGAAAACCCTGGGTGCGGTTTATACATGGTTTTAGCCGCGCCTTTTCCTGTCACAGTCCCGGTCGTGCGTAAGGACGGCGGGTCAGCTGACAGCTATCAGGACCAGCGGAATTAGCGGGTGTGTGAGCAGGGGGTTTGCTGGGAATATACCTAAATATTCAAGGCTAAGCGGGAGTAGAGGGCTGGTGACGTTCGTAAGAGAACCAGGGTAAGTTAAATAAAGGTGAAAAACGCATGCTTTGCTGAACTAGTTGTTAGATGCGAAAGGTAGCGGCAGAAAAAGCCGGTGAGTGCTTTTCATTCGCGAGCAATGCTAACGTTAGCTGATAGTCTGTTAGCTAACGTCAAGCCAGCAGCAGTATGACAGCGAACAGGAAGCGATTTCTTTTATTCTTCAAGCACTTACCGTTTTTGTTTAGCAATTTTCTGTAGCGTTAAAGTTGTCATGTAAAGCCTATGTACTAGTTCACGCTCGTCTTAATATATGCTGCCGTTAAAAGATAATATTGCAGGAAAATCTGGTGTGATGGGGCGATTTTCTTGTCACCGGAAGTCCATTTAAAACTCAACGCTTCGCTGACATAGCCAGCTAGCCCGCTGCATGAAGCTAAATTAGCTAGCAGCCGCTCACTCCGTGTATTCTCCATCACTCTGATCTTACTGAAGGTCAAGCCTTCATCAGTGCATTTCCATTTAATCTGGTCCAAAACTATTCAGATGGAGAAAACCTGATTCCCCCTCGTCGAGGAACATTTGGGGAAAATATAAAAAATGTATGAACCTTCGGAAATGGCCTGAGTGAGCAGACATCTTGACTTCGCCAATAAAAGGGCGATTAAACCCATTCAGGTCTGATGCTTGGTTAATTCGGTCACGACTCTGCATGTCTTAACGAGGAATCATCTGAGTGATCTTGGCACTTGTTTTATAGCGGGGTGTATTTCTGAGCGCGGGTATTTGAAGTGTCTGGATCCTCTCTTCGAGGAATTTCAGACATGTCCTTCATCACCCGTTTCCCAGAAGATTCATGTTAAAACTAGGGCAGCTTCCTGTGACATATTGTTCTCAATCAAATTCACATTAATTATCCAGCAGCAGAGAAAATTTAAGATTGTGTGAATGACTTGTTCTAGAGTTAAAGTTTTTTTTTTTGTTTGTTTGTTTTAAAAAAAAAATTTAATTCTTGTTGTTAGATACAGGGAGCATCTGGCAGGTAATGCAGAGTAACATATTTTGAGCTGACTACCTGAAGGCATCCTGTCTTCCTCGGGTGACTGCTAATCTGCTGTTAATCTTAGTTTAAAAGGAGGGATGACCTGTGGTGAGAGTGATAATAGTTTTCTCTGCTTATATTGGTGTGTGTGTGTGTGTGTGTGTGTAGATATGCGTGTTAGAGAGAGAGAGAGAGAGATGCAGCTGCAGGATATATTGAGCTGGCAGTAGTGGTAATGTATGCCTGGGAGAGAGAGAGAACAAGCGGATGTGAGGGACAATTGCTTCTCTGTGCTGTTGGTGGCTCCCTCATGTCAACTGCTTTCACTTCTCTATCATCCCCTTTTCCTTCCTGTTTCCTCCCTTAATTTCTGTCTCTTCTCAGGAGGTGTTAGGTTTCACCATGGCAAGTTGGGATTGAGAGGCAACCACGATGATTGGAGGACTCTTCATCTACAACCACAAGGGGGAGGTCCTCATCTCCCGCGTCTACCGAGATGACATAGGGTATGTTTCATAGGAGCAAATCCGCTACAAGGTCACAAAATTTCTGGAAAACTTCAGTTCATTGTGAAGATCTGGATCATGTGTGACTGGACTTGTTGGGGTTGATCGTCGATGAGAGGATTAAGTCTCTCCACATAGTTAAATTCATGTTTGTGGTGTTATTGAAAAAGGAGAAGAAACAAAGTTAAGCCAGGATTACATTTACAGCTTTGTTTGTAATACCATATAACACGATTTTAACCATATGATTAGATTTATTTATCGTTCCAGGAATTTTTTGAATAAATTATTTTCAGACACAAAATTTAAGGGACTTAGTGATGATACAGCTTCATGTCATCAGGGAAAATTATGCCATCTTTCCCTCTTTTCTCCATTTTGTCTGCGGTAATGATTTAGTTCACTTGTGCTTATCAAACCACATCTGCAACTTATAAGATTAAGTGCAACTTTGTGGAAAGTCATTCCAAATTGAACTCATAGCTGACTATGCCTGCAAGGAGCAAGTTATTATTACCATATGGCAGACTGGTGCTGACATTAGTTCCCAAGGCGTTCAATTTCCCTGGCACTCTTTAGCCATTTTCTTATACAATAGCTATTAACTGCAGTAAGATTTTACTTTAAAAGAAAGCTGCTGCAGGACTATTTGCACAAGTTTATAAACCCTGTTTTTATTTTCATCAAGTGTATCAAGTCATCTTTAAACAAAACAGACAGACTTTGCATTATAATAATATGCTGTGTGTTTTTGAGGCACATAAAAATGCTTAATTGCGCTCAGGAATTCAACAGCTAACTAAATGTGCATGCAACAAAATAAAGTATTAAAAACAAGATAATTACAAGGCTCCAGGTGCACCACTTGCATGCAAATAAGACAGACTAAATCATTGGATAACAATGTGTCTGATGACAGATTCTTCAGGACACAGCACAATTAAAGTATTAAGCAATACCCTGCGCTTACATGTTAACAATAGACGTAATCTTAACCTTCCCAAAATGCGGTTTATATTTGGGTACTAATTTCATCATGAGTGTTTTTTTTTTTTTGTTTTTTTTTGTTTTTTACTTGTCATTAATGTTGCATTTAGTGTGTTTCATGTCATATTGCCCAAATTCCACATACAGGCATCGGTAAGGTACATATGTAAAGTCTAATAATTGAACTAATTTGCTGAATATATATTTTTAGTAAGAAATTTAAATGCTAAAATAATTTATTAGTTACCCATTTCCCTGTTTACTTACACAATTGTGGGTTGCATTAAAGTCCTTTCCTTCAACTTTGTTTTCCTTTGCTGATTGAAGTGGACTATAAGTAATCTTTTAAGGCCAAGGAAAAATAAATAAGTAAAGCACACAGTGACACATATTCAGTAACTATACTGATGTTAGATTAAGACGTTTGCCAAAACTGACAGAGTTCATTCTCTTTTATAAGATTAATGCAGCGAGGGAACTAGGACAGGAACAGTCTTCCATAGCGTTTAGCATGTTGGTTACTCAAAAAATGATACTAATTTATGTATTTAATTTCTTGCTCTCATTGATATCAAGAACAATTTCAGCAGAGAAGTGTGTGTTCTGCACGGTTGATCTGTGTGATCTGAGGCACAATACACGCAAATTAAAAGTTGAAATTCGATGCATTTGATGTCATTCAGAGAGTTTTGTTTGGAACTGTTCCTTTCACTCATAATATTTCTGGCAGAGTTTTTTTAAGAAATGCCTTTATTTTTGATAACTGCTCTTTTCCCTGTTTGGTCATAAAACAAACAGGAGCCGTTTTTGCCTCCTCACAAAGGGCAGTCCATATTATGGAGAGAAACCAGGTGGATAGAAGAAGGAAGCATTATATTTGGAAATTATGCCACTATTTATGTGGCCTTTCATATTTGAAAAAAGTCAGATTAATTTTTTTAATCTTTATTTCTGATGGCTGCATTTATTTGTTTATGGTGAATGGTTTTAGTGTAGACAATAATAGACCGTACCAGACACAATATGTTGCTCTCAAGGCTGCAGTTTGATGACGTTGAGTGCTGTTTAACACATGTTAAGTTTTGGCTATAAATTATACATTTTGAAAAACTGATTTAGTATTGAAGTGATGCAATAATAATATAAACTTTCCTATCTAATTGCATTTGAAGGTGGAAGGAAAAGAGTAGTTTTATGCTACTGCTCCTCTTCCTGCATATAAAACAAAAAATCGGCATAATAAAGCACCATGTTGCTCATTCTGTCCACATGTTGCACGAAAATGTCTCTTGTACATTTTTGTCTCTCCTCGTTTTACCTCATCCTTTTCTTCTTTCTATTCTGTGTATCACCATTTCTCTCCATCTGTTCATCTTGGCCCATGTAGGAATAGGTAAGAGCTGCTGCAGCCTCTAAAGCATGACCCCTCCCTTTCATGGCCACCAATCAGTGACCCCACAAACCCTAAACTGCATGTCCATTTGTTCCTCAGTGGAATTTCTAATGAAGCATGAAACACCCGTCTTTGACGTTACGGCAGTAGTCAGACAACCGTATACTGAAATGCAGCAGCAAGTTAATTGAAACCAAAGATCTTAGTGACCATCACAATCCTGTCAGTAAATTGTTGCTCATAATCAGCTCTGCAGACGCCCAAGCATGAGCATGGATATGACGCTTTATTTAGTTCTTCCAACAGTTGTTTTTTTTTCTCACTTCTCAGAGATTTAGAGGTTCAGACCTTTTAAATGGGGTTTTATTGGACCTTGGATTAAGCAGCGTGTGGTGGAATTGAGACTGGGGGGCAAAATGTTTTCATTGTAATTTTATTGTCAAGGTAAAATGCTGTTTTATACATTTCTATCAAATAATGTTTTTTGTTATTTGCTATTTATCATTATCTAATGACAAAGACAGTAGAAATGGAGACTTGTAGACTGACTGACTTTTTTTAATCAGAGTTTATGAATAAACACAACGATTTCCACAGTTGTTTGCAGACATTGTGTGTTCCAGTGTACTTAATGTCAATCACAGAGACTGTTCCTTGTTCAGCTGTTACTCACAGTACTGTTAAGTAGGAAGAATCAATTTAGTTACAGTTGTTACAGAGATTATGCACAGTTTGGGCTTTTTAAACAACACTAATTGTAAGTTGATTCCCTGTATTTTGTAGACATAAAAAGGTTCTCAGACATTTAGCTGAAGGATTGTTTTCCTGTGAGGACACGCTATATCCCCAACACCAAGCCTTGTTAGTAATAAATCCATGTGAATCAGGGTGTTTTTTTCTCATAGTGGTTGGGGGGGGGAAAAAAGTAAAAAATATTTCTAAGTTAAAAAAAAAAAAAAAAAAAAAAATCTGCCTGGTACATGGTCAGTAGTTTAAATGTGTGATGTTCCCATTAAGTCAAGGTAATTATGATGGTTTTTCTCTGATGTTTCAGCCTTTTTCCTGGTTATTATCACAGCTGACACAAAATGACACACTTCAATGCACCAGCTCATACTGTGTGCTTTTATCAGATTAAAAGATGTTTTGGTGTTTGCGCAATTAAACCTGATTGTGAGATCTGAGGCTCTTGTGTCAAATCCATTGTGTTTGGATACCAGGCTAATAATTTGCAACGGTATTTACACTCGATGCCACCAAGATTAAGTGTTGCACAAAAATGCCAAAGTCTCTTTACTTGTGCTAAGGATGTCTTTCTGTCTGCTTGTCCTTCCATCTCTAGGCGTAATGCTGTGGACGCGTTCCGTGTGAATGTGATCCACGCCCGGCAGCAGGTTCGATCCCCGGTGACCAACATTGCTCGCACCAGCTTTTTTCATGTCAAGCGCTCCAACATCTGGTTGGCAGCCGTCACCAAGCAGAATGTCAATGCTGCCATGGTGTTTGAGTTCCTTTACAAAATGTGTGACGTCATGACAGCTTACTTTGGCAAGATCAGCGAGGAAAACATCAAGAACAACTTTGTGCTCATCTACGAGCTGCTGGACGGTAGGAAATGATGATCGAATCAATAGAATTAGTCAGAAAAAGGTCTGGTAGACTGTCTAAATGCACGTTACATTTAGCCTTTGTCCACACGTAGCTGGGTGTCTCACAAGTCTGCGGCAAACAATACCATGACGTCACATGTACAACCTTTGTTTTCAACAGCATGGACGTCTTTAAAACTGTGTTAGTGTTATCCGTTGTCCAGGTGCTTTGTGTTTGTTCTTTACACTGCCATCAGTACCGCTCCACATACACTACCAAAGGCAAAGTCGAGATTAAGGACAATTATTTTCCGCCATCTAACCATATCACCTTCCAAGCATGTTTTGTGGAAGTGATGTCATGAGACGGAAAGCTCTTCTGATTGGATAGGATTTTTTTTTTTCTTTTTACTGGTCGGAGGGGGGGGAAGATATCCGGTTTTACAAAAGCCTGGCTACATGTGTACATGGTCTTAGTTTCTCATCTGTATATGAATGTGATTCTAGGTAGTAGAAAAGTGGTGACGTTACCTTGCATTTAAATTGTTTCCAAGTGAAAACTGAGTGAATGCAAAGCCTGCTGGTCGGCACTGGTTAGTTTTAACTATGGTATGTCCTATTTTTCTCGTTTACTCATCGTATCTCTTATCAGCTGTGATCTTTTTCCTTGTTTATATAGAGATCCTGGACTTTGGCTACCCCCAGAACTCAGAGACTGGGGCCCTGAAAACCTTCATCACCCAGCAGGGCATTAAAGGACAGGTACGCAGAATATATATGTACAAAGAGATATGTTGCTGTAAAGCTACAGTTTTCTGCCTCAGTACAGACTACAGTAGCAGCCTAGTAATGAATTGTAATTAATTCTGTTCGTCGTTTTGTTGAATATTGAAGCCTTACACACGAGTAAGGTCTATATTTTTCATTTAGACAGTGTGATTTAACACAGATGTTTACTGTTTACTCTTCATATGAATACAGTATAAAACTCAGAGCACAGCATTATGAAGCGTCTCGACTTAAATTATGTTGAGGAACACAAAAGCTACTCAGTGTCATGACGCAGCTTAGACACTAAAATCTCTGACTTCTTACTGCTTTATGTAAAATATACTTGCTGTACAGTTATCCTGGCAAATTAAACTTATTTTCTTTTTTCTTCATGTCTTTCTTCCCCTCACCTGCTATATCTGCACACCTCAGCATCAGGTAATGACCTGCAGCAATTCTGCTGTATGAAATGGATTTTACTAGACCTGGAATGGGGTCGTGTTTTTATTTTTTCCTCACCTTTTCTGTAGTGTTAATGACCTCCTCGCCATGGCTCTTTGTGCTGCTGTTCTGCCAGCCTTTTCCTTTTGTTGGTAGTAATACAGTTTCCTTGTCATTCAGACAAAAGAGGAGCAGTCTCAGATCACCAGCCAGGTGACAGGGCAGATCGGCTGGCGTCGTGAGGGCATCAAATATCGCCGCAATGAACTCTTCCTGGATGTACTGGAAAGTGTCAATCTTCTCATGTCTCCACAAGGTGTGTTTATATGGCTTCACTCTGACATAAATAATTTCTAGTTCATTATTCAGGACAATCAATGGCAAGTATCCATTTCATCCACAAATGGACGAGTTAATTCATGTGCGATTTTAGTTTTTTTGGTTAAATCGTACATGTTCAAATGACTATTTTGTGCTTCTGTTTCATATTGTCACATAATTTGCTATTGAGGAACAATTGATGTCAGAAAAGCCCCGTTATTCAAATTCTGACTTAAAGTTGCAGCAAAAATTAGGAATCACTAAAAATCGTCTTCATGTTTTGAAAGATTACTTAGAAAATATTCGGCTGCAGGCTGTAATTTTACAGCAATATGTGCAACAGATTCCTGCGATTATTCTCATAATCTTTACTGTTATTGAAATGTTTAAAGATGTGAACTGGAAAGAGCTGAAAGCTGCTGAATTTGAATCCTCCAATGAGTTTAGAAAGTTTCTTTTCATTTCCTGTTGTTAACTTAGAAATTCTCAACATTTTTGCCTTTCCCATCCAGGCCAGGTCCTGAGTGCCCACGTGTCGGGCCGAGTTGTGATGAAGAGCTACCTGAGCGGAATGCCCGAGTGCAAATTTGGCATGAACGACAAGATTGTCATCGACAAGCAGGGCAAGGGAGGAGCATCCGATGATGCAGGGAAGAGGTAAGTACTGCAAAATTTAATTTAAAAATAAAAAAAAGGAGGGATAAAGATCAACATGTTAACAACTGAAAATGAAATCAGTTTGCAGAATTGCATTTCAGATTCTGTATTCAGTTGTTGTCTCTTAAACTCTGACCATGAAGTTCATTGAGATTTAAGAGGCTGCTGTCCATTTGCCTTGTTGCTCTGTTGTTTTAAGTGTTGTCTTTGTTGTTCGCAACAAGAAAGGCTTTACAGTTTCTTTTTCATTTTGCTTTCCTTTGGATGCATCTTTCCTTTCTTTTCCCTCTCTTTTCTATGTGCTGTACTTCAGTGAATTAGGGGGAGGAAGGTACTGTACTGACAAGTGTCCTCACCCTCTGTCACATCAATGCACACACATACATTCCACTGTCTTGTCAGACTCCTCAAACGAATGAACATCTCATCCACTGTTGTTCCTCACACTCCCAGTATACCCAAAACCTGCCTGTTTAGTGAACTGCCTGGTGGTTGTTTTTCCTATTTTGGTATTGGTTTTTTTTGTTTGTTTTTTGTCTTTTCCCCAGTTCGCACCTACTTTCACCTACTTACCCTAACATAAACCGTGTCATGTTTAATTGAGATTAGCGACATTAACCAGATTCACTTGTATTGTTACTAGCAGCTGTGTCTCTGTGTGTACTCATACATTGTGTCTAATCATTTCTAGACATTCAGGGAGAGTAGTAGTTTTATCTGTGAGATTGTGCATTGCAGTGATGTACTCTTACATACATGATCAGTAATAAACTAGTTGACTCCTGTGTGTATCTGTGTGTGTGATGGGTTTTCTCTCATGCCAGTGGGAAGCAGTCCATAGCCATCGATGACTGCACTTTCCATCAATGCGTGCGTCTCAGTAAGTTTGACTCTGAGCGGAGCATCAGCTTCATCCCTCCTGATGGAGAGTATGAGCTCATGAGGTCAGTAGATGTTTTTGTTAAGTTTGAACGTTCTTTATGAAGTTCTGAAGTCGGGAAGATCATGTTTAACAGATCATGTTCAATAGCAACAGGTCATGTTTGATGCTAAAATGCTTTGATAGAAACTAAATGTTGCTTTCAGAAAAGATCAGATTTTTGTAAGATGTGCTCTCCTCGCCCATGCAGATATCGCACCACGAAGGACATAATCCTGCCGTTCCGAGTTATTCCTCTGGTCAGGGAGGTGGGCCGCACTAAGTTAGAGGTTAAAGTAGTCATCAAGTCCAACTTCAAGCCCTCGCTGCTGGCTCAGAAGATTGAGGTCAGCTCTACTTGTCAGGATGATGCATACACTGCTGCCAACAGTTATAATCTACCAGCTGTTGTGTGTTTTAGGTTCACATGAAGCATATTTTGCATTTTTGCTCTTCAGGTGCGAATCCCAACACCCCTCAACACCAGTGGCGTGCAGGTGATTTGCATGAAGGGAAAAGCCAAATACAAGGCTAGTGAGAATGCCATTGTCTGGAAGTAAGTAGCGTTTGCATATTTCATGAACTAAAAATAAAACTTAAAAACAAATCGGTCCTCATGTTTTCAGTCCAGCTAATGATTAATAACGTTCTCTTTGACCTTTGTTTGTTTAACCTCATGTTATGACTTCTTTGTTACTTTTATTTATTTCTGTGAGGCGATATTTTTTCCTTGTAAACATAGTTTTTCTTTTGAGTGAAACCACAATGTAACAAAGCATCGTTTTGCAGGATCAAACGTATGGCTGGGATGAAGGAATCTCAGATCAGTGCTGAGATTGAGCTGCTGCCCACCAATGATAAGAAGAAATGGGCCAGGCCTCCCATCTCTATGAATTTTGAGGTTAGAATTGTTTCTTTCTCCATGACTTTGTATCTCTCACATATATTGTTTAACATTGGCCTTTTAGATAAATGTCAGTTTTTTAAAAATTAAATTATTTTTCTGTTTTTTTTAAAAATATGAATTAGTTTTAAAATGACTTTTATTGTGACATTTTTAAATAGTGCAGTTAAGTCACAGTGCAATTAGGTAATTACATCATATTTCCTGCCCAGGCTGGCTCATGTGAGACATCGTGTTAAATTCATAGCCCAACAGAATGCGGAGTTGGTAACCAAACAAACACCGGATTAAATGAGATCCCACTAGCCGTCATGCAAATCACAACCTGCAATCATTCGACATACACACAAGTGCTTCCTGTTCATAATGCACACCAAGAGCCATCAGCCTGTGTGGCCTACTTGTCCCGACTCGTCCCAACTTTCATCCCTTTCGTCTCTCACAGGTTCCTTTCGCCCCGTCTGGCCTGAAGGTGCGCTATTTGAAGGTGTTTGAGTCCAAGCTCAACTACAGTGACCATGATGTCATCAAATGGGTGCGGTACATCGGCCGCTCTGGCATCTACGAAACTCGCTGCTGAAGTTGAATCCCGCCAGGCAGCAAATTGACCACTTCCCTCCCATCAACCCTGTTGAGAATTTCTTTTTCCTTCTTTCCTCTTTTGACTTTGTCTTCTCCCCTCAGTCCTTACGACTTTATCTTCCTCCTTCATTGTCCCCTTCTTAACTAGGTGTTGGAGATTGAATTTACATCGTTCAAAAAAAGTTTTAAAAAAAAAGAAGTAAATATGGTATAATGCACAGACATATGCAAAATGTGAACCATTGTATCGTATATATCTAGTAGTGATGAGTACAATTGTAAACCAATTGGTGTCCGAAAGAAAAAGACAAGTGATGCAGAGGCTCAGGGGGAGAGGGCTGGAGGCTTAAACGGATTCCCAGTAGTTTTCAATGTTATTGTTCCACTATTTACTCTCTTCTTTAGAAGTCCCACATGCGAAGTTATCCTTTGTAAGGTGTTTAATTGCTGTCGTGATTAATGATAAATCCTGATAGTTCCTGTACGCAGCTTCCATCCCTGTAGTGTCCCCTCTGAATAAATTAGCTGTTTGGATCTTGTGTACTATGTCACTCGACAGGAAAAGAAGCTGAAATCATTCCCGACGTACCGAGCCTCTTTGGGCGGTTGGAAAAAGAGAAATGACTGTGCAAGCTGTTTTTGTACTTTAAACTTTTTTTTTTCTGTTTTTCATTCAATAGTAATTAAATGCCTGGTTGTTTTAGAGGTTTGTCCATCATCCTGATGAGGATCTCATACTCATACCCCCCACCTCCTCTAAAATGTTTTATAAGCACTAAAAGTTAACTTTGTCACACTATTTTTGATGCAAAGATCAGTCCCTGGAGTGTTTGCAGTGAGGTGAGGTCTCCCCCTGGTGTTTGCTTCACTGCAGTCTGCTTCTTAATGTTTGTAGCCCTGGTGACCGTTCTGTCCAATAAAATCTATGTAACCAAACCCCCCCCCATCTACTCTGTTTATTTAGTTCTTCATTCAGCTGTTTTGGTTCAATACCTTTTTGTGTCAGAGTTTCCTTGCTATTGTCTGAAACAGGAAGGTGTGTGGGAACAGTGGAGTTTAGGTTAACGGCTGTCATGTCTCTAGTTGGTCCAGTTTTCACTCCTATTCCTTTGAACATTTAGAATTACATTTTGTTTTAAGGAAAACAATTTCATGAAGTTGCAAATTCTTATTGAATTATCTGAAGGATTACAATCATTGATTCACAGTAAATCCAGAAAAATAAAGACAACTGATGTGTTGGCCAACATGTTTTAATCTTCTATTTTGCTCTTCTACATCCAAGATGCAAGACAAAATATAACCCCAAACGAAAGACACAAAACAACTATTAAAAACATTTACATTTGCTCGCCTCTTGGTAGTAGCAGTCTTCACATGAGCATGCTCGCACTGACAAGTTTACATTGATTTAAAGGAAAGATTCCACGAGAATCAAGGCAAGGCTTCCCGAAAGTAGCTTAGCACCAAAATCTAGGCTGGATTTCCATAGAAATTCCTACTGGTTCTGTACTTCTGAGATATTTCCCAACATTAAAATCTGATTTGCCCAGCTTACAACCACTAAAACAGAGGCAGACATTGTTGCTCCACACCAAAAAAAAAAGCTTTTTGGGAAACCAAGCCCAGAACAGATCAGTCTGACATCTGTTAACATTTATATTTGTCATCTGATGGTATTGCATCACCTTTAATGTTTCAGGTTTTACTTGCAGCAATGAAGAGATACATGCTTTCTTATTGGAGATGTAGGACCCTAACAGAGGCTGGAAATTGGAAGTATTTTATAGTCCCCTTTTTCATATCTGTAACAGCACCTCTGTTCAGGAAGGAAATATAATCCAAATTCTTTGTGCTCAAATTGGAAACTATAAGTTTAGGGAAGGAGGTAGCTGAAATGAATGAGGATATCTTAGGGTCCTCTATAGTCCGATGTGACACAGTACCGTCCAGTCCAATAAAACGCATCTAAAAAACCCATCAACATTTTAAGAGTCAGTTGCTGTTGAGGTCCTATCTTACATTTTTTTATTGCAGTGCCCATTTTGCCATGTGACACCCACTTGGGCGGTATCACATGGCTTTCTTTGTTGAAGGCTTGCCTCCATAAAGAAACCTAATTTCTGCTGATGACTCCAGCTGAACATATTCTTGTAAGTAGGATCTTTAGAGTTTTTTTTTTTTTTTTTTTTTTTTTTTTTTTTAAGATGTATGAAAATCTTCACTTTCATCATCACGTCTCATATAAAGCAAGTGACTTTTGCACAGGTCCAGATCGGCATAACATCAACAGAAAACAAAAACAGGCAAGTCCAACCTTGCTTGGGTTGATTCTCTGCTCAGACTGAAAAAGCACTGAGATGAAAAACTACAAAAATAGGCATTTCTACATAAACATTTAAAAGGTGTCATCCGCTCTCTCACGCCACTGAAAGGCGTCTAGTGTAAAACTAGTCTTTCAAAGACCGGTGCTCGTTATCTGACAATAAAAATTTTAAAAAGAAAATTTATTACTCTCTACAAGTAAAAGCTGAACCCAGACCTGCCAACAGGTGGAAAATGTTGGCAGAGAACATTTCAAACATGCAGACTCAAAGAGCTGGCACACACAAAACACTGCATGCACGTACACGGCAGGCAGACAAACGAGGTGAAAAAGGCTTGTGTTGACGTTTCTACCCTCACTTTCTGCTCTGATCCCATGTGATCTTGGGATTTCCTCTTATTTTTTTTTTTTTTTTACAAAAGGTTCGTTCCATGTAACCAAGAACAGAATATAAACTGTCCTGACGTGTTTTCAGATCCCTTAAGGATTTTCTTATCGGCTCAGACAACTTTATCTGGTGATACTCCGTCTCACAGCTGGCCTGTCTCACATGAAAACTAAAGCTTCTTCTGCAACAGGTGACATAAAACCTGAAAGCCATCCTACTAAAGCCATAACAGACAGGAACTCCTACTGCACCTTCCATCAGAGGTGGAACAGTGTACTGAGTATAACACCTGGAGATAGTCCAGTGACAGTGAGTGACTAAAGACGCACAAAAAAAGTGACAGATTTCATGTGAAGCTAAGTTTGACAGAACTCGGTGGTAAGAGTGACTGACCATTACATAGAAAACTAAACAAGGATGAAAAATGGCTGTTAAAAGCGACAGCTGTGAAGAGCCGGGCTTTTTTTTTTTTTTGTTTGTTTACAATGAACGTGTGTGACACTGAATGGCTAAAAACAAAACCATGAAAGAAATAAAACTTAAAGCAAGAGCCCGATGGAAAACCACACAACTCAACAGCTCTATCGAACTGCTGCAAGACCCGACGGTGCACAGTCTAAACTGTTGGTTTAGTTATCATCATCATCGTCGTCGTCGTCTTCATCATCATCATCATCCTCACTGATGAGGTATCCACGGGCTCCACTGTGGTGAGGTGGGGGGGAGGGGGGAGGAGAAGTCTTGGAGAAGAAGGGGAGCCGGAAAGTGGGGGAGGGCGAGCGCTCCTCTCGGGTGGGGCTGCTGCCTGGGCTTTGCCTGGGGCTGATGGCCTGCAGCATGCGGCCTTTTCCTTCCTTCAGCATGTGTTTCTGTGAGGGTAGAGGCAGAAATGAGATCATCTGGAATATCAGATGGTTAGTAAAGCAGCTAAACTGAAGGCCAAGCATGAACGGGACTTGGTCTAAGAATCAAAAAGTCCTGTAAAGTCATAAACAGCTTCAAGTTAAACTGCAAAAAGATGTCTGACAGTACCATCTTCTGACTTTTATAACTTTCCTTTCATAATCCTGAAAACTCTGCTAGACTTGTAAAAATACAAAAACTCCTCTGCTGCTGGTAAAGTACTAAAAGAAAAACATGCATGTTTTAAAGGCTTTTTTTTATGATTTAATTTTTCATGCCTACAATGTCGCTCGTCAGCTCTTAACATCAGATACCATCAACCATCCAAACTGTATTGTAAAAACCACCGCTGCTCTCGGAAGACTTATCATGATAGATGCTTTAAGTTAATTCATAGATTCCGGTTTACTGGTCAGCATATAATCAATAAATGTAAAATGCTTCTGTGTTTGAAGAAGCACTCTGACATAAGAAACAAGGTTTTATCAGCTTGAGCATTGAGAGTACATAAATAGGTGCACTTATTTGGAATGGGGATGACTTTTGATATGGTTGGGTCTGTAAGATCCCTTAAAATATTGTTTCCTCACCTGGTTCACCAGTGCCAACACACATACCTGTCCACTTTGGTAATTTATAGACATACTGTGCTACAGATTGTCTGTTTATAACAGAGCGGGGGGTGGGCTCCATTTGTGCTTAGTGTGTGATGAAGAAAAAATATGATTGTGTGTATGTTTCCTAAATTGTTCTGTAATAAACTAGAGTGTGTGATTGCTTAGTTTTTTTTTTACTGTCAAAATTTGTTGTTGTTGTTTTTTTTTTTTTTTTGTGAAAAGCACTTTGTGCGACCTGTACAAAAAGTGCTACAAAAATAAAATTTTGATTTGATTTGTTAACTGCAGCTGTTAGTCGATGCTACCAGCTCAACCACATCTTTAGAGCGGATTCTCACACACTAAACATTTATCTAACACTTTTGTGTAATACAGAGCCAAACATCTAAACCACATCTGTCTGGATACTTCTCAAAAAACTACACAACCTACAAATTACATCACCTACAATGTTACTTTTAAGAAAAGAAATGCTCAACAAGTACAAAAAATGTACATTTCTTTTGATTATATCTGCATTTGTAATACTTCATTTGGAAATTATTACAAAGTTAAATAAACTGGAGTCACCTGACAGTCCTAGAAACATCTTTTCACCTCCCCACAGAAATGTGTCTCCCTTATCATTACCATTTTAAATAAGTTTGCATTCACAATTCATCTTCTTGATTGTTAAGTCATGAAAGACCATAAAGAAGCGGCATCCTCACCAGAGCTCCTTCGGGGCCAAACATCTGCAGGAAGTTGCCGATGAACTCCCTGGATTTCTCTTCCCATTTCTGGATGAGGTCGATGCTCTTCTCTTCCACCTTCTGGACAAACTCTTTGCTCTTTTCCTCCACATCACGCACCTTCCTCTTCACCTTATCTACGCGTTCCTGCAGGTGGTACTTCTTCTCCTGAGACGTTCAGGACAGCAGAGAAGACAGGTTGCAAATATAAACACAAAAGTTGTGGAACCACCTTGTCTTTACAGTGTCAGCTCTCATGCTTGCAGAGCCACAGAAATATTAACAGCTAAACGTAGATTCATTTCCAGTTCTAAGTTTAGCTGTCATGAACAGAAGAGGTAACTGGCAGTAGGGAGAAATCCCAACACGATGTGGTGGACTCTGCAGTAGTCGGAGAGCTTAAAACATATAAACCAAACCAAAGTGTCATACGTTGATGAAGCTGACGTTGAGTTCTTTAGCTGTGTATCCCCTCTGCAGGTTGCGTCTCACATACACATCATAGTCTCGGACAATTCGAGTGATGATGTCAGAGGTGGAAATGCCCTCCGTTCGTTGGGTGGGAGCAAACATACCTAGGAGCAGAGAGGGTCATGAGGAAAAATATTTCTGTTGCTGTGTTTCAAGATCAGAATACAAATGGCTGATTCTGACAATAAAAATAAAAATCAACTGAAACAAGAAGTTCTGACAAGCCAGCTTCCAACACCAGGATGCTGTGCAGAATTTTACTTCAAAACACGATTGGTATGTAATGTAAATAAATGTACAGTTTTATATTCTCGTGAATGAAATAATTCTTTCATCTTAATTAACTTGGAAAGAGTAATATAAAATAAAAGCATCATTTAACTACAGTTTTTCATGGTCTTGGGCCCTTATTTATCTGACATCCTTTTAAAATATGAGTTCTCGCGGATCCTGAAGTCCTCTGGTGCCGGCCTTTTAATTATTCCTAATGCCAGAACCAAAACTTATGATTCCACCACTACGACCCTCGACTGTTGAACAGCTTGTAAGGTATTTCTGTAAAGTTTTATTATCATGTTGCATGACCGTTTTTGTTGTTTTGTATGCGAGGCTTGGCGGAAAGAAACTTTCGTTCAGGGTGGCATTTTTATTGCTTGTTTTCTTTCTTTGTTCTTTATATATTTATAACTTTGTTTTTTCATTTTATCATTTTGATGGATTCATTTTTTAGTTAGTTATATACTTTTCTTGTTTTAAATACCATCAACTTTTGAGGAACAGTTTTTATTGCATTGTTTTACTCGAGTACATTGTTTCATAAACTTTATTCATATTTTATTCTTCTTGTGTTTATTTGTTCTTATGGTTTAACGTTTTTAAGTCCAGTGCTCCAGGGCTATGACTGCTCAGTCTGCAGCGTCGTTGCCATGGGGATCACCCTTGTCTGGGTGGTGGGAGGTCCCACACCAGGATCAGGTGCAGGATCTCTGCCTGTTCTGATCTGGGTGGTCTCTAGCGGTCGTGGCCTCTCTGGTGGGCTGGTATTATTGTTATTGTTTCCTCACAGCAGTCAAGCCAGATGTTTTAGTTGGAGAGACAGAAAGATGAAGGGTTGAGTGCCTTTTATGTCCATGTATGAGTGAATGTGAGAGAGATTATGACGGTTATGTGTTGTTAGTTGTGTGTTTTTATGGAGAGCCCGTTGTGCTTCTTTTTGTATGAAAAGTACTTTACAAATAAAATTTGATTTGATTTATATACAGTTGACCGAAGCAGATAAATCAAACTCTTGATCTGAAGTAAAATGATTAAAATAATTTAAATTAAAATAAAATTTTTAGGGGTAATAATTGATGACAAACTTAGCTGGAAGTCTTATATTAAATACATTTGCAACAAACTGTCAAGAAGCATATCAATAATGGCTAAAGTCATTGTATAAACCACAAAGCACTCCACATACTGTTCTTTTTGATGGTCTCACCATATTTAACTTACTGTATAGAAGTTTGGGGTAACACTTATAAAAGTTCACTGGAGCCACAATTTAAACTGCAAAAAAGAGCAATTCGAGTAATCCATAAAGCAGATTACCTTGAATGTACAAACCCACTTTTCATTAAGTCTAGAATTTTGAAATTACATGATATTATAGATTTTAGGACAGTAGTATTTTTATATAAAGTCAAGAAAAACTTACTGCCTTGCCACCTGCAATCAATGTTTCTAAAAAGAAGTGTGGGATTCAATTTCAGAGACAGGTCAGAATTTAAAATAAGGCAATATCGAACAACTAAAAAAGGATTTAGTTTAACAATTAATGGAGTGAGACGTTGGAATGGACTGAATGTGAAGATTAAACAATGTCCTAACATCATCCTATTTCAGAAAAACTATAAACATAGTATATTCAAAAGGTATGGGAATGAGTAGGCTTAATATGCATTTGCAGGTAGCATATCAATGTGGTTGGCATATTATGTTGTAGTATTTAGGCACAGATGATTGTTAATCGTAAGAATATAATGGAGAACTGTTCGTTGTTATGTTTTGGATTGCATGATCATGAATAATGTAGTCTGGGGTGATTATGTGTTAGTAAGATCTTGTGTGCCCTATAATGGGGGCTCGGCTAATATGCATGGTCTGATGTATGAAGCTGTAATTCTGTTTTTTTTTTTTTTTTTTACATGTGGATTTATGCTGTGTAGTTAGTGTGATTATATGATGTGCAACATTGACAATTAGAAAAAGGGGTAGGATTTAATAAGTTTTACACTTCTTACTACTACTTTTCAAACATAAAGATTGTTCCCTTGTAGATTTATTTATTAATTTTTATATATATATATATATATATATATATATATATATATATACATATACATACACGTGTGTGTGTGTGTGTGTATATATATATATATATATATATATATATATATATATATATATATATATTATAGTTTTTTTGCGTCACATGTATAACCTCTTGAATTGCTTGCTCGTCGTTTTATATTCTTGTTTGAGTTATAATCTAATTACTGTTCAAAATAAACAAAAAACAACAAGTCAGCCTTTAGCTAGTTTGATTGCAAGTAACTAAAATCACAAGCAGGTCTCCAGTGAAAGCCCATGTCGAACATAAAGTTTTAGGTTTATTCCATTCTAGTAAGCAGCTGAGTCAGTGTCAAATGATATCTGGACTTAACTATCAACTCACAAGAAGCAGCAATAAATACTTACCTTCGTACCACATTTTTCTGCATGACGTGACCACTCCAAGTTATTTTTGTACTCACCGGCTTCCTTAATGTGCCTGTACACGTCGTCACTGCCTGCAGATGAGTATGGGATGTCGTCATGAGCCACAAAGTCAATCTGGAGGGGTCATTACGACACGCATCAACAGAGAGATTCAGTAGATTCATATTTACAACTTGTTCAAAAACAAAAATAAACACACACATTTATAAGCCATGATACATCCCCAGCTCATTTTTAAGGGTCCTTCTTAAAAGATTTAACAAATATTTGTTCCCCAATATGAGATGAAATGGCATCCACTCACGCGATGTTTAGCAAGGAATTCTGGCGTTAACGTCCAGGGAGCATTTCGCACCACTTCGTCCACATAACGGCAATGTCTTATAGCATCGTATCGCTCATCTTCATTCATCACTGTGAAGCCCTTATATTTGTGGGTTAGATCATCACTGCACACTGTCAATGGCAAAAAAATATTTGCAGAAAGGATTTAAAAAGTTCAGTCCTTGAAAAGAGATGATCTACACAGAAAAAGCACTCACTGATATTTTCATTACCCAACAAGAACTACAGTGACCAAGGATGAGGACGTACTTCCAATGTTTAACAACAGTGTCTGTCTGACAGACTGTCACACTCACCTCCAACAATGAGATGTGTGTTTGGAAAGAGGCATTTTGCCTGCATCAGGGCTCTAGCGTGACCTGAGTGGAAAACATCGAAGATGCCATCTGCGTAAACTCGCACCGGTCTGCCAGCTAAACGAAGAGCAACAAGACGAAACACGCAGAGATGACTGAGATGATCATATATGTTCCCTATCAAGAGAATCTACTTGTTATCCATACATAAGTATTCATATAAGACAGAAATAAAAGCTACATGTACATAAAATGGGAAAAAAAAAAAATTAAAAATAGAATAAAAGTTTTTAAGGCAGGGGAGTATGGAAAAACTCAGTCAGGAGGCATCAGAAAGAAACTTCTGACTCACGAGGTGTTCCCCTCTTTGCTTCTTCCATGCTGACTCTCTCATACGGTTTACCATCTGGCACAAGCTCATCTGCAAAAGGTGCTGGATGCTTCAATCCCTAAAAAGATGCAAACGCAGAAGAATGAGAAGATATTACTGCTACACCACAGTGGATCCGATCGCCTTCCAGCTAAAACAGTGGCATCATATACAAGTTTACAAAAATCAAAAGATGAAAACAGAGTAGTCGTTGACTTGACATCTTAGACTTTTGAGAAGAGGTTCAGAATAGAAAATATAACAAGATCTACAGACATCTGCAGAAATTTCTGAACAAAAGTGTTGCCCATTGATTTCTGACTCACCACGGTGCATCTTGGGATTTTCCCCAGTCTTTCTCCCTCCTCAGTCTCCCCATTGGAACCATCTCTTCTTCTCTTCCTAGTAGGGAGCAACTCACCGGAGCTTTGAGCCTCCATCTGAGGGAAACGCAAAGTCAACAACTAAAACACGTCATACTTCACTGGTTTGCTGTGTCCTTGTGATAGATTACAAAACAGGCACACAGACGCAGACATTCAGCTTTACAGCGTCATCTACCCATGTTCCATACACAGCTCTGTTACATAACTTTAGCCACTCAACTGGCTGTAAATTTAAACAGCTGGTGAGGTTAAGGGAGGTGGCATATGCTTCGTCAACTTTGACCGAGTAACAGATCTCTACTTGTTACTACTTAGACATTTCATTTTTTTGTCTTTATTCCCACCAGGCATCTCTAAATTACTTTTCAATATTAAAAAGTACCAAAAACATGATAGCTCTGAGGATATTAGATTGCTTGTTTTATTAACCAGTTGATCATACTACCCATGGACGGGACAAAACTTCCATGAATCTATTGGTGTTACACACTATTCCAGATCTACAACTCTTGAGATGTGAATGATGTTTAACATTACAGGCTACAATAATAACTGTATATTCAGAAAACACTTATTTCAGACCAGTCTTAATGCACTTTACTTTTGTAGCCATACTGTACATGAGTGGTAGATGATAATGTAATAAAAACAATCCTGTTACATCAGCAAGCGTCCAGTAAGGTAGTCCAGTAAAATTGTTGAACCATAGCAAGACTTCTAACCATAGAAACACATTTAGGCAAAACTGAATTATTTTAAGAAGTTAGAACAAAGCGCTCCAATCCAAAAGTCACTGTTTCAATGCTGTTGAAAAAGTTGCAAAGTCATTTTCTGTAAACTAGTAAACTAAAAAAGCATGTAAACATGGGAGTGTTAAATTGAATTAATCCATAACTGCTTTAATCCCATTCACACACACACACACTTTGCCTTTATAAATAACACCACAAAGCTAAATAAACAAGCAATGGCATCCTATTACAAGGTTTCCTGTGGTATTGGTTGACGCTCAGTCCCATTCCTCACATTCCACCACATCTCTAAAAATGAAGCCATTTCAAGTCAGAAAGCTAATAAGATTGTAACAACATTTATCTGTACATGCAGCTCTATCGCTTTTGGAAGTGTGACTCAGTACAATGAGTGAAGGACGTGGCGGTACACGTTCCTGGTGGTGACAGTGACCTGATCCAACGCTGGGCATTTGCTCAAGCAAGAACCCCACACTCCCCCTTTTCTCTCTCTTGGCAGCAGCTGACCACTGACACCAGGGTTCACAATGTCAGAGAAGATTTACATGAACAGCACATGTCAGCATTGCTGAAACTGGCTGCTATAATAAGAAGTAACAAAAGGAAAGCCTCAAATCTTATTTGACCAGATGTTGGACTACTCAGACCAACAATGGCCACTCTTTAATCTCATTTGCTATGGCCATGCTTACCAAACACCCAGGATGAAAGGATTACTTTATATAATTCAGTTACACTAAGTTCAGTATTTAGATCTGCTACAACTTATTGTTTTGTGGTAATTTATCGATTATTTATTCATACTAATTAATTTCTCAGGATTGGAAAAAAACCCCACAACGAAATACGTTTAAAAAGACAATAACTAAGTAACTTCAGTTTCACATTTGACAAATAATTACTGCCATATTATAGCAAACTTCACTGTTGTTCTTAAAATACAAGAACCCATCTTTTATTGCGATTATATTGGCGTCCGGGAAGTCGGCCACCCGGAGAGCCACAAGCTTCAGGTTTCACAAAATGTCCCAAAATGTTGCCACGATGTGTGGATGTTTCTCACCTATTAACCACACCCTCAGACGACAACAACACGGACAACATTAGGTCAAAATTTCATTCGTGTATTAGCTTACAGTGCATTGCAACTAACATGAAGGGAGCAGCTGACGGAGTAATTGAACTGGTGACACTGGTTGAGCAGCTCAACCCTGGCTTACTTAGCGATTTAAGAAAAACATCCTGTAAAACAATCTACTAACGCCTCAAGCCGTGTGGTTTGTATATAAAACATTCACAACTGATTAAAGTTTCTGTTTACTTACCTCTTTGTCCTGAACGCTGCTGAAAGGCGGTGGGCGGCTTGCAACCCTCCTACTGCCAGCAGGCTAGCTGGCTAAGTGACAGAAAACTGGTTGCTACCGAGAAATGCTAGCTAGCTGTCAAGTTTGATGGCAGTGTGCTAACTTTAGCTGTTAGCACAAAGGTTATCTACCATTACCCACAATACTAAGAGTGTAACAATCCTATACACCTGAAGTCCCAAAACTTACTAAGTTCGAGGAGAGAAAGCCGGCACAAACAGTTTAGCTGTGACAGCTCGTACTACAACGGTGACAGGTCACCGATACAGGAACTACAAAACTGCCACATCCGGGTAAATCCCAGGCAATGACGTAACTGTCGAACGGCGCCACTTCAGCAGGGCTCTGCTTGCTGCCATCTACTGAATAAACTACAGAAAAATCGCTTTTATTTGTGCTTCTCCCCCCCCCCCCCCCTCCTCCCCTCCACACACACACACACACACACACACACACACACACACTCTTTTATATTTTCATAACTACTCTTGAGTTTTTTCTTTATTTCTTTGCAATTTCTTCTTTAAAATCCCCCTTCTCGCTCTTTGTTTCAATTTTTCAATTTGATAAGCTCTGGTAAATACAAGTTTTATGTACCAAGAGAGGCATGTTTAAATGTTTTTTTTTCTTTTCTTAAAGTGGGTATACCCAGTAACCAATCCAGTTAAACCCTTTTTATTGTATGCTTTCGTGGGTCATACATCATCTGCTCCATCGGTTTTTCTATAGCAGATTTAACTTTGGACTGAAAACTAGAATACATCAGCATAATATAACTCTGTGTCCCAAAGAATTTCAAATGTTTATGTTTAAGCACTAGTTGAATGCATACATTTAAAAAACATTAATTTCACATTTAAAGTGTTGACTCTGGATATCCCAAATAAGACATGTCAATGTCCAGATATTTTTCATTTTACATCGATATGACCCTTCCTAATGACTGAACAAATGAGCCAGCTTTAAAGCCCTAAATGTGCAAGTCATTCTAATCTAAATGTTCTAATATGAACAAATACACAAGGTCACAAACTTTATTTAGTCATAAAGATGGTAAAATGTAGTTAATATTATAACGTTATGTAGACTGTGGTAGTTACTTATTTGTGGTCAGGTTCTGTTAAGTTGTACACAGTTTGAGTTTGGCAACTACATTTAAATTTTTATCATTATTATTATTATTATTATTATTTGATAGAAAAAAAATGAAATAATAGTAATGAAGAGGAGCAGAGAAACGCTGCTGTTTTAGAATGAGGTGCTCACAGCTGAAAACGTCTCTCTTTAGTTGACCCTCTAACGTCCTGCAGAGAGCTCCAGGGCAAGGAGTAAATTCACTTCAAGATCAAAAAGGCACATGTTATGATAATTGATGCTTTAAAGGCAGAGGTACAGTTAAGCGATGAAAGCTGTTGTACATTAAAATAACAGCTCCTTGCTTTTTACATTCTAATACACTGAGATAAAATAAACCATTTTATATTACATTTTTTAAGATATCTCTACACATGGTAAATCTAACATCAGAATTATGGGCTTTAACATCTAAATAACTTCTAGTATATTTTATAAATCTATAAAGTATGTCAGTAAACATTTATGAGGACTTTTTGTTTTGTTATTTAAAATTATAGAGTAGTACAACTTTTGTTCTTAAACATATCTGTAGTATGAAAAAAAAAAGTAATTTTTCTGAGGGGATTCCATGTGTTTTACATGCCTTTTTTTCTGTTTGTTTCACTTTACCTTACACCTTGTTTAAAGCACACTGATTTATTCTGTGAGACTTTTTTCTCTCAGTGATCAGTTGAAATAAATGTATATGATTTACAAGTAAAAGGTAGCTTTACCCCTCCATTTTTGCTGTGTGCAAAGAGCAATTACAGTATGATGTTCACCATTAGCCACCTGGTAGGACCCCTCAGACTCCCTGTCTCCTGCTAGTGCTCTTTGATCGCAGCTTTACCTCCTGGTTTGAGAATTTGTTCCAGTGCTGAAATGACAAACACTTGGGAGGTTGACAGCCATGAAATGTTATCAGAAAGAAAAATGACACAAAGGCTGCAGTGATGCAAACATCATTCCTCTGAATCAAAGCAAAGCCAAAGAAAACAACAAGCGCAGTGCTCTTCAAGCTTTTCTGTCATTGGGCTTTAGAATTTATCAACTTTACATACCATGTAAAGTTGTAGAAATGTGTACTTAAATCCAACTTCACTTTGGATCACTTGTCATTTGATCACAGTTTAATGTGATCTGTTGTGTAGCAACAGAGGAAGCGCTTCGGACTCTTTAAACAAACATTGATGGCCAGATAATATTTTTCTCTCCAGTTGTGACAGAGAGGAGAGAGTACATGGTTTATCCAAATTCTGAACATGTTGTGAACAACATTTTTCTACAATTGTTAGGTTTTCAAACAAATTTACCCAAGTTGTGTTAGCCTGAGTTGCTGCTTGGACAAGCTAGGCCGTAATTTCTGCATATTTCTTAGGTACTTAAGGAATAGTTGAACTTTTTTCTTCTTTTTTTTTTACCCTCTAGAGTTAAAAGGATATACCCAGCTGTTTTGAGGCTTTAGGTTAATTGTTACCTGTCAGGCATGTTTTGTCAAGACTTAGGATTACAACATATGTCACTTTGTTTTGCTTATTCAGTCCTCAACAACTGATATATACTTAGCCGGCAATAAAATATTTATAAAAAAGAATGTTATCATTTATAAGAAACACTTCCTCAAGTGATTGCTTCAGTCAGTAATGTGAATACTCACAGCAACAACCAAGGAAACTGGACTCCCTGTGCACCCAGTGGGTCTCTCTCTGGACAGTATCTTGTGACTTTATGGGGTGTCACATTTTGTTTGAAGTTGGTGTTTTATTGCTACTTTATGCTCAGTGAACTAATGAGCTCTCAGCACAAATCTTAACAGAAAATAGAGAAGGGGCGGAGTTGAACCAACCTGCAGTACACTGGCCAATAAAAATGCACCCTGTATTCACAGCAGTATTTATGGACAGTTATCTTGAACTTCAGATCAGATGAGACTGGAACTGCAGAAATACAACAGCAGGTAAACACAACCTTTCTCTATAAATCAAGATATAAAAACAGAATTGAAAAAAGAGATTGTTAGGGGGATAGGCAATCTTCTTTTTTCTGATAAAAAGGGGGAAAAAAAAGAATATTGGGAAACATATATAACGATGTAATATAACAGAATAAAAATCACAGGAAATTAAAAATGCACTTTAGATACTTTGTAATGTAAACAAATCTCAGTTGCAAATATTTCTGTCTACTTGGTTTTGAGCTTTCAGGGAGCTATTATGTAGTTCATGAAAAATATCAGAAATTTAGGACAAAATGTGCTATATGTATATATATATATATATATATATGTATATATATATATATATATATATATATATATATATATATATATATATATATATATATATATATATATATATATATATATATATATAAATATTTATATAAATGTGTGTGTTTTATATTTGCAGATGTCAAGGATGATTTCCCAGGTCTCCCTGTTATGGATGCTGTGCTGTTTATTATTAATGCCAGGTTTGTCTAAGCAAAATTTATGGATGACTTTGAATACATCGCCTGCCCTTAATCAAAAGGCAGGTGATGTATTGCCACTCTGTGCTATTAACCACATGAAAGCAACTGACCTGTTTTTTTAAATCGTGCTATGTGATTACAAATATAATTTTTTTAAGAGCTTGAGACTGATATTCTGACAGAAGCTGTTGTATAATGCTTTATGGAATAGTATTAGTGTTGTTCTTCTTCTTTTTAACATACCACTTTCCTCCCTCTAGGCTTGCTCGATGCAACGTCTCTGATGAAAGTAAAGAGCTTGAAAGGTATTTAAATACCAAAATTTGACCAAGTTATAGAATAGAATAAATACCTTAATCAAATGGAAAGTATTTTGAAAGTTACGTGTTAAGTCTAGCAATTCCCTGTGCTCTGTACAATTATTAAAGCTGCATTTATATTTCTTTAACTAAAATAATGGAAAAGTCAAATGTGAAATGTTCATATTTTGATCAGTCATGTCTAAATTTCCTAACACGTGTCAGATCTGTCATTATATTTCTACTCTCATTTAGTAAAAAAAATAGCCATAGTTGAAATGCAAAACTAAAATTTTGATTTCATGTTCTTCCACAGGATATCCAGTCAGCATTGGTTCGGCTCAGGCACATGATTTCTTGACTAATTCTCGGCCTAAAAGGAATATTGACCCAAGATGGTACAGAGGCAACCCTGATTTTCAGTCCTACTACCGCTTCTACAACAGCATTGGACATATTGAAGGAGTAAGTTGAGGATATTAAAGGTCTGATTATGCATATTGTATGACAATCATCTTAAATATTTAGTTCCTGCTTCAATGTGTCTTTGGGTTTTTTCATCAGCTCTATGAGATCGACAGGATCAGGATGTTGTATCAGCAGATGCGCCACTTGGAGTTAACTTATGGCCCTGACGCCTCCAGTTACCAAAACGTCATGGGTGTTCTGACTAGCACTGCAGCACCCACTATGACAACCCAACCTCCTCCACCCCCCACCACCCCTGCACCGACACCAGACCCTTTGGAGAATGCTCAGAGGATCTACCTGTGCAATCCCAAAGATCCACTGTGTAAACCTCAGATTGTCTACATGCCAACAGGGGCTGTGCCTGTATTGTGTGACCCAAGACTCAACCCCACTTGCCGACCCAAAACAGAGGAAGAGATCAAAGTTGCTGCCCCACCCCCACCAGCCCCAGCCACTCCTGCTCCTGAAAAGTCTGACCCACCTGCCCCTCCTCCTGCCACAGCCAAAGGCATGGAGTATGACTGTGACCCGTACTGGGATCCAGACTGCCTCATCGACCACCCTCCCCGCGTTGTCCAGGAATCATTGGCACCAGCAGAGCCTGCTGAAGAGAAGGTGGTGAAAGAAGAAGAAACAAAAGTTGATGAAGAAAAAACAGTGGAAGAGGAGACAAAACCAGAGGAGAGTGCACCTGTAGCTCCAGCCACCCAGAAAACCCCCTACCTGCATTATGACCCTTATGATTTCACACGTGACCTATATGACCCCTTTCGTTATGCTGTACCAGATCCTGATCCAGAATGAATAACAGATGCTCGAAATGTGATAGCCATCTTACGATAGCATATTAAATAATAAGACAAAACCAAATCAAGGCTGTGACAGTATATTTAGAATTGAGCAAGTTATCAAGTTTAACAGGATGGGCCCATAAACAACAGCTTTCATGTTTCTTATTCTTCTTGGATGAAAAACCACATGATGCCTGTACTGCAATCTGTTTGAATATTCAGTAAAGACTTTTGTATGGTTAAACAAACAATAAAAACAATAACCAACAGCTGATAAAGGTGTGTAAATGAGTTCTGGTTGAATTTAAAAAAAAAAAAATCTTAGCATTTTTGACAGCTATAATTGGCAGTGACAATGGTGATTAATCACCATTTGCTCTTTAATTAAACAGCCTACATGCAATCTATACAGAGACAGAAAGAAAGAAAGAAAGAAAGAAAGAAAGAAAGACTACTTCTAGCTTTATGTTACACATTACGTCCAGAAGGTGGCAGTAGTTCTCCTCTCCTCTCTTCTGCGATGAATCTGCGGAAACCCACGAAGAGGAAGAACATAGCGGGGCGAGTTGCTGTCTCTTCCAGCATCATCAGTCTCCTCCTCCATCATCTTGTTGTGAGAATTAAGGTCCACAAATCTGGATTCTTGTCACCTCTCCGCTAAAATCTAACTTCTGACTTCAGGTATTTAATTATACCCTCATTACGGTGTTGTTTTACTTTTTCTTTAGAGACACCAGCCATTAGAGCTCGTATACTGGTTTGACACCATTAGTCTTATTATTCTGACAGAAGGCCCGCCGGGTGCCTTGGAGATTAGCATGCTAGCACAGCTAACAGTCCAGGCTGATAGTGTAGCCGCTAATTAGATTATAAAAATGTTTGCTCGATGCTAAACGGTATAAGAAAACCTTAGCACGATGAAGTATGAATCAGGTCAGTGGTTAATTATCAAGAGGCAAAGTAAAAAGCGGCACAGCAGCTAGTTTTTTGATTTGTCTGTTGTTACTGCAGTGCGCGTAGAGGTTCTTAGCCTCCCGGTTACACACAAAATACTGCAGCTTTGTTGTTTTCCGACATGACTTATTTTATTTTCATTTTAAATGTCATTTATTTTATTTTAGTTAATAATGATAATAATAATAATAATAGTATTTACAATTATTTAAAGGTTTACACAAAAACAACACTCTTATTTTTAAATTATGAATCCCCTCACTAACTAATGTAAGTGAGGGGATTAATAATTTATTATGTGTGAGTACACCTCCTCAGCCATTCAGGATTTGATCTGATATATGTGGGGGGGAGGAAGGAGCAACAAGATAAAGAGGAGATTGTTATCATCAGCTGGCTCTTTTCACATGTCACCAGTGTGACAGGCCCAGGGCTACAGTTTATTTCTGTAGCAGCACCAGGCTAAAGATCAGCAAAACCTCTGCACTGATTTGTAAGACGGACTTACTGTTAAATCCACTCCTTTTTTTTTTTTTTAATTTTTTTTTTTTTTTTTTAGCTGAAAGCACAAAAATAAAGCACAACTAATATTCAATGTTTTCCTCTTCGTAAAAACAAAAGATATAAAAGTTATAATGTGATTGCACAGTGGTGTGGTGTTTACCCCCGTGAGCTGCAAGCAATAAGGTTCCTGGGGGACTCTTGTAGAGTTTGCATGTTTTGCATGGGCTCTCGCCAGGTATGTAAGTTTTCTCCCACAATCGAATTACATGCATGCTGGGTTAATTGGTGTTTCTAAGTTCTCCTCAGACATGAATGTGAGCATGGGTGGTTGTTTTCCTCTCAGTGTTGGTCCTCTGAAGACCTGGCAACCTGTACAGGATTTATAAAAAATACAGCTGCAATCAAACCGTTTATTATCTAACACATGAGCTTTGCTAAAGCTTCTGAATAGATCTGTGGGTTTAAGTCATCATAAAAGATTTAAAACAAACATTAACCTATGCCATTAAATTCAGTGTTTAAGGTTATGTTTATTATTTGATCAGTCACAACAATCTCTCTCTTGCAGAATGTCTGACAAAAGTGAGCTGAAGGCTGAGCTGGAGAGGAAGAAGCAAAGGATTGCCCAGATTCGAGAAGAGAAGAAGAGGAAAGAAGAAGAGAAAAAAAAGAAGGATGTGAGTAATAAAATGTCCATGCTATTATAAGTCTATATCAACACTATGAATTTTTGTCAGGCTGAAGATGAATGTGCTCTCTGACTACCATAGGGAGACTCAAAGCGTGGACCTGAGGCTGGGTCCTCACTTGCCCATGAAGACACGGATCTGGAGAGAAAGAGGAGGGAGGCAGAGGCATTGCTGCAGAGTGTTGGCATCACCCCTGATGTCCCCCATGGTAAATGTGCATGCTGCATGCTTCTCTTCTGTCCTTCCACCTGTAATTTTCTGTTCATTCCCTTTACGAGTTCACAGTGCTTACAAAAGTCTGTCAACAGTCTGACCAAGCTTAGTGTCATTGCTACCGCTCACTAAATATCAGCATATTTTACATGTTTTGTGTGCATGACACCTAAAACCTGCCTGCCATTTATTGTCATTCTCTCTTCTCTCCTCTTTGTCTGTCTTTTGGTGTTTTGTCCTCCTTTACTGCATGAAAACTCATTCACTCACTCATTCGGACACTTTCTTCTGTCACTCACTTCCTACCTCACACATTCACTGTCCCATCCGCTGTGCTCCCTCACTCACTCACGCATCACTCACACACTGCCAAACACACACTTGTTCACAGCTCAACCCCTGAGGGTAGTAACAGAAGATACGTGTCTGTTTCACTACCTAGTCCCCGCCCCTATGTCTCCTTCCAACAAATCAGTGGGCAGCGATGCAGGAAGCCAGGACTCTGCGGATGGAAACGCAGGACCAAGGTCTGTGTGTGAATGAAGGAGACCGAGACTGCTTGTTTCTGGTCATTTTTGACGTAGTTTAGTCAAGTACCTGCATGCAAAATGTGTGTCTCATAAAGTTTGATGAATTCTGACCTGTCTCTTTGCCTTTTCACCAACGTGCTGATGTCTCTCAATTAATACACACTTCATTCTTCTCTCTGTCTGTCTTGCTCTTACCTGTTTTTTTTTTCCATCTTTAATGTCTTGTATGTAACACACCCTTTTGCTTGTCCTCTCCGTTTTCTTTCATCTGCCTCTTGTTTTCCCTTCTTTTTCTCTGGCCTGTCTTTCTCTCACTAACACCATCTGGTGGTTTGGCTGTTTAAGGACATTGCATTGGGATCCTGACCCCTCTACTCTGCAACTCCACTCCGACTCTGAGCTGATGGGGTACTGCTCCTCCTCTTTCCTTTAGCTTGTCTTCCAACGTTTTGTGGTTTCACCTTAGATTTGTCGAAATGTGTTAATACATCAGATCTGTCTGTGCATCATTATTTACGTCCTTACACATGGGATTCGCATTCAGATCGACCTCATTTTGTCAATATATATTCTTTTTCTGCAATATTGCGCACATGTAGACGGGGATCCGTGAGGCTCGGCATGTCCAAACTGACCCAGGTGGACTTTGTTCCCAAGGAAATGGTGTCCTATTCGAAAGAAACACAAACACCTACAGAGGCGCTGTCACACACTGATCAAAAAGGTAAACAAATACAGACACACTTTTCCTAACTTTTGTCTCTGATTTAAACAAAAGTGATTCAAAATAACCTTTATGTATGTGTCTTTTAGAAGAGGAAGAGGATGAGGAGATAAGTGCTCCCCCACTAACAGAGGACCACCAGGAGGATAAAGATGAACAGGGCGAACAGCAGGAAGAAGGTAAGGACAGAGCTTCTTAGCACTATAGGCTGATGTAAAACAATCTCTTCCCACAAGATATTTCCCTGTATTATTCTCATTTTGATGTGTAATTAACTGCCTGTAGACACTCCTAAAGAGCTGACAGAAGAAGAGAAGCTGCAGGTTCTGCACTCCGACGACTTCTTGTCTTTTTTCGAGCACAGCAGCCGAATCGTGGAGAGAGCTCTGTCAGAGCAGATAGATGTCTGCTTTGACTACAGCGGCAGAGATCTAGAAGATAAGGAGGGGTGAGACACAAGAAGAAGAAAAAATAACAAAAACATTTGAAAGACAGAAGTAAAGTTATAGTCAGATGTACTTGCAGAAAAAGTCATATCTCTTTTTCTCTTCCCAGTGACTTGCAGGCCGGGGCTAAGCTGGTTCTGAACAGACAGTTTGGGGATGAGCGCTGGACTAAAAACAGAGTGGTCACCTGTCTCGACTGGTCTCCTCAGGTGGGATGAGGACTAACGTGGTAAAAAACAGCACCCATAGTAGAGGTTTAGTTGCTTACTTTCTGAATCACCCGGAATCTAAGTTACTGAGATTCTGTACTATTACATGCACACTAACCACACACTTTGAATACTGGTCCACTGTGATTCTTCTTGTCAGGGACTTCTAATTTTCTCTAAATAATTATGACTTCTGTTCCTCCCAGTATCCAGAGCTGCTGGTAGCCTCATACAACAACAACGAGGACACTCCACATGAGCCTGATGGTGTGGCACTGGTCTGGAACATGAAGTACAAAAAGGCCACGCCTGAGTACATCTTCCATTGCCAGGTAAAGAAGAGACTTTCCACGCAGTTTTAGTGCAAACCTTGAGCTTAAAGGTTTTGTGAAAGCGCTGAAGACTTTTTTTGTATGGTCTGATTTGCAGTCTGAGGTGATGTCAGCCGGGTTTGCCAAATTTCATCCCAACCTGGTGGTGGGTGGGACATACTCTGGACAGATAGTCTTATGGGACAACAGAAGCAATAAGCGCACCCCTGTTCAGAGAACTCCCTTGTCTGCAGCTGCACACACAGTAATGAGTGGTCACACTCCATCATATCACACACTCTCCTGATCTTTTTTTTTTTTTTTAGTCAAACCAGTCATGACTGGTTTGTATTTTCACATTTTCTTGCTGTGCTCTGCAGCACCCCGTCTACTGCGTGAACGTGGTAGGAACCCAAAACGCCAACAACCTGATCAGTATTTCCACTGATGGCAAAATGTGCTCCTGGAGTCTGGACATGCTGTCCCAGCCGCAGGTGGGTTGCACTGGTTTGGATTACTGCAGAGACGTGGTGGTAGACGTCGGCTGTTGTGTCTGGGTTCCTGAAGCTGCTTGTGTTTTCCCTGCAGGACAGCCTGGAGCTGGTGTTCAAACAGAGCAAGGCGGTGGCTGTGACGTCCATGGCGTTTCCACTTGGAGACGTGAACAACTTCGTGGTGGGGAGTGAGGATGGCTCTGTCTACACTGCTTGTCGCCATGGCAGGTGAAGGCTTTTTGAATTGTGTCCTTGTGAGCAACAAATGTCTTTATTTGTTTGAACTAGTCATTAAAATCTGAGATTAGTTGAAATATTAAAGGTGCGGTTTTATGTGCATGTTACAGTAAAGCAGGCATCACGGAGGTGTTTGAAGGCCACCACGGACCTGTGACCGGGCTGAGCTGCCACAGTGCTGGAGGACCTGTTGATTTCTCTCACCTCTTTATCTCCTCATCTTTTGACTGGACTGTGAAACTATGGAGCACAAAGGTTGAACATGTACAGGACACCACTACTGAGGCAGATAGATACTTATCATGTCTCTTTACATAAATTTGGTCTTTCTGCTTCAGAGCACCCGTCCATTGTACTCATTCGAGGACAGCTGTGACTACGTCTGTGATGCCATGTGGTCCCCAACACACCCTGCTCTGTTTGCTTGTGTGGACCTCTCTGGGCGCCTGGATCTATGGAACCTCAACAATGATACTGAAGTGCGTAAACACACACTTATACCTCCCCCCCTCTTAATTACAGGATACATTTTTTGGTATCACCGTGAACCAAAATGAGTTTGATTGCCAGCAGAGTTTATGCAGAAGTGTGTTGCTGCCGTATGGTGGATCACAGCAGGACTCCAGTAAAGCTGATGTGTGTGTTTTAGGTTCCCACTGCTAGTGTGTCTGTCGAGGGGTCTCCAGCACTGAACGGCGTGAGATGGTCTCACACTGGAAAGGAGATTGCTACTGGAGACTCAGAGGGGCATGTTCAGGTCTACGATGTTGGAGAGGTGAGATGTTTGACCCTCTTGCTCTTGTTGTGCAGTGAGTCATGATGCAGAAGATTATTTTCATCCAACTCTCTGCCTGACACGCCGCTGGAACATGCTACGCTTTGTCGTCCTGCAGCAAATCTGCGTGCCCAAGGCAGACGAGTGGACGCGCTTCGTCAGGACTCTGGCTGAGATCAATGAGAACCGAGATGAAGCTGAAGAACTAGCCAACGTCTGATGCTACAACTCCCAGCTGCTGCTCCTAAACTCCTCTCCTGTACACTACACACCTATAGCACAGTACATGACACGACCACAGGAGCTTCAGTCTCCTGTCTGGCTTCCAGCTTTTTTTCTCTTCACCTACAACTTGGCCTGAGGAGATGTGCAGAGCTAGAATGTACAGAAACGACAGGTTTAGGCCAAATTTATATGTGCATTATAATGTGTCGGAACTTGAGTACATTGGTAGTAACAGTGAATGTCACATGTACCAGTCGTAGTACAGAAATCAGAGTAAGGTGACTGAAGGATGACATTAGAGGGATACAGGAAAGTGATTTGCAGCTTAGATGGAGCTGTCCAATCTGAAACTTCTAGCTTTGACATCCTCAGGGCTCCAAAAACCTGCTCTTCTCCTGAGGCCTCTACCAACTCAGCCCTTTTTTTAAAAATATGCAAACCTTTGTACTCGCACCTTTTTATTACCATTTGAGTGTTTTTACGTTGTAATGTTTTCTAGACACGCTTGTGCTTAGCTGGCAAACTTGTAACAGAGAGGGAAAGCTGACCATCATATCCTCTTCATCCTCTGCAGGACTTGATGACCACAGCTCATGTGTGTAAACATGCACTCCGGCCTGTTCAGGAGTGTCGTTCTGACATTTTAACCACTACAATATTTAATATTTATTACAGTGGTTGCACTTATTTAAATACTTTGTATCATTTAAAAAAATGCTTCTTTGTACTTAAAACTTAAATAGTACAATCTTTAAGTCAGCATTAAGCATTGAAAGGTGCAATTAGTTAGTTTACTTGGCCTGAATTTGACTATAAAGTGTTTTTTCTTTCTGTAACAAAAGTTAATGTTTCATACTCTGTACCTTTTAAAGGAGCAGAAACTGTTTGTGACTTGTTTTCCTGAAGATTTTACCTTATCAATCTTAAAATGAAGGAGCGCTGCTGAGGTTGGAAACTTTTCACTACAGAAACTAAACTGATTTCACTTCTCTCCATTTTTCCATCCAATGATGCTACTTTCAATCTAACTGAGCTTGTACAATTTTCACTAAGAGTAAAAATAATTGAGAAAAAATGACTGCGTCAATCATATTTGATGTACCATCAACAGTATCAGCTTTCTGCAGACTAATTTTACTGTATATGTTACTGATATCAAACATGGTTGCACTTTTCTGTTGGAATAAAAACTCAAAACAGATTGGTAAAATTAAAACCATATGGATGATTTATTCCATTAAAATACAATGACTTAATTGAGATACATTTAATTTATTAATATCTAATCCTCTGCTCATGATTCTTGTTTCATCAAGAAAACACTTGTTTGAAAAGTTCTGTACATCAGTAAGAGTGATTCTCAGAGACCAGGACCAAAGGCCCCACGGTGCCATAACATTACACTTACTGTGTAACGTTGCAGGCTGAATGTTACGAAGCTTTGTCTTGTAACATTTCTTCAGTAGTTATACAATATGTACAGTATGTAGTCTCCTGTGTGAGGAGTTGCAGAGTGAAGCCCCACACACTGTGCAGAGCAATCTATTATTTCCTGTGCCCACTGTCCCATAAGAGAAGTCCAACTCATACTATCAGACAGAAAACAGAATGAATCACCAACTCATGAGAGACAGAGAGGAGTGCCCAAGGTTCGGGTTTACACAAATGCTCAAGAGAAGAACACAAAGGATGGAGTTCCCAGGAGCACACAGCCACTGAAAGACATACCAACAGTGCCTTTTTTTGTTGCTGTCTGCTTGATGGTTTAATAGCTGCAAACAGCAATCCACCTCCACGGCTGGCAAGTAATTACTTGGTTCACCTTCACCCTGCAGAGCGCATCAGGCTCTTGCCGTTTGTTCCTAAATGAATGGCCCCTAATGCGAGGTGTCAACCATGTGCTTTTTTTTTTTTTTTTTTTTTTTTTTTTAAAGTGTGTATCTAAGTGTCTGGCCCCTGGTAAAGGCGGAGAGGGATGTTGAGGCGATATGGAGATGTAGACTTTTATGGCGCCTGAACTGGTGCGGCTGTGCCTGCGTCTGTGTGATGTATGGAAACCACGCCAGAGGACTTGAACTTTGGAAGATGGAGGCCGAATTTGTTCTCCACTCCGGCAAAAGTAGCTGCAGCCAGGCGGTAGCCTCCGACGTGGTCTGCATTAATGGGAGGAAGCTCTGAGATGCGAGACTTGGGCGTTGGCTCCGATCCTACTGGGCGACTGCAGAGAGAGGAGGGAAAATTCACAGAATCTTAAATCCCCACAGATGTTTCCCAAAACTACCAATCTAAGTTTCAGTAAAGCTTATAGAATAGCTGAACAACTCTTGTTGGTTTTAATAATGATTTTTTTTTTTTTTTTAAACTCACTGTCCTCCAAAGTCAACGTAGAACCACCGCTGCAAAAGCTCATAAGTCACCAGAGTTACACCAAACTGAGGGGAGGATCGACACATACGAGCTGGAATAAAAGAAAAACACAGATGGATTTAAAGTGCCTACAACTGAAAATGAGCCATGTGTAACGTGTATTTGACTAATAGACACCTCCAGCTCCCTTCCACAAAGCCCTGAAGCCTTCCTCTCTCATTATCTTCCTGAAGCAGTCGATGACTCCTGAATAAGTGGTTTGTCCGGCCCTCGCTGCAACTTGCAAACGTGTCTTGATGACATCGGCCGGTGTGACAAGGGAGGCCGCAGGGACACCTGGACACAGTTAAGAGACAACCCCCCCTCCTTCTTTTAGAAAATGCACTGAGTGCTGACTGCATCCGGTGGTATGGGTCACTATTAGAGCTTACCTGCAATGGCTCCAGCGGTGAGAAGCTGCAGAGGTCCCAGTCTGCCATCTTCATCAGCTAGTTGAGCCTTAGTATGGGCATAGACTGGGAAGTAGATTGCTGAGAAGGGAATGTCTCTTAGGAAACAAGCTTTGGCCCCCTGTACAGACACATTAAAACACAAGCATAAGACTGACAGAGAGCTGCTAAGGGAAAGTATACATTACTGTCAAAGAGAGGGTGCCAATTAATCTTCCACAGTGAGAGAGTTTGCAGTTCTGCTTTTACAACTGCAAACTAACTATAACCTTTATCAAAGGTTGCAGGTGTATTTTGAGGATTATTACCTTGTAAAGTCCAAAGAAGCCCAGGTCACGAACCACACTGAGTGCACTGACTCGAGGCCCCGTGGTGATCTCACCTGCTACCTGCAGGCGAATCTTCACAATCTCCAGAGGGTTGGTGAAGATCACCTGAGAGGCTCCAGCCTGAAAAAAAAGGAGATGGTTGATAAGAGATTGCAGATGGATAAATAATATCAATTTGTTCCCGCTTGTAGATAACCTAACTACAGAAACAAACTACGTGATGGTATCTACATGTACTTATCTAGAGTTAACTGCATTCACAAGAATAAACAGGTGTGGAACCAACCAGGTACTTACACATCCACCGGCCATAATTTCAGCATATAAAGGAATCGTGCCATCTTTCTCTGTGCATTTATCTCTGACAAAGTCATTCACCTGTAGGACAGATTAATAGTAATGTAGAGCCATCTTATAATCAGTGTGCACCATCTTTAGTTATCAGACACAAATGTAATGTTTTTGTTTAACAGTTATGCTGTTCAAGCTCCTATGCTAAACATAAATATACTTTATTTTTTATATTTTTACAAGGTCACTTGAGCATAAAGGATGTCTACCATCGGGAAATGATGGGCCTTCTACACAGTCAATGAGATCATCTCACCTGCTTTTTTTTTCATGATCCTATCAACTAAATGCTGTTGTATCCATATTTATCTTGCATAAAAATCCTGCACATACTGAGTCTGCATACCTTAGCATGGATGCCCTGGTAACACTGGCAATACACAGCCAAGCATATGATAATTTAAGACCCACAACAGAGCTGGCTGACTACACCAGTTTGTGGTCTGTCATTAGTCCCCAGTATTTTCCTATAGGAGGATTCTCTTGTGAAAACTGGATGTCAAGTGTTTGAAATGCTGTTAAAGAAGCAGTTATAATGTGATTGGGAAGTGAGAATGTAAATAGGGAGAAATACTCACTGTAAGTTTGATAGCCTTCTCAGGCGCCACACCAATGAGCTGAGGAACCAGACCTGCAGGGAATCACAGCAGAATGAACGACAGAAAATATCCAAATTCATACAAAATATTGAACATACAGGAGCATGAGAAGAGAAATGAAGAGGAAATAAGAAGGATGAGAAAAGCAGCACATAAACAGAGAAAAACTGTGAATTAATGTAATTTTATTAAGGATGCAGGAGAGCTCACATGATGTAAATCTACTGAAATTTTATCATTAGACAAAAGATAATAAAAGATTCTTTTCTTCAATTTTTGGGTACAAAAAAAATCCTATCCATAATAAAATAGTCTGTTATTCTTATATATGTGGAATGTGTGATGAAGCTTTGTTGAAGCTCATGAAATAAAGTGTTGCTTACCTCTGTAGAAGCCAAAGAAGCCCTCATAGCGAAGGACCTTCTTTGCACAATCAAAGCTGTTTTTGTACATCAACTCTCCGACAAAAGATCCTGTGGACCTCTGGTTCTGCATTCGAGTCTTCACTAAGTCGATGGGATACACTGCTGTTGCTCCGGTGGCTATTGAACACATGACATCGGACTAAATACAATCCATCAAATTAAACATCAGAAGCTGAGCAGATTTGTGCTGTGTCACGGGCTAACTCACCTCCAGCAATGGAGCCCAGAGTGAACCTGTAGGCTGATTCTGCAACCTGCAGCCACACGGGCCTCGAACCATCCCCATGGGACTGTTTGACAACAACATATGTGACCATGGTGATGTTAAATAGATAATTCTAATGATGCCACGGTTGTAAAACCCTGCATTTGAGTGCAAACACAAACTGTCAACCAAGGACACTTTTGCTCACACTGCCAGCTACAAGCATCCCACCTGTTTTTGACTTTCCACCAGGTGGTAGGGCAAACATCCCTCCTCTAACGGAGCTATCCTTTCAATGTCAGCAAGGTTCAGACGTCTGAAAAACATGGTTTTATTTTTTTCTACATCATCATAGCATTTGAGAAACATCTAAAAATAATGGCATGGCTGAGATTTACCCAGAGGGAGAGTGCAGGCCCGACAGTTGGTACAAGATGTCGATTTCCATGGGAGTGATCTGACCAAACTTGTTGGCAGCATGAACAAACTCCTCTGCAGAGAGAAATGGAGACAAAGATGGAGGGGGAAATTTTCACAGAAACACTGATGTTTACAACATGCGTAAAACTTGAGCTCAAAGACAAAGCTACGACAATGTGTGCACCTTTGGTCACAAGCGTGTCCTTCCGTGTTCCAGCCAGCGTGCTGTAGATCTTGCGGATCAGCTCCATGTTGTTCAGGAGGGAGTTGAAGGCATTAAAGTAAGAGAAGCTGACCATGTGAGACGTGCTGCCACCTGCAGCCTAGTAGGGGACAAAAATCATTCATGTTCTGGTGTAACTAGTAAAAGACACGTTTTGTTCTATTTCTGACCAATTTAAGCAAAGATCTACACATTTAAATGTTACTCAGTATGGGGTTGAAGAAATTCTATATTAATCGTGATTTCTTCTTAATCGATTCATTACCATTAAAAGATATTAGCTTTAACCAAACTGACAGTTATTCCCATTTAATATGAGAAGATAAGGGGGTGAGATAATGTATGAACATGCTCACAAAAAATGTGAAGCATTTGTGACTGCTGTGTACAAACACACATGTTCACTTAAGTTTGTCTGACTGGATAGGTACAGATCATGCAATACACCTATACAATAAGGAGCTTTCATCTGCTATTCTCAACACACCCTGATGCATCATGTACTGCCTTCTGCAGGCTCCAGACAGGCAGGAGAGCACATCGCTAGCAGTGTGTCCCGCAGAAATGTGCTTCTGTAAACACAAACTGTTGAAAAACCTGGATAAAGTCCTCCTACAAATCCTCAGCGTTCACATGTGAAAACAGCACATGAATGAACATTTCTGAAACTCAGCATGGCTTAAAAGATCAGCTAAATAAGAAATTCTCGAGGCCTAAGCTGAAAATAGCCAGTATTACCTTTTGAAACTGACCCTAGATGGGAACAGGGTGGGGATTTACCACAGCTGAGTATGTAGAGTTTCAGAAATCCACTGTATCTGAAACCTTTTGTAACCTGTCAGCCTTGCATCAGACTCCAATTAATATTCTGCGCCATGGTCAGAGACACTCACTGAGACAAGGTTCTCCTCCACAAAGGGTGTGAGCATGTGGTGCCTGATTGTAGACATAATGTCACTGAAGTCCATTGCAGAGATGACACCATTTTTCCCTTTGTCCTTCTGGGCAAACGCCTGGCGTGCATGCTCCAACTGCAGCTCCTAAAAAACATGGCAGCACAAGGCTGAGTGTAAAAATAGCTTCAATAAATCAGCGTGTGACAGATGCCGAGATGAAGTAAAACACAAAAGACAGACAGAGAAAAAAAAAAAAAAAATCAGGCAAATCAGTGTCTTTGTGTGTGATGTACCTGCAGGAACTCGGTGAACTCGAGGTAACTAAGCTGTTTCTTGCGGTCGTGCCCAAAGTGCAGATGGATGAACTCACAGTCCCAGTTGAAGGGAATATGGTGGTGCACTGTGGTCTGGCTGAAGATGTCTCGGACATTCTCTGCAGCACAAATACACAAATGGAGGGAAACAAAAGAGACATTTATTTTCTCAACAAATTTAAAAACAATCATGTTATAAAAAATAAAGGTAAAGCTTCATGATTACAGGGAAGTAGGCAGGAAAAAAACCTGTAACAGTGCATGAGATTATGCAAGTCCATCAATGTGCAGTGACTAAACCCAATGAGTAATCTGGTTAACAATTTCATGGTAGGAAATTTCCCCACTGTAGGGAAACGTGAACTTCTGATGATCACGTGGAACTGACAAATTCAGAATATTTCAGCTTTCGTCAACAACTCTGGATTGCTAAAAATAGATATTCCAGTCATTCTGTAATTGTATATATAGAATTTTTTTTTTTTTTCTAACTATCTGGGAAAATCCTTAGAAGAGACAGAACAAGCACACACGCACAAATGGTTCATACCATAGGAAATGGTCCCGGTTCCAGTCTTGTCAAACAACTGAAAAGCTACTATGAAGAGGGCATCTGGTGCACACAACACCGACTCGAATGCGAGAAACTCCTGGAATGAGATCAGCCTGCAATGGTGTGTAGGTGGGACAGAAAGGGTTCAAATGTTTAGCACTGGATTTGAGACATTAATGCATTTAAGCATGTTACATAATACACTTTTACCGAACACAAAAACAAGAAAATGTGTGAATACATGGGGGCAAAATTATTCACCTTCTGGATAAACTAATTACAAAGACACATTTGCAAGTTATTGCAGAGTCATATGATCTAAATGAATATGATTATCAGTTTTCTTAATAAATGTAATTAACAAGTTCTTTAAATGGCATACTTGAGTTCACTAAATGTTATCTTATCTAATGGTAGCTCTAATGACAAGTAGTGAGACAGCTCCATAAACTTCTTGAATGCTGATGATAAGCAGTGAACTGATTGCGTTAGTGCATACCCGTCCTTTGTGGTGTCGGCTACGGCAGCGATGAGTTGGACCGTTTTGGGGTTGTGATGAATCTGCGTGTGTAGACCCAGATACCTCTGGACAAAGTCTCCTGGGGTCATAAACCTTTCTTCATCTTTGTCCACAACACTGGCATACTAACGAGTAAATAAAAACAGAAAACAACATCAGCTGGGGATAATTTGTCCTACTTAAAGGACAGCATCTTCATCTAATGGATCACAATAGTTGTTTTGACTCAAACAGTTGACTCAGGACAAAAAGAAGTCCACACATGAAACAATTTCAAGTTATTTCTGTAAGTTGCACAAGTTTCTTATCCCTCTCAAAGCACCCCAACTAGTGGTGTCCAGTTAGTTCTCAGAAGCATAACTGTGCAGTATGCAGACCATATAATCTATGTATCAACTTAAATCACAAGCACAAGTATGATAAACCTTTTTAAGTTACTTTGTGAGATTGTTGTAAATACAAATTCTTAACCAAAGTATTACAGTTAAGATTTAACATAATTATTTGTTTAGTACAGTAGTTTTCAAAGCTATCCATCTGTTACTGGTCACAGCACCTAACTGCTGGTTTTTCATGCTGTCTCTCAACAACTGAGGTAACTGATTCAGCATTTGTAACATGATATTTTAGATTTTTGCACCTACAGATAACAGCAAACATACATGCATGGATTTTCTTTGTCCTTTTTTTGGCTTCAGCTTCTCAGCTATCTGACCTGAGCAACTTAAAACCGCTGGCCCACATGACAATCACACGGTGGACCACTCATCGTTCAGATGACAGTGTAACAAAGTATAGGTAAACAAAGTCTCATGTCAATGCAGTTTTTCATAACATCTCATGATCTGTATTGCAGCTATGCAGCTTCTAGTGTACAACAGTTTTAAGTCTAACCAAATATATCTGCTACATAAAGTAAATCAGAACTTAGAAAAAACCCAAAAACATTGACATGCCAACCCCAGGATCACAAGAAACTACTTCTAATTACTATTAATTCCTAATCAAGTATAAGTCTGTTATGTTTCCACCTGTATTTCAGTCAAAAATCACTGCAAGGCTTAATGATGGATGTACTCACAAACTCAAAAACTATAAACAAACCCAGAGATTAGTCATTTTCTTACATTTATTCTACAACACTAATACGTCTGATGAATATGTAATCACGTCCAACAGGACACTGACCAAAGTATTAACTAATGTCCACTGTGAGAACAAAAACATACAAACTCACCTTCTGGAAAATTGCCTTCAGCTCATTTGGGTCTCCACGTTTGGTAGATTGCACCTAAAAAATATACACACAAACACACTGAACTAAAGTGTAGACATATTATGCCAATGACAATATAGCCTTTAAATACTTAAACGTTTACACAAGTGTCGACTTAACCAAGTTTTACAGGCGGCATCGGGGTAAAAGATGAGGCAAAATGAAACAGGTTAGAGGTGATGTCTCCTTGAAACAGCCATTGCAATACAGAGAAATAAGCCACTGCGTCAGGAATGAACACAATCAAAGCTAACCGTGAATAAGTTGGCGTGAAAACAAGTTGAACAAGTCACGTAACTATCTTAACAAGTAAACGAGCCACTAAGCAAAACACACAGTAATGACCAAACTAATGTTTTAAGGTAGCCAGCTAGCAAGCACAAACTACTCATATGAAGAGGACACAAACCATTGCCATCATATGTTACGCGTTACATCTGCAAAAAAGCGAGAGGATGAGAGCAAACAAAAGGTGGCTACTCCGAAAAGCTGTCACTTAAGATAAGCCGGGTTTTTTATTTTTTATTTTATCACCGCTGTATAAGCAGCCTCGTAGCGTCTTTAGCATTATGTCGCTAACTTCGAGGTTGTGGATGTCTCATCAAGGCCAGCCACCGTCTAGCGGCAGCTAGCCCAGTGATGCTACAGCGTCGGGATATGCCGCATCCGAGACACCCTACCCGGACAGGACCAGAAAGTCTGACTTCAGTAACTCCTACACGAGAAAACTGACAGAATACATGCACACACAGTAATGTAGAGGTTTGAAAATCGCTAAGAGAGCGATGCCCAAGTCACCTTGACCGCCATGCTGGTTTTTGACGTCACGCGCAGTGAACGAGCAGAGCGAGCCCACACGCCTCAGGTATGGAAATGAAACCAAACTTTAAAAAAAAAAAAAAAAAAAAACAATAAAAGTCAAAATTCAATTTCAGTTTTGAATGGAAGAACAACACATGGTATTCAGAGTCATTGAAGGTGACACGTAAGCTACTTCTGAAATACGGTGAGTGACACAAACTCCTCGCAGCGGAACGCGGAATTCTTACATCAGCTCGCGCTGTTGTCACTGCGGTGATGGTGCAACCAAACAATACTTAGCTACCTCTGCTACAACAACTAATATGCCACCAATAACCATTAAACTATACTTTAAAAAACATTGCAGGTCTGGAAAATCTTTTTCGGTTTTTTTTCCTTTAAATTTTGAGTAAATTGCCAGCAACATGCAGTTGGGACCTCAACTTTACGGGACAGAAACAGACCGAAAAAATTCTTGCAAGGATTAAAATCTTTTTTTTTAAAAAAAACACGTGGACTACATAAACCTAAGTCATGTAAATGGCATGCAATATGTTACATATGTGAAGACAGAATCATTTACTGTCATTGGATTGTATCCAGTAGGCGTTCAAGCCGTCCCAGAGCAGAAAAACTGGTTACATCTAAACATAAATAGTATCCGGCAGACTGAAGCAGCTGCCGCAGGGCGGCGCTCAATTTTATGCAGGATCGGGTAGAAAAGATAACGAGAGGGAACGATGAGTAAGGGGGGGGGGGGGTTAATTACTGATTAAGTATTTAATTACTGATTGCTGATGACCCCATTTATCTATTCTATTCTAGTTCCTGTTCTATTAAAAAAAAAAAAAACTGGTGAAATTTTTTAAAATTCCAAAAACAAAATATTTTTGATTTCTTGTGAAAATTTTTGTTAAAGCCACAGGGTTTTGTGGCATTATGCTGGAGCAGAAAAACAGGTTCAACAGACCAACTGGAGCCTACAGAAGTTGTTTGACTCCTCATTCTTCCCTAAAGATTGTTTTTATTTTGCTTAAGGCCTCGGTCCACACCCGCCTCAGCCAAACTCTGCAAGTGCTCTTCACAACACCTGTAAATGCTTTTGATGTTTAGGTAAAGCACTTTTAATTGTTTGTCCTTTTTTTTCATAAAATGTGCTATACAAATAAACTTGCCTTGCCTATTTTTTTTTTTATTTCAACGACATGTATTTCTTAAAAAGGTTGCATTTTAAAAAGCATCTGAAATATTTTTTGGAAAAAGATTTGTACTATATTATTCTTACAACTACAGTATCTGCTGATATACTACTGGGTTTATTACCACCAGGACTGTTACTACTATTATTACTCTGGTGATGCTGCTTGCTAATAGCACAATACACTAAATAACCCACTGATAAATCCCTCATCAGCGAAAAATATATGGTTTTTTCCAATGACAAGAAAAAATATTTTCCATAAAAATACTTGCATCATCAAAAATGCTTATTAATTCTCTTTCACTTTGTTCCAAAAAATATATTTTTTCTTTTACTTATGTTAGGATTTTTAAATGATCTTTTTATAACACTTTGTTGATTCAGTAGATTAGGGTTTTTATCTTGCTGACCTTAGTAAAATGTCAATAAATGGTATCAGTAGTATTTGTTTTCGCTGATAAGGTTGTAACCTACATCTGTCTACGACCTGGCCATCTATTTATTGCAGCTTTGTTAAAAAATTATGCTAAATGTCGTCTCCTACAAGAGTACATTTTCTGTTGAGGTGTTTAGAAACCAGGAAAAATAAATACTCAAAATATTACACAGTAATATTAAGTAAAAATATTTTGGGAGAAACAGATTTAGGTTTAAATTATGGCAATACTTCAAATTGTCTGCTTAAGTATATCTCGGATTTCTATAGTTGATTAGAGGTATGAGTGATTAATTACTGACTTATAACCAATCCCATTTACATGCATGTTCAAAGAAGGAAAATCTCCGTAGTAATCTGTCATTTTTGCCTCCATCTCTTCAGGTTTTATAAGAATATCAATGTAACACTTCTGTTACGTTTGCTAAAACACATGATGAAGGTGGGAACACAGTTGTCATAGGCTGTAAATATAATATAATTCATTAGTAAATATTAACTCATTTCTGCTTTTAGTACTGAGTTTTTTGCTAAAAATTACTAATCAAACCCTATAGCCATGACAGCGCATAATGCATACTTTCAATAGAAGTCTACATAGGACAGTGCAATGCTAGCCGAGCTGCTTTATTCTGTAGCCTTTGAAGGCTACAATCAAACAGGAGTGTGACACATTATCAGTCTGACCTGTAGCTTGTGCCAGTAACAAATTCTATTCCCTGGTGTCCTATTAAGAGTAGCTTGGGCCTGATAGCAACTAGGCCTGGTTGATCTGGTGGATCCTCGGCCTGTGCCTGGTGGAAGCTTGGTAGATCCTGGGCCAGGTGGCTGCTGATGGTGGTTGAGTGCTGCTCAGCTCTGCTGCTTGTCAGTTATAAGTAGGTTTTATATCTTTTCTGTGATTAACTGGAAACCAGTGTAAAAATGTGAAAACTTTTGTGATGTATTCAGATCTCTTTAAATTCTAGCAGCAGCATCCTGAATGATGTTTAATGTTCTTTTTGGGAAGTCTGTCAAAAGACCATTAGAGTAACCTAGTCTACTGGAGATGACGGCATGGATGTTTCTCTTGGTCTGTTTAGGAGACAAAATTTTTAATCCTCTTGATTGAATTGGATAAAAAGTTGCTTTGCTTTGATAAGACTAATGAAAGTCAGATCTGAGTCTATTAACAGGTTACAAACTCAACAATTTTAAGACCCTGAGTCTTGATGTGTTTATCAGTGCTATCTCTTACTTCTCAGCTACCAAACAGAATAATCTCAGTTTTGTCCTTAAATTGTAGAATATTCTCTCATCCAGTTGTTTATTTGTTTCAGACACTGACATAGTCTAATAAGCTACTGTCATCTGGTGACAGAATCACACAAAGCTGTTTATTGTCTCTATAACTGTGATAACAGATGTTTAAGTTCTGTAATATACCCAAAGGGAGTATACTGTGTACAAGTTACACAGGTATGACTTGTGCGGTATTCCTCAAGTCATAGCCACTCACTCAGATTCATATCTACCGGTAACAAGAAATAACTCGGATTATCTAAATAGGACCTAAACCACATAAGGGCAACTATCGAAAGTCCAACCCACTTTTCCAGTCTGTGCAACTAGATTGTGTGATCTATCAAACACAATGCTGAGATCAATCAGAACCAGGACTGTTACATGACCAGGATCAGTATTCAGACAAATGTAATTTAATACTTTGACCAGTTCTATTTCAGGGCTGTGATGAGGTTGAAAGCCTGATCAGTAGACTTATATCAAGTTTTACACCGATCATCGTATTAATTACTCAAGCTTTGTTTCTCATAAAGAATGACTAATAAAGAATTTAAAGGTTAGTTCTTTTTAAGTTTGTGACCAAAATGGTGTTTCCTGTTGGAGTTTTCTGTTTGCCTAAGGTGCATATGATCCTTACTGGAGCAACAACATACATTATATTCAAAATTTTTTAGGAGAAATGATCCAGAAGTCTGTCAACTGCACTCTTTGTTGATGACATCACTTTGGCTGTGATAAAATGACAACTTGTTCTCCAATAAATAATCCTCTTCTTGACCAAGACTGACCAAAAAGGAGGTTGTTTGGACATTCTGAGTGATTGGTAAATCACCCAGAGTAAATACCTTTAATGACTAAATTAAGGATGTGGCTTCAATTATGTGCTGTGTCTTTTACATGTTGCAACTGACCAAACATACCCAATACAGAAGGAAATTCTTTGTTATCACCATCCATCATAGTATAGTGTATTAAAATAAGAAGATAAAATAGTTAAACATCAATTAAGATAACTGACAATAATTCAGCAAATTAAGCAGTAAAATCTGTACAGTATCTTTTAGTCAGCATCTGTAAATAATTATAAATAAAATTTTAGGAACTCCCCTTAAAAAATTAAGATATTCAAAATGATAGTGATTCGAAAGGCAAGTCGTAAATAATAAAAAGATGATTAAAAAAAAAAGACTTTTTTAAAGAAAGAAATCTTAACTTGGTTTATCTGCTGCTAGTCAACTCCTCAGATAAAAGCAAAGAACAAATTCCCAACTAATAGCTCCTGTTATTATACCAAAATCTACAATATTTTCATATAGACTTTCAACATTACCAGATGCCATTTTTATTGGTTTTTATTGGTTCATATTTGTTTGCTTTGATTAACTGACTGGATTATCTCTGATCAATGGTAGAATTACCAGCAACGTTACACAAATATACATTTTCAGTAATTAAGTTACCTACCAAAGAGCTACGTTAAAATCCAATAGAACCACATTGACGTGAGTTGTAATTTCTGTCACGTGACCACGGACTCCAACGTCACGTGACCACAACAAGAATTTCATGGCGGCGGCAGGCCATACAGCAGTACTTGCAACCAGAGCAGGTACTACTTTTGAGTTTTTCGTTTGACATTTAGTATTCTACTTTTGTGCCAGACTAAAGACTATGTAGACAAGACAATAAATGAATAAGTAGTTAACAAAACAATTTAATGTAAACGTTTTGAAGTAGTTTGTCTGCGGACACCATTCTTGCCTCATGCTTTTAGCTAGCTGCAACACGCACACAGCAGTAAGGTCGGGAGTATTTATCTGAAGAGTTGACGGTGACCCTTTTCCAAAAATCACTTTGCCATAAGTTGTGGTTTTTATATGTGATGTTTACTGATTATGTGCAGTCTGTTCCTCTATGAGCAGGTGTGCAACAGTTCAGCAGCCCCAGTGTTTTTTCCCCCTCTCGATTTGCTAAGGAAGAGAGTTGCAGGATCTCAGTGGACTTTTGTTGGAACATCATAAAGAAAGTATTTTTGATATGAAAGAATGAATATCAAAGTTTATACTCATCATATAAATTCAGGTGAAGCTGGACCTTGGTAATGTTTCCGGGAACCAGAACCACATTTTAAATGGTATTAGTTCTTATGTTGTTTTATATAAGGGAATGGTTTGATCAGAGTTGACTGTAATGTCCAGGTTTGCCACTTTTGGTTGGACTGAGAATGTTGGATTTCAAGGTATTTTGAACTGATGGTCCTTAAGCCTTTAGACAGTATTTCTTTATTCTTATAGTCTTCTAGTAAGTTATTATTCTTCTATCTGTGTCCTTTAGCTAAACACATATCAGTGGTTGTGAAATGAAACTACTTGAAGAACCTAAACCTTTGGTCTTTCCTATGAAAAATGTCTAATTTTTTGTCAAGTTTGAAGCCACAATAGTGCCACCTGCTGTTTACCTTTTAGTTTCCAGAAATGACTCAACATACACACATAAGCTTCTGTGCACTAGTATAAAAATGTTTATTTAACTTTTATAGCACATTTAAACCCTTATTCATGACATCAGCTTCATTGTGTTATTTTTGCAGATTTTGAATTGATGGATGGATTTGAATTAATACAATAAAAAAAAACAAACAAACAAACAAACAAAACAACTCTAATGTTAGTGTCTACCACTAAAAATAATAATGTTTCATTAAAACAAATCTGAAAAAGGTTTGGTGTAGACCTACTCCCATGGTTGGGAGTGCTTTGCACCTGAGTGATTTGCAGGTGAGATGTCAGAACCTGTCTTGCTGATGATTTCAGATTCCTCAGCCTAAAATGGGGTTTGTGAAAACAAACAAGTGGGAGTGCCCTTTCTGTGTGAGATGCCAATAGGAGAACTCATTCAGCAACTCTATGAATTAGACAAAACAGGAAGCAAGAGTATAAAGGAAAACTGGAATTAGAAGCAGAGAATGAAATGATCAGATCTGTCTGAGTCTTATCTCTAAACTGCGAGCAATGGAACTAATTGAGGTGTGTTGAGAGTGTATCATATTAATCATAATAAGCAACAGTGATTGCTCAGGGAATAATACAAGCCTCTCATCTAAATCTGCTCTTTTTAATTCATAAATGCTACCGAGCCTCTGTTCCTGCTTCCCATCATTACCTAATAAATTTATGTATATTGTGTATCATTTTAGCTATGAAAGCTAACACCGAGTTCAATAACGTCCAACCTTTTAATCTTTGGAGCTTTTTTTTCAGGACTGGGAGGTTTCTTACGAAGAGTTTGTTGTCTCGGAAGCTGCACCCCTCCCACACCCCTTCGATGTCAGCAACATCGGCGCTTTTTTTGGAGGAAGTGGAAAAGTTCTCACAACGTGGTTCGTCCAGCTACTGTACGACCAGCTTATGCAGTTCCAAAGGTAGATGATTAACAACTTGAACAAAATACGTTTTTCCATTTAAATGAGATTAAGACCTTTATTTGAGTAATGACATTACATTTTACACTTACATGTTATATAATACTTCCACTTTGTTGTCAAGTCAAGTGCATCAGACTGTATGGCACAATAGAATCCAAAGCATTCTCCGTCAAAGCAAATTAAATACCTTTATTTTAATAGCATAGTCATAGTGACTTAAACACCCAAAAACAACCAGTGTATCAGAGTTGAGTTAGAAATAAACTATTACAACTGTAGGCATGACAAAAATGTGACCCATTTTTTAATATCCTGTCTTTTCATCGCTCTCCTGTGTCTAGCACATTGTGCAACCTGACTATGTTGGCACTGGACTGGTCCCAGAATGGCCAGACTACATTGAGATTAAAGACCAAGAGCAAATCGAAGGCCTTGCCAGGGCATGTCAGCTAGCCAGACAGATACTGCTACTAGCTGGGCGCAGTTTGAAAGTAAATATATCATCACTTCAAGGCCTCCTTGTTGTTTCTCATGTTTATCATCACAAGTAATACAGCTACACTTTGCTGCTTTCAGGTTGGCATGACAACAGATGAAATAGACTTCATGGTACACCAAGAGACGATTAAGCACAATGCTTACCCCTCCCCTCTCAGATATGGAGGTTTCCCCAAGTCGGTGTGTACATCTGTGAACAATGTGGTCTGCCATGGCATACCTGACAGGTAAAGGGGCCGGAGATAGCTCACCTCATTTGTCCACCCACAAACCAAAAACTCTTCATTATGCTGTTGTTAAATGTTGGGGTAGATGCATCATGATGCAGACACAGATGTCTCTGAAATAATATATATGAAGTAAAAACCATTAATTCAGAACACAATGTTGAGGAACGCAAAGAATGGGACTCGGAATTGTGGAAATGCAGCACCTGGACTGTCTGGTGTGTGCACCTAACAGACATGATGACTGTGAGTGAAATCCCGCCCACCCCGCGCATTAAAAGGTAGTGTGTGGTTGTACTCCAGTTTCTGCAGATGGCTTTCCTCAGAATGTCCTGGTTTTCTGTGCAAACGAACTCTGATGTGGATCAAAAGAAGTGAATTCTGGCATGCCTACAAACGTAGCTCTGAGTAAGCCTCAAGTAAGCCAAATACAGGATAAAGAATATGATGTAAATGGAAATTATGGGTAAACACGACCCAAACAAAGGAATGCGGCGGTGGGAGGGTCAGATGTGGAAGAATGCGGTGATAGTAATAATAGAAATATGGAGCAGCATTAGATCCTAGCAATGTTGGGTTGATCATGTTTGCTCTTATCTGGTGGAAACAAAAGTTGTCCTTTATTGACCAATAGATTGACCTAAAAATTACCACTTATATTAAACACAATGCTGCTTATAATCTTTTCCAAATAATTTTCTTACAAAATTAAATCAGGTCAGCAGGTCTGATACAGTCTGTGATCTAACATATGTTACATTACAATGATAAAAAAAAATAAGTAGCAGTATAAACTATGACTGTGTTTGTGTAATAGATCAATACCTTTAATCTATATAAAATGTCAGGAATTATCTGTATAATCCATATCTACACTAAAATGCCTTTTTTCCTGCAGTCGGAAACTAGAAGATGGCGATATCATCAACATTGATGTGACTGTAAGTTGACACTTTAAAGCAACCCTTAGATAATACTGATATAAATATCCCTTTACTGACTTAGCCTTTTCATAATAGGTGTATTTGGACGGTTACCATGGAGACACCTCAGAAACCTTCTTGATTGGTCAGGTGGATGAGACTGGGCAGCGATTGGTAGAAACTGCCAGGCACTGCAGAGGTGAAGCCATTGCTGTGTGCAAGCCAGGTGCACACCTCTGTGTGATAGGAAACACTATCAGGTATGCACACATATCAGATACATACACACTACATGTTCATGTCAATGTTTTCTCTTTTAATGACTCAAGTTTCTCCTTGGCTGATAGTGAAATAGCCCAAGCCAACGGCTTTCAAGTGTGTCCCTATTTCATTGGACATGGCATAGGCTCCTACTTTCATTGTCATCCTGAGATTTGGCATCATGGTAAGTTCAGGTCTCAAATTGCATTAAATCAGTGGTTTTCATGCTATAGAGTGGTTTTTTTTTTATCTTTAGAGTTTATATTCTTCGTTATTTTTAAGTAAAAAAAATTTGACTGTGAAGATTCAAATTTTGTGTGCAATCAAAAGAAACTTCCGGTGGGTTTGAGTGGGATGGTGGACAGTGAAGGTGATTTGAACACTGTAGATGCTTATAACATGTTTATATAACAACTACAAAGTGCTGTAAGTTCAATTCAAATGAGAAAAAATGAGGGTTGTTTCTGAGCTCAGTGTCAGTAGTTGATAAAAAGTAGTGACATACCTGAAGCAGGAGGAAGGCAAAGGGGAGAGAGCTTTTAAAACAGGGAAAACTGGAAATATACAAATGCAATAAACATTTTAAATCCCTCACACATAATTATTATTATAAAAACTCTGTTTCTTACATGAAGTTTAATTTGGACAGGAGCTTGTGCTTTCGTATGCATCTCCTGTGTGTTTGTTGTACATCACACATCTGTTTGACAAAAACATGTTATTTGGTTGTCCCCGGTTGCAGTGTGATTAAGAATGATTATATTTCCAGCCAATGACAATGACATAACCATGGAAGAAGGGATGGCTTTCACAATAGGCAAGTTGATCAGTAGAGCTTTTATGTAGTACATAAATATGCTGTTGTGTATGAATGTGAGATTGATAATGTCTGTAAATCCCACCTTGTTAGAGCCCATACTGATGGAGGGGTCCGTAGAGTTCAAAATCTTAAAGGACAAGTGGACTGCAGTTTCAGTCGATGACAAAAGGTTTGTGGTTCACAAAAAAAAATCATGTCTGTTATGCTGCCAAGATTTCTTTCTTTGATTATGTGTTTTTAGTGATAAATAAAAGGACACCTATGAGCTAGTTAAGGCAAACAACTTGAGCTGCTGTTCTCCATTATGTGATCTGCCCAATAAGGTCATGTTGTATATTAAACGTACACATCCAAAGTGGGTGATCTGTCGAAGCTGCACACTTCTCCCTTGGTGTTTGCTTCAACTTGGCTGCCATTACAACTGATGCCGCTGCCATGATCACTACATATTGTCTGCTTTTGTTTTGAGACCTTCTGTCACTCCAGCAACCATCTGTAGGCTCTGGTTAAAAGAGAAAAAAATTAAGTATTGTCCCTTGCTGCCATGTACCGTAGTTTTCATATGATGTGTGTTTTTCTGCTTCTTCTACAACCTCACTAGTTGCTGTCTTTCTGTGTGATTTGAACTGTAATGGGAATACGAAAAGATACCTGCGAGTCTTTTTTAAGGTCCCTTTACAGCTGTGGTTGGACCTCGTATGTTTTAGTTGTGTCAGTTGTCATATTACTTGAGTGAGCATTGCTGAGCTCTGAACAAAATAATTGTTTTCTGAAACAAGGAGAACTTGAATTTCCATTTCTCAGTAAACAAGTAAAAGCATAATTTGAAAAATGTTATATATTATTTCTGTAACTTTAAAAACATTAGTATTGACTTGTTAAGTCCCAATGACTGTATTTGACTTCTAATTGGGATCTATGCCTTTATAATCTTATTTGTGCATTTTGTCTGACAGGTCTGCTCAGTTTGAACACACGGTGGTGATCACATCTGATGGAGTGGAGATCCTCACCAAACTACCAGAGGAGAAAAATCTGTGATGTGAAAGAATCTTAGCACTGACTTCAACAGAGCATCGTTAGAGGATGCAAAATATTAAGCTACAAACTGGACTGATGGTTCCTTCAGACGTTGAAGGGAAACCAACGTGTGCTTTTGACGACAACTTGAGGTCAGACAGTGTGAGGTTGTAAATCATGGCTGCTGGTGCACCTTCTTCCTTATTTATGTTAAATTTCTGCGTGTTGGGTGTATTTATGCTATTGGCACACTGACGATCAGTCTGTGTTTAAACTTTGTCTTCCTAGTTACCTTTGGTAGCAGCCAAATGTCAGTATTGGAATAAAACCACTATACTTATGTCGATTATGTTTCCAATTTCACTTATGTCTAGGGATTTGGGTTAAATACAGTTTAAGACATCAACGTGGGGTCCCCAACTCTACTGGAGACACGCCATAGAACACCAGGGTCCACAAGGCTTTTGACTGTACAGAGCATGTCTAATGTCAGAACTAAATTAACACCGAATAAAATAATAAAAAATTTCTGACTGGATCTTCAAAATCTACTTTAAGAAACATTTTAAAAAGGAAACTACAAAAAGCACTCGGAGAGCTCAAACCTCCGTCAAGGACTTTAAAATGTTCCTGGATCCAAACAATTATCCGGATCACCACCAAAATTAAATCAGTTCTTCTTTTTCACATTTCCAACAACTCCTGAACATTTTACGAAAATCAGTCCATAACTTTTTGAGTTATCTTGAACACAGACAGACAAACCGATAAATGCTCTGTAAAACATAACCGCCTTGGCAGAGGTAAGAAAAGCACCAAACCTAAGTAACTTGTGCATTTAATCTATTTTCCTGCATGGAGTGAGGTGGGAGAGGTAACTGGGGTGGTTCATGTCTATTCTGGAAACCTTGTTTTTGAAACGCTAACTAATGCAGTGGTGGAAAAGGTCAAACCAGTTCAGACAACACCATCAAAAAATTGAGCAGATGGCTGTAGAACAGGGATGCCCGAGTCCAATTCTTGAGAGCTACGACCCTGCAACTTGTAGATGCATCCTTTCTCTAACACAGCTGCATGAAACGGCTGGATTCCCTCATCCATGTCATTCAGCTCCGCAGGGGCCTTAAAGTGGCTATATTATGTACATTTCAGTCTAATTTATTTTAATATGCAAGTCCAGAAGGGCAAGAAACAGGCCATTCATGCGATTCAACATCCCTGCTGTAGATTTGTCAGATGCAGCTACAAAAGGAATGAAGAAATGTTCTGTTTGCAGTTCATGTGCATTAAACAACAGACAAATTAGTGCTTATCCTTTATGTGCAATATATTGAAGGTGTTTGCTTGAACTTCCTCTTATAGTTGTGAAAATAAATGTTATGTGCTGTGCTAAAGAGCCACAGCATTGATGGACAAAAAAGGTTCAAAGAATCCTAAACAAAATGATAAGTAGTTTTTGGGGACCACTGCACAAAACCGCAAAATATTTTACTGTGTTACAGGATACAGATATCTGATTTATTGTATTTCAGTTGGTCATTTCCCCCTAAAAAGCAACTGAATATAATAAAATATAATTGAAAATATTTTAATGTAAACCTCATCATGTCATTAATCTAACATTCAGATGCCTCAGTTAAGCATTTGACTGTTGCAGTTCAGGTACAGGTATAGTATCTTAGACTACACTGTTTACCAACTGTTCAGCCGTATTGCATACTATCAAATGTGGCCAGCAGAGGGCAGCACACACCCTTCTAGCACAGATATTAAATCTTGTTTTTACTGTGGTCATTCCTGACTGCTGCACTATGTCTTACCTGCTTTATAAAGTTTGTTGCCCAATGGTATGCAGGAAAAGTCCACATTTGCAGACTGAAGTATAGACAAGCCTGTGTGCACTGGCATTGATCTGAACTACTACTATTTAAAAGTATTGCTCAGGGCTTAATGCTTCTCTTCTGAACGGTGATAGTCTTTGTTTGATCGGCATATGATGTTATCTAATTTCCTGTATATTATACATAGATGGTACACACTTTAGCATTGAACATGATCGCGTCTTCAGGGTGAATAATGTCCATTATGATGTTTTTCATTTGTTTCTACTTAGTGTAATCCAACTCAGGAGCTGAGTGAACTGAGGATGTTTCATAGAATAAAAAGGAGAACAAAGGGAAGAATAATTAGATTCCAGCCCACTGAAGGGTGTGTTTTCATTTCCTGCCAATATGTTTGTGAGTGCATGTATACGTGTATGTGTGTGTGTGTATGTGTGTGTGTGTGTGTGAATGAGAGTTTGTTTGTGTACCAATAACAGTTTATGGGGGATGCAGGAAGGATTAAGCAAATAAAGGTGGGTGAGCTAATCTGGAATTCAGTCATTTTCATCCAGGAAATGATTCACATCTCAGATTTTATTGTTAGTCTTGACATTAGATTAGAAATGTTGCATGTGTATCCTGTTCTTCAGTTTTTTTTAAAAAGGGACAAAATTATATTAAAACAGAAAAACTCCACCCAAATTACTAAAATAACCTCACTACTCAATTCCACTGACATGTTTCTAGAAATTACTGACATCACATTTAAAAAAGACAAAGTTTGTATGAAAGGAGAATTAAATGAAAGCCACAGGTAGAAGATTTTGAGCCTGATAAGAGGAGTATTTTGGGAGGAACAGGGAGTGGCAGAATGAGGTGTTAAGCTCTGGGTCTCAGTGATCTTCTTTGCCTTTCATTGTTTTTCCAGCGTGTTGGGACTTATTCCTGAACTCTTGGTCTGCAGCTTTCATTTGAATCCTTGCCTGTGCACATTGAGTACACAGGATAAAAGTTCAGCTTTTAAAAATGTGACATTTGCTTCTGTTTTGATGCATTATATTTCTTACTGTATGCTATCTCTTGCGAAGATGTTACATATATTCCATTCTTCCTATATGTTAGCAGATCATCTAAAATAAGACAATATGACTAAATAATGTTCTGCATTTTGCTGAAGCCTGATAATCATGGCGCCCATCTAAGATATATGAAGCCCATCCCAGCCACGACTGGGCAAGAAGCAGGGTACAGCTGCATAGGTTGCCAGTCCATCACAGGCCAAAAATGGAGAGACAAACACCCCTTTTGCTAGGGAGAATTTAAAAATACCGTGTTAGACAGTAGGAGAAGGCTATAGACCCTGTAAAATAGGCCATGCATGCACATGAGAACATGTAAACTCCACACAGAAAGGTCTCAGTCGAGGCTGAAATCTTGCTGTGAGGCAACAGTCCTGAATAAATTCATGAAACATGCCCAATCTTTACTTATCAATTCATATGAAGTTTGTACTGACTAACTGTTGTTGAAGTTATGGAAGATAATCCTGATGCAGCTTCCAATGTGTTGGCTTTGTAGATGTTAGATTGTTCAGTGGCTACTGTTTAAACAGATCAATTTGTCCTGTTTCCCTGATATCCTCTCATTCCAGGTGTGTATACCTACATGACTACATCTATGTCGAAGCCAAACTGTGACATATCACATCTGCCCGGGACTTTTCTGACTTAGGAACCACAGAAAGGTTTGGTTTCCTGGGTGACCTGTAAGATTGTACCAATAACAGAGTGGTGCATCATTTCCAAACTTGTCTGGGCAGCTCTGTCTTGGACACGTACAGATGGTTTTTTTTTTCTGAATATGAGTACGAAGCCCAATTATTGCACCTGCGGTCCAAACAAAAACAGCTGAGCGGATTCCTTGCGACTGAACATTTACTGCGCCAGGACATGTAGCCACAGGTCGACGATGAATCAGTCAACTCCGACAACACCGGGGTTTGTTGAGGTTAAGATAGAAACAAAATGAAGATGCATTGAGATACAATATGACAACTGTAGAGGGACACTAACTCCAGAAATTCTTTGAAGGTACTTTGTAATACCAAGATTTACCTGGAATAACTGCAGGAGGCAATTTGTGAGTTTACAAAGCCACAACTCTCACTGTGTTGGATTTCAAATATCCTGCAATAATACATGCATAAGTAAATGGGTAAGTAATCATTTATAAACTGGGATCACCAGGCGAGCACATGAAGGTCTTCTCCTGATTGACACTTACAACGTGGAAACTTTCTCTTTTGACCTCTTGACTCCTTTTAATTTCAAGGAATGCTTTCTGGTCTTTTAGCACAGTGAAAATGTTTTTCAAGGCGTGACCTTGTGCTTTCAGACCGCAGGTAAGCAAGCAAATCTATCCACTCGTCTCAGTGTGTTGCCTTGATTTTTTGGGATGTATCTGTTTGGCTTCTGTAAGTCTTTTTGTTCCACTGATATCCTTCATGGGCCTTAGCAACCAAAGCAGACTGCCAAAAAAGACTTGCAGCAGAATGTTGTGTGTGTGTTGTATGCATTGCCTAAGGCCACTTTAAAAGATCTGTGATAAATGTTTGACTGTGTCTGTTGTTTTCTGCGATTCACACAGCACATAAACATCCATGAAAACACAACTTGTACTGTTCTCTACTTTACCTAGCTATGCAGCTTAATGCAAAACCGTCCATGCTCGTGAGAGTGTGTGTGTGTGTGTCCTTACTGGGAGGTGTAAACACATTAGAGTCACATCAGATAAGCCTGAGGGGAGAACAAGTATTTACTTTTCCCAATAATTCCTCCATATCCACATGTCATCTTTGATCTGTTTCCCTGAAATGGAAACTTACTGACGTTAAAAACAGTCTGCACTTTAACACTGATGGATTATTGCTCTGTAGCTACTAAAATTGTACAATTCTCGAGATTCATGTGAAAGTTTCTTGTATTGCTGAGATCTCAATAAAATTGACATAGTCTTTCCCACTTCTCACACAAAATGCATCCAACAGTACCAACAAAGCTCTGTGTATCTGTGTTGTTTGTGTACAGTGCTGTGCAGTGGACAGAAAGAGATGGACGGAAGTCTTCTCCATGGAGCTAAAAGGAATTGGAGAGAAGGTGAAAGAATTTCTGAAGTGATCCTTGTTCCTAAGCCCCCACCAGAATCCTCAGAGTGCCATTTAAACAACTATGAATTTATGTTTATGTCCATGATGGTGTAGGAATTAAGAATTACTTCCATCCAATAATGTATAACCTCTTTGGCTGCTAAAGTAGCCACAATAGCAGCCACGGTTTTGTTGAGGTTTGGGTTATTGACAAATTCCGATCCACTGGGGCGTGTACGGTACGTGTAATTAAGTAGAATTATCGCAGGGACACTATGATTAATAGTAGTGGTTTGTATTAATTCTTTGTATTAATTAATTTTGTATTATTTCATAATTCTACAGTATATTATGGAAGTATATGTAGCAACTCTGTATTTCTCTGGCTCAATGATGACTTGAACTCATATTAGCTTGCATTAGCTAGCTAGCATGGACAAAATGACTTACTGCTTCTCACTGCTGGTTTTTATAATTTGCGACTGTAAATCTGATCTATTTAGACCAGATGATATAACTTACTCAGTTCAGGTAAGTTATATCATCTGTGTTACATAAAATATAACTTGTCTCTGATGTTTCTGCAACATGGCAGAAATGATTGTTTTCTTTGTGAAATAGTGCCAATTGTATCAATTTGAGATGTGTGGAGGTAGATGTGTCTCATACACACGCACTGATGACACATTATGAATCTTAGACGGTAAAGCACTCAGTATGGTAGCGACTAAAGCACCTCAAGGGTCAAACAAAAACAGCTGAATTTGTCAGTTTAAATAAAAAGGTTATTTTTGCAAGACATGTTGGTGAGTTTAAATTAACAGAAATGTTTCTTTATGTTAAGACTGTTGACAGAGATAAAATACAAAAAAGGCAAATAACTTACATTTATAGGAGTCACTATGGATCAACTGGAAATAATTGTATTCTCTCATTTTTTACAGTATGTTCTGCATTAAGTTACTAACTGACTAAAGAAGCCAAATGTTGCTATTCTAAAAACAATGATGTGATGTAAAAAAAAAGCAAAGATGGAACTAGTTTGTTTCATAAACTAAAAACTGCATTTGTTAACTTTTTTTTCTTTTACTCCTAGCTACAATATATGTACATGTAGGAGCTAAGACAAAACACATTTATTTTTGGTTTTATCCAATGAGCTAATTTAAAATGCCTTTTTCAACTTGTGCCATGCGTCCTTTTCAAGACGTGGGTCATATTTACAGCCATGCCCCCAGGGTTATGTTGGCTGGACCAAAGCCAATAATGAACACGCACTCTAATAAAGTTAAATAATTGGCCAGTTTGGTGTTGATTGAGTGAGGTTGTTACAACACTACCCACCAGAGTTTATAAGCCCTATCATGGCTTGCTGTCTTATTGTACCTGACAACATAACAACTGTGAAATGAAGGGATTTGACCACTGTTGCTCCATTTTTACTGTTGCATTTGTGTTGTTTTGGTTTATTTTTTATTCTTGCTCGTATTGAATTTTGTTCATGGTTTGGACTATGACCTCTAAGAGTGTGACATCCTGCTGGTTCTTTCTTTGGATGTGGTTAAAAAAAAACAAAAAAACAAAACAACAGACCAGACAAGACAGCAGCACAGTATGGCTGAGTTTTTTTTTTCTTTTTAGGTCATAGAGGGAATCTTTTAAAAATATGCTCAAATTTGCTATATTACGATGCATTCTCATGCTGCAGAGTGGAGAACTAGTGTCAAGTTAAGCAGTGAAAGAAAGAAATACATTGCTGTGAAAAGGGCTTAACACAGTCAGCATTTAATATATATGCTGAAAAATGTTAATTTAGCAATGTTTCATAATTTCATAAAAATATCTCTACCTTAGCATCAATATGCAGGAAGGTGCTTTATTGCCTTTCTGTGCTTTTGTAAATCAGCCTAAATAAAATGGATCAGACCATAAATATCCAGGATTTCACATTATAGACATCATAAGCCTGTAAACTGTAAAAGTCTGCCCACCCACAAAGAGAAATACAATACAATTAGATTCTTCATTCTTCCCAACCAGTCCTGTGACTGTTCCCCAGTTTCTCCTCAGCATCTCCTTGTCATTGCTGTCATTTCTGATCTACCATACTTTAATCGTAATGTGACTTTGTTGTTACGGATATGTGTTTTTATTTTTATAGCTAGACACAAAACACATTTGCCTTAGAAGTTCAGAAAAATAAGGAATCAGTTCATTTGACTTCACAGGAAATAATCTAATTATCTTATCAGTAATGGTGCTTAGCAGCCTTGTTTCATATGCTGAGGCGACCTGAACCTGAAAGAAAACAGAGGGGAACTTTTGTCACCCTGTGACCCACTCAGATTACCTAACGCACACCTGGAGCCATTGACAGTAGAGCCTGCAAGTACTGCCATCTCATATTACGTCCTCCGCCCAAAGCTTTGACATAAACACACAGTTCACCCACGAAGAAAGCCTTCGAACAGGGAGGCAGTGATTGTCCCAGAGTGTGATGGCACTACAGGACAAGAAAAGACATCAGTTACTCCTTATTGACTGTAATTAGTGCACTAGTTGAGAAGGGTAGAGGATCTGTCACAGCCTGCACTGTGAGTGTATTCATGTTTTACTCATGAGTGTTTAAGTCTGACTAAGATAGCCGATCAATACTGTGAATAGAAGATAGGGAAGGTGAATTAAACGTTCGTCCCCCGATTGCTAAATGATAGCTTTGTTTTTACATTAAATAAAGCACACATTGTTCTCATCATGTTTAAGATGTAAAGATCAAAGTTAATAGTCATGTCATGACCCTAAATGTGCTGAGAACCAAGCTGCACTGTGTGAAAGCATTAAAATGATTTATTTTATATGACACTTTCAAGTGATAGGAATGAAGCAGATCTGGATATGTCTTTGTTTGATTTGTAACATCAGTGTGTTGATTTAAGTGCATAACCCTCTGTTTCTTCAAAAGATTTATGAAATAATCATTTTCAAGCTGAATAATGAAATAGTGAAATTTGCAATTTGTGAAAATGTGCTGATTATTATGCTGAAAATGCCATTTTGAGGGCATTAAAGTGAACTGCCAGTGTTTAGTTTGCTGTTTTTATGCCAGCTTTATGTCACCATGCTCAATAATCAGCTGTGTGTGCTCTCAGGTGTTCTCTGTGTTCAGATAAATGTTTTCACTCATTTCTGTTTTCTCAATTCTAGCTGGAAATCATGCAAAGTGAACTTGTGTTGCTCAGAGAAAGCGCTGTAGTTGTGAAAGAGCTTGGATTTGTGGTCAAATATGATTATAAAACTGATGCAAGCGTGAGTCTATGCTACATGTTTCTACGGCGTCATAAACCCCCACCCTGCCACACCCTCAGATTTAGGCGCCCTTCTTTCGTGTACCTGAAGGTGCAGTTTTATGAACAAATGCAGGGCTGTGGCTTGGGCGAGTCCAGACACTGCCTTTTCAACTCCTCGTGTGTGTGTGTCAGAAAGCTCGTTCTTACCACTTGTCTGCTTTTGCACCTGAGGCAATGTTTTTTTTTCCTCTGCTGCTGCACAAGCTGTACACAGAAAGTACACATGACTCAGTTCTTGATTAAAGAAATATGACTTTTCGCCAAGAAAACTTCTCCTCAGTGAACAACTGAAGGGTAAAATTATTTAAAGCCTAGACTCTGAGAAGATCAGAGATGAACCTCAGCTAACAAATAGTTACTTATAACCAGGGGGGCATTTAGTTCCTAATGGAGTTATTACTAATGATTAATTCCAGAGATTGATGGGACAGTCAAGAACAGACTGTTACTTAAAATGTCAATATTTTTTTTGTTTATTCGGTAAGTTTCTGATTTGTGACTTTGTAAATATGCTGGATCATTTGCTGTGATGACATCACAGATTAAAGTATAAGTGAAACCGTTCACAAGCCTTTCAGCTTGTTTATTTGTAGACATTACGGTGATAGTAGCAGGCAAGGGAAGTGTGATTTTAAGATGTTTTTTTTAGAAAATGTTTTTACTTGTCACTAAACCCAACAGACCTCAATATGAAAATGCATTAAAAAATCAATGAAGCTGAAAAGAAAAACAAAGAAATAACAAGAGCCGTCATGGAGAGATGACTGTCATGTGCCTGCTAATTGGGGTTCCTGACACAGTGTCACTATTTGGACGTGAAAGTTTGCAGTGAGAACGGCAAAAACCAATGTCGTTCTTATCTTATCTTATCTTATCTTATTTTATCTTATCTTATCTTATCCTCAAAGTTGTGCTCTTTTTCTTGCCCAGTGAAACACACACCATAGATTTAAGAGGCTAATGGTCACATGACTGAAGGATTCCTCCAGAATGAGATTTTAAAATAATAAACTAATATGATCAGAGCTCCTGCATGTGACTGACCTGGACTAGAAGGAAGTTTTGAAATTCTGATTGAATTAGCCTACTCAGCTGTGCAAATACGTATCAAATGCACCTTATTTTCCTCATTTACTCATGACCGGCATAAAATAAAACATCAAAACTGAACTTCTGGGGTTTTTTTGTTTAGGCCTCGGGAAAGATGAACCACTTGATCTTCACTTGATCTTTTAAATCCCGTTAATGAGGCCTTAAGTAGATAACAGACCTGAGTAGGAACCACATTCCTCCCCCTGCAGTTTTACTTCTCTGCATTCCCTTTTTTCCACCATTATTTGTGCCTTTTATAGTACTGTATGTGGGCAGTTTCTGTCTCTCTCTCCTTTTTCTGTCTGCCCTCTTTCTTCTTGTGCAGACAAAGCTGGCGTTGTCTGCTGAAATGCTGTGCTGCGGGGACAAGCTTTGGGTCAGCATCTCATGGAATGCCTTGAAAATCATCTAGTGAGAGGAGTCTCTTAATGTACACGTCTTTGCCCTTTCTTTTCTGGCTCTGACTCATCTAATGAGTCATTACAGAACACACGTGGCATGGTAATGCTATGTAATGACAAATGACAATGCCAGAAGAGTTGGCACATGTACTCCTTTAAAAAATATTAATAATAAGGCTACAATTTCTTGGCTGTGACTGCCCTTATTCTGTATTGAAAAAATCGTTGCCTAATTGCTGCATAGTTGTATTTCTGTTATTGATTTAGTCCACAATAAGTTTTCAATGCACATTTTATCATTTATCTCTCATTTTTATGTCTGCTTCTCAGCTTCATGGGCAAGTGTGTGCACTTGTGCATTTTTTTTAATTAATTTATTTTTTTTGCCAATATTTTCCCTGTTGTGGAGCTTCTGTTGCATTTGTTTCTGCCTGTATCCAGGCGACTTTAACAGCAGCTTTTATAATGCTGTTATACTGCAAGATTTAGTCTGAGGCTCTCAGTGAAGCCTGAAGCACTTTGTGTTGCTGCAAATCATGTTGAAGCAGCCTCAGGCATCAATGGCCAGTAGGCAGATTTCACAACTGACTTAAGTGCAAACTTTCTACATGGAATCCATAATATCCGGCGGAAATATGATCGTTTTATGTGAATCATTTTGAGGTGAGGTGGGATGGTTAGAGAGTGCCAGGAGAGGACAGTGGGAGGGGCAGCTTGTGAAGAACATTCAACTCTCCCACAGTAACTCAGTCCCACTCTGCACCTCCTCTACAAGGCGTCAAGGCTTACCAGGTCAGAGGACTTGCACATTGTTATGGAAGGCGGTATCACCTGTGGACTGTGGCTGCTCACCTTTCTGCTGGGATGTGGCCGACTGGCTGCGTTCAACTTGGACACCGAGAATGTCCTGCGGAAGGAAGGGGACCCCGGGAGCCTGTTCGGCTTCTCTCTCGCCTTTCACCGGCAGCTGGATCCGGATAAGAGGCTGTAAGAACAAGAAAATGTGTTAAAATGGAAGTGTGTTTTGTGGGCAGTTCATCACTAAAAAACAAACAAACAAAAAAAATCAAACTTATTTCACTTCAAATAACTCCCATGAATGTAATTGAAATAGTATCGCAGTTTAGACGAGTATGCGCTTATTTTGGGGACTTGAACGTTGATGTGAGACACAGACACCATTAGGCTAGCTGTCCAGGTGTTAGCGCTGATATCTGAGCTCAGGTGCGGCGCTGGTAAACCAAAACTGTGATTTCCACGAACTTTCCAGAAACTACATTACTTGCCGACAATTATGTACCCTATCCTCATTATTTTGCACCTGTTATGAGTTTATCTCCAAAGCCATCTTGGTAGTTAGTGTTTTAGCCCCAGGTTACTTATTTGCGAGTTGTGACTGAACTTCCACAGCAGCTTTTTGTGCTGTGCACGTGCACACAGACCGCGGCCACGTCTCTCCCCCAGTTTTTAATTTAGGTGGAAACCAATCTTTCATACTTCTTTTGTAATTACTGTTTTGTTTTCATTGTTTGAGTGGTGTTTGTCATTTTATATAGATTAAAAAGAACAAAATGGGATGAAGTGAACGCTACATTTGAGTAAGCATGTTATAAACTGACCAGGGATTAGACATGAGACCTTATCTTATAACAGACTTGCATGTTTGTTTTTGCATGTTCATATTCAGTGAATTCAAAAAGTAGTCAAACCTACACTCAATTTAAAATAATACCAGCATCAGATTTTCTTTTGTTTTGATGATTTATTGGAAAGTACATGGAAAAAAAGTGTTGGTATTTAAGTTGTTTGAAGATAAAAAAAAAAGAAAAGAAAGAAAACTAATTCTCTTCACCAATCCCCAGAATTGCCTTTGATACATATTAAAATTTCTCTTAATTAATCTCACAGGGTGTGGGGCTGTTCTTTTCATTGGTAAACTCTGGGAAATTTCCCCAAACCACCTCGTGAGACCAATTTTTGCTTTATAACTTTATGCAAGACATCTTTTCGCTTTAAAAAGACGTGCCTTTGAGCAATTACTCACTGTCTGATTTATGTCTTTCTTGATAGCTATAAAAAAGAAAACACTTTGCTTCTGCTGGGAGATAGACCTAAAGGATCCAATTTCCTACCCGTCTGTTTTATTCTCAGAATTTCTTGATTATTGGACATTTCCATACACATTGCATGAATGTCCATCATGTTCTCAACAGAAATATAACATATGGTTTTCACATAAATGTACTATGCCATCTTTCTGTTGACTGTAGAGAAATTTCTTAGGTAGTATTTACAGATTTGCTAAAGTATTATCCATCAAGAGCAGTGAAAACGGTATGTGTCTGTGTTGGTGATAAAACTGTAAACCAGGAATGATGTGTATAAAGTGCTTCTGTTGACTTAATTTTTATCCAGAGACAATCAATACAAAGGCCTTTCTGCCTTGTGCCCAGAAGTATGCGCTTAGTAAACAGATGTGATGCAACTGTACAGGCACCCTGCACTCTGTCTTCTTCACGAATATTACATTTAAACTCTTTACTTCTAATTTTACACACAACAAAAACACTCAAGCTCAGCTTCAATTCTAATCCTTTTCCTAAGGTTTGACTAAATGAAAGACATGGGAATTGGCACAAGACCAAACTCACCATAACCCCCTGTTTCAGGTTTTAACATTTAGTCCACCGCAACTGTAAAACAACATATAGCTGTTGGAAACTGGAGAAGTGGTTTTTAAGGAAAATGTTTAGCTGTTTCCTCATTGTGCAAATAAGTTCAGTCATACAGTCTGTGATTATAAACAGAAGATGTCTGAGATTTGGACTGGCTGTCTGACAAAAAAAAAGAGCTTGAGAGACCTCAGTAGTAATTTTGCTAAAAAATATTTGGTTATTGCACAAGTGTGGTAAGGTTATTAAATATGATGCATGGTTATTTACCCACAAAAACCAAGCTGGAGAAGTTTTTTTTGTTAGGACAATGAGCAGTAATAATGTTTGTGATGCAGCTTATTCTGCTGTTATAGAGGTGGAATCTGCCCTCAAATATTTGTGTGAGTGCATGTTTGTATTTGTGCTGCCTGTGGATGTTTGTGTGTCAGAGTAAGTGCCTGTTGGTGTGTTTTAAATGGTGCTGATGTATGCTGTGGCTGAGCACTGAGGCGTTGCCTCGTTGTCATTCATTTGGAAGAGTGTCAGAGAGCATAGCGTGCTGCATGATACATTCCTAACCTGAGGCAAGAAGAAGTGATAGCTACACAAATCATTTTTGCTCCTAGCATGTTTGTTCTTTTCCTCTTTTTTTTTAGGGAGTCTTTTGCCACAACATGTGTGCTGAAATGTAAGTGTGTCACTGCTGGGTGTGCACCGTGAGTCACAACCCTTTAGCCAACCATACATGCCAACTTTTAGTCAGACTTGGACATTCTCCTTCAGGGTTGAGAGTTGCATGTACCTGCAGGAGAGGGCGGAACCTGTACACACGTGTGCACGTGTTTGTGCTTGAGAAGTGTGCGTGTGTGTTGCATTCCATGCTCCTTTATAATTGCTGGATAGACGACTGTATAATAAAATCCAGAGGGAAAACAAAAGTAGTGAGAGGCAGGAGGAGAACAAGCAGTAGTGAAGTTTAAGAGGTTGGACTGGGTGTGAGAAATGTGTGGGACAAAGTAAATACATGTGTGTATGTTTGGCAAGTAAACCAAAACTCTGGAGAAAGTGCTAAGATTAGCATGAGGAGCAAAGGAAAATGCGACAGGCTGATAGGGTGAAGAGAAAGCAGCCATTTCCAGATATGAAAGGAGGCAGGGATAGACAGGGTTTAGTACTAAAGTTTGCTTTGTTTATGAAAGCATGTGGTTTGTCTATTTCATAGAAAAAAAAAGCATGAAAGTCAAAGAGTCCATCCCCTCAGGTTAGTTAAGGTTATTCAACATCAAAGAGAGAGGAGCTGAAAGGAAGAGAGAAGTGATGTCTGAAGGAATGCTGACAGGAAAATAAATCACTTTTACATCTGGGCACCAAATACCAGCATTGTTCATCTGGTCAGATTCAGTTGGATAACACGTGTCACGAACCTCTGGATCTGCAACCCATTTAGAAGTTAACGCCTCAAGTTGATAGAGTGCCACCGGTTGTTGCTAAGCAACATTCTGTGTCCTAACAGGCAGCCAATTCACTGCTGTAAAAACAACAACACACCTCTCTGTATGGGATGTCTCTCCCATGGCCACACTGCACTGTTCACTCTGTTTTCCTGCCCATGCAGAGCAAAATTGTGTGTCTGAGTGCCACCGCTTGTGTGTGTGCTTGTTGCGAGTCATTGCACATTGGACCTGAGCATACACATCCTGCTTCTCTCTGTTTGTGTTAGTTCTTCCTGTAGTCAAAGCCTGCATGTCGGGGCTTCCTCTGCTGGTGGCAAATGATTAGATAAGCGGCTGGGTCGCTGTCAGTGGGGCAGCAGGTCGGAGTTATCTCAGTGCTGACACATCATGTCAGCGCTTCACTTCACCGTTACAATAAATAGTTGTAGATTTTGATTTAGGTTTAAATTAGTGCATGTTTGAAAGTTAGCTTAGAGTTGCATTACTGTTAGTTACGTTGAGCCTCTGAAACAGCTGAATGAAGGAAAGTTTCACAATGCATTCCCCCTACAACCCCTGAGACCCTCATTTCCCAGAGTCTTAACATTATATCTTAGCAACATTTTCCGTCCATTATCTTGATGTCTTGTGTCTCACTGGATAATGCGAGTTTGGGGAAGACACCTGTCACTCATTGCCGGCAACATGCCTCTTTCTAAAGAAATAACCGATTTTTAGGAGCCTGGTAGAGTGCACAGAGGTGGAGAATTGACTTTTGATAATGTAGTATTGATTGTCAATTGTTGTGTAACTGTTATTTCACTCCTATGGTTTTAAAAAGGTTTTACATTGACACTTTATGGGTGGACAGTGTCAAACTATAAAGCTGAATGTTTTGAAACAAAATCAAATCCATTCAGTGCTTAAAAATAGGATTAAATGGTTAATACTTGTCCAGCTTGCAAAAGCAATCTGGTTCTGTGTTAATCATTTATCTCATAGGAATCTGGTCTGGAATAATTAACATTTCCACACTGATCAACTTTCAAATACAAAACAGCCCCCATTTGGGACTGCCTGCATGTGATTGTTAAAACAAGCCATAGTTTGTATGACATAAAAAGATTTATTGTCCTTTACAATCCCACTCATTAAGTCAGTATTTATCATGATTTATTCTGTTTCTGACAGTCAGCTGTGTAGTTTGACATGCTCTGTTCAGAGTTCCCAGAGTGGAATAGTTGTGTCTGCATTGCAAACATGCAGATCGCATTAGGCCTCAGCGTTGCCTTCTGTTACTCAGTATGTCTCAGTAAATTTGCTCTGAGATGCTGTGTGCATCTAAGGATGCTTTGTTTTCCAACTAAAAAAGGCTTTGCGTAATCTCATCTGGTAAAGACAGGGTGCTGTCCAACGTTAACCCTGAAGGTCATCAGAGAGACAACTAGCCAGAACACGCAGATGGGAAGAGCACTGTGTTGACGTTGTGTACGTACCTAGTTCTTCATTGTAGACATTCACGGAAAACTATTTTTAAGGTTGATTTCTACTTTTCAATGTGGAAAATCTCTGGAAGTTGATCCAACGTTAACGTCAAAGCTCGGGTGTGACAAACTTCCCTCTTTCTCTGTCCACAAAGGCAGTGTCTGTGTCTGTAGAAAATCTGGTTCTATACAGTAGAAAGCTTGGTTCAGACATCTACAGGAGGGAACTGAAAGGGGTCTTTGACTTAGCTGGACTGTGAGGATATGGAACATCAGTTTTGTGGCAGATGTGCATGTTTGTGTGTGAGTACTGTGTGACACTGCAGGTTGGAATGTGTGATTGTGTCATGCATAATTGGAAAACCTGATTTATTGACATGTTGTAGGTTGCTGGTTGGTGCACCACAAGCAAAAGCTTTGAAAGGTCAAAAATCTAAAGTGACTGGAGGGCTCTACCTTTGTGACCTGACTTCCACTACTGGTTGCACAAGAATTCAATTTGATGATAAAGGTGAGATCCGTGCAGAGACTTGCACATTTCTTTAAGACATTTTTTGTCTAAAACTGGAGTGACAATATTCTTGTTTTGTCTGTACCCTTGTAGAGGATTTATCCATAGAAAGCAAAGAAAACCAATGGATGGGGGTGACAGTCAACAGTCAGGGGCCCGGAGGCAAGATTGTGGTAACGTTGTCTTTGTATCTAAACTTGTTAAAATCAAAATGAACTTTAAGTTCTTCATACAGGATTAACAGAAGGGCATCATTCATCGGATGTGTCTGTTTGTAGGTCTGTGCCCATCGCTATCAGCGGCGGAATAATGTAAACACAGCCCTTGAATCCCGAGACATCATTGGTCGTTGCTACGTGCTGAGTCAAGACCTAACAATTAATTCCCTCTTGAGGGAAGATGGCGGGGAGTGGCATTTTTGTGATAGCCGGCCCAGGGGCCACGAGAGGTTCGGCTCCTGCCAGCAGGGCCTCTCCGCTACATTCGATAAGGACTACCACTACTTCATCTTTGGAGCTCCTGGCGCTTACAACTGGAAAGGTAGATTTTTGTCTGTAAATGTGTTACTGCAACACAGAAGCACTTGATATTTACAGTCTTGATGGAAGAAATTTGCTGTTGTACTTTGTTCTTTTTTTTAAAATTTTTTTTTTTAACTTTTATGTCAAGTCAGATCATCAGTTTTTATTTCTTCTTGCCCTTCAAGGCATCGTACGTTTGGAACAAAAGAATGACACTTTGCTCAACTTGGAGATCTATGAAGATGGGCCATTCGAGACAGGAGATGAGGATGTAAAGACCCCTGCTCCTGCCAACAGCTACCTGGGTAAAATATTTAATATCTGCTGTATTTCTATAGACGTGTGTTTCGACATCCAATGATAGACATGATTGTTTTGTTCTGATCCTGTCTCTCAGGCTTCTCTCTGGACTCAGGGAAATATTTGACCACGAAGAACCTAACAGTGGTGGCGGGAGCTCCCAGAGCATACCACAGTGGAGCTGTGGTGCTGCTGAAAAAAGAAAAAACAAGCAACAGCTTAATAGAGGAGTACACCCTAGAAGGAGAAGGTCTGGCTTCATCATTTGGCTATGATCTTGCTGTCCTGGATCTTAATGGAGATGGGTGAGCATGCAGGGTGACCTCTACAGTTTCATTTCTGCTTCTATTATTGTTTAGTCAATTCATTCATGAGCATGTCTTGCTCTTGTGTATTAGTTGGCAGGACATAGTGGTAGGCGCGCCTCAGTACTTTGAGAAAGATGGAGAAATTGGGGGAGCGGTCTACGTCTTCATCAACAAGGCGGGAAAGTGGAACGAAGTCACACCCACCAGAATAAATGGACCGCAGGACTCCATGTTTGGCCTGGCTGTGGAACACGTGGGAGATATTAATCAAGATGGCTACCATGGTGAGGATGCAATACTTGTGTGTCATCATGTGTATGCTTCTCTCTGCTGATCATCACTGACACACACCCCCACCACGCTGCTAGATTTTGCAGTGGGAGCTCCTTATGCAGATGACGGTAAAGGGGAAGTTTACATCTACCATGGATCAGAAAATGGCCTTAAGTCTAAAGAAGCTGCACAGGTATGTATCTTTTTCTTTTCTGCATAATGATGTTTACTCTATAATTTGATCTGATTCCTCTAAAAATCAGATTCCAAATTAAGATTGTGGATGATCCATCCGTTAATCTGAATTTGTGTTCTTCCTGTTAAAGGTGCTGTCTGGCCGGGCTCTAAACGTGAACCTATTTGGCTACTCTTTGGCAGGTAACATGGACCTGGACATGAACTCCTATCCAGACCTGGCTGTTGGATCCCTTTCAGACTCTGTCTTCGTTTACAGGTAAAAAAAAAAAAAAAAAAAAAAGGTCTGATGAAGTGTTAATATTAGTTTCTGAGATACTAATTAACTCTTGTCCTCCCAGAGGCCGACCAGTTATTAACATCAAGAAGAAAGTCACATTCTCACCGAGTGAAATTGACCTCATCAATAAGAACTGTGGCAAAACTTTCTGGTATGGCTGTCCCTGGTGTCTCTGAGATTAAGTCATTTTGTGCAACCATAATAGTATTCTATCAAGTCTGTAACTTTATTCGTAAAAAAACAAAACAAAACATCAATATCTTTAAAAAGAAAAAAATGAAAATACCAACGCTGACTGATTGTGGATAAATTTTCCTATATTCTCAGCTTGGAAGTGAAAGCATGTTTCACCTACACTGCCAGCCCCCAGAGTTATGCTCCCAGACTGAGTAAGTTGTGCCACATCTTAAATTCTGGTTGTTTTTCTGAGGGAAAATATCATTTTTATTGTGTTTTCGACACATACGGCTTCCATCTTATATGTAACTCTTCCACTGTCCCATCTAGCGGTCGCATATTCTCTTGAGGTGGATGCTGACCACAGGAAGAAGGGTCTGATACCCAGGGCCACGATCAAAGAGTCTTCTGACTCTGCTAATAACTATGAGTCTCAGGGAAAGATCACCATGGACACCAAAGGGAAGGAGCAGTGTATTAAGCGCCAACTAATCTTACAGGTAGTTAAACTTAAAGCATCGTGTGTGGATAAAAGTGCATTGTGGGTTGTGTGTAAATATTATTTTTACCTCATCATACCTTAGGAAAATATTAAAGACAAGCTGCGTGGGATTCCTGTAGATGTAACTGTGGACATCCAGGATGCCAAACGTAAGCGGCGACAGAGTCCAGCCCCTCAACCACCACCTGTGCTGGACACTAACGAGCCGAAGAAAACCCGAGCACAGGTATTTACCTGTGATATTTAATTTATTTAGAAACTCATCAGAGAGTAGATGTCTTAGTTTTGTTATTTTCTGTTCCCTTTGTATTTTTTTATTTTTTTATTTTTTTTTATGTGATGTGCATGAACGTGTTTAGGTGAACTTCCTGAAAGAGGGTTGCGGGGTGGACAATGAGTGTCAAAGCAACCTGCAGATGACCTATCGCTACGGCCATAGGACGGTCGACGATGAAAAGTTCACTCCGTTTGAATTGTGAGAGGAAACAAACTTACTTGTTTTTGGTGTTGTTTTGCTTTACCATACATAATATCACAGAAAATCTTCAAGTTAGAGAGTTACTGCATTGTATTTTACGCTGAGCTTCATAAGAATGTACATCTCATGCTCCGTCTGTTTGAAGGGAGAATGGTATGTCAGTGATTCTGCTCAGCGACCAAAAGGAAATCGCTTTGGAGGTCACAGTGACTAATCTGGGTGGAGATGATGCATATGAAGCCTCTGTGATCGCTCAATTACCCCGCTCCCTCACCTACTCTGGTTTTCGAACTTCATCTAATGTAAATGTAAGTCTGCCTCCCTCCGATGCTCTCTTTCTGACATGGACACATGCCTACCAAATTATGATTTTGATTGGGACATATGATTGATTTTTAGGAGCCACAGGTAACCTGCATAGCCAATAAAGATGGCTCTAAGGCTGATTGTGAACTTGGAAACCCATTCAAACGTGACTCAAAGGTGAGAAAAAGTGACTTTGTACTACTTTTTTAACTTCTTTTACACAAGTGCCATAAATCATTCTTAAGTATTTGTCTCTAGGTAACCTTCTATATTATTATGGGTGCTATTGGCATCTCTCTCAACACATCTGAACTGGCGATAGGGCTTCAGTTAGAGACGTAAGTGTGTGATCATGCACAGCAAATTGTTCAGCTACATTGATTATATTTACAAACAACAAACACTCACTGGAGTGTAATTAACTCTCTTAGAATATGCATCATGTGTCATTTATGGCTTAATATCATGAGTTAAACTGTGGCTCAATTTAATCTGGCAGGACAAGTGAACAGAAGAATCTAGCTCCTGTCGTAGCCAAGGCAAAAGTGGCCATCGTGTTGCAGTTGTATTTGTCAGGGTAAGAAACACACATGTACGCGCATTAGCAAAAACACACAAGTTTGCAATGATAAATACAGCAAACACTGCACATCTGTCTTTTCAGTCGAGCCCAGCCATCTCGGGTCTCCTACTCTGGAGAGGTCAAAGGTGAGTCGGCCATGCTGAATGAAAGCAGCATTGGCAGTGCCATCACCCACCAGTTCAAGGTGAGTACGAGGAAACTGCTTGTCGCTCTGATGATGGTGTACTATTATGTCTTTTATTCAAACAGTATTTATATGCTGGATAAACAAGTAAAGTGAGATAACATTGATGTTCTGACAGATAATCAACCTGGGAAAGAGCTTGAAAGACTTTGGTACCACCACCCTCGATATACACTGGCCTAAGGAGACAGAGGTAGGAAAGTGGCTGCTTTACTTGATGAGCATCAGCTCCACCGGCGTGAATCAGATAGACTGCACTCCCAAAGAGGAGTTCAACCCCCTACAGAAGGTGAGAGAACATGTATTTAAGCAATTGTTTCTCAGCCTGCAACTTTGCTTCTTAGTTGATGTTTAAATGCAGAAAATGAGCATCAAGATAAATAACTTCTGATTTAAAGCAGAGATTTGATTATTATTTTCTGTTTGGATGTTTTTATAGTTGAGCTAAATGCAACTTTTTTTTTTGCTTGGCTTTAAGGAAGCAGGTAACACCAGGAAGAGGAGAGAAGCAGGAAACACCCAGAGAGAAAACGAGGGCACATTTTCACGTTTAATTGAGACAGAAAAGTCCAAAACTTTGGTAACGCCACACAATCAGTTTCTGTTCTCTTCTGTTTTCTTATATTATTAGATTGCCATCTGTTTTCAGCCAATAAAAGGAGAATCTATGGTAACTTTGTGCTCCATTTGTTGACAGTCCTGTGACAGTGGGGCCAAATGTGTGAGGATAAGATGCCCCCTGGGGGACTTGGACAGTAATGCAGTCATTACCGTCCACTCTCGTCTTTGGAATAGCACCTTCACAGAGGTAACAGTCTTTTTTTTTTATTTATTTTTTTTTTTAATCTCTGGTGTTAAATAGAGATTCAGTATGGGGTGCAAGTTATAGTTGTTTCTAGACATATTCCTAAAAGGAAATACAAATTGTTCTTTACATATATAATATATTACATGTTTTACATCTAAATTCAGAACTACAATGCAGCATTTTAGAAACTTGTTTTGGTTCATTTAGTTTTATTCCTTGTTGATGATTCATGCAGGCTTTAAGTGAAATGCTAACAAATGGCAGAAATATAAAAAATCAGGAACTTAAAACTTGATCAGCTGTTTTTTTTTTTTAAAACAGGATTATTCCAAGATGCATCATGTTAACGTCATAGTGAAGGCATCTCTTCATGTTGATAGCAGAATGAAGAACACTGTTCTGCAGAAGTCTAAGACAGAGGTAATTATGATTCTCAACCTTAGAGGAAAATGTTATTTCTTTACTGACACTGTAAAAGTGAAGCGCAGCCAGATTAAGGTCAGATGACTGCTTTTGTCACTTCACATTACAAATGCTCCCCGTACTTACTGCGACGCACCATCCAATAAACTTCTGTACATTTGTCCGACTCTGGGCAGACAACATCACTCTCTCTGCACTTCATGATTCATCTTGCTGTCTCTGTGGTTTATGACATCACCAATTACCAAAGACTCCCATGTTATCACAGTGTCTCTGTGTTTTAGAAGTGACCTTTTATGATGTTATTCCAGTGTTATTTGTTCAAAGAATTGTCATCCAGAACTGTTTGGCTTTGTAATGTGACCGTCTAACTGAATAGCTTCTGAAATGTGCATTGCTTTAAAGTTTTTTCTTCATGGTAGATTAATATCTTTTATCTCCTAGTGTTCTGCGCTTGGGTGAATGTTGAGAAAACCTTTTTTCACCTGTGCACATCCAGGCCAGTTCCTAATGTCGACCTTAACAGTACTGCCTTTGTTTAACTGTTGATTTGGTCACTGCTGGTTTTCCTGCTGTCGCCCAGGCCCACTGCACTCAAGTTCTGCCCTTTTGTTGTCTTGTCCAGGTGAGATTGACTGTGTTTCCAGAGAGACTCAGTACGGCTCAGTATGGAGGAGTGCCGTGGTGGATCATCGTGCTGTCTATCCTGCTTGGGCTGCTGCTACTGGCCCTGTTGGCATTCCTGCTTTGGAAGGTAGGACCATGACAGATAAAGGCATACACAATTACACTTAGTGAAAATGCATCATTATATCATGTGTTTTCATATTTTAATGTTTTTATTGTATATTATAAATGGGTATTCTTTTATTTGTAGGATTTTCACTGAGAAACCTTGAAATTTCTTTTATTTAGAAAACCTGTCAAGTGTGCAATCACCACTTACTGAACAACTTTAGGTACATGCAACAGTAATCACAGACCAATCCTAATGATTTGCCTCTCCTCAGTGTGGAGTCTTTGGGAAAAATAAAGAGGACCCATCAGAAAAAGAGAAGCTGGCATCAAATGCATAAAAAAAGAGGGTAAAATATCCGGGACTGCCATGAATGTAACTTTCCCTCTTGCGCCTTCTTGCTCCAAAAGTGCTGCTTTCTGGCATCAGGCTGATGGTGGGCTTCTCTGACCTGATACCAATGCTTATATAGAAGCTTACTGATGATTTCTGCAGACATAATGTCTCATATTTTCCACACATGATAATGTGTGGACCATAGTTTACTTGCATGACCTGGGGAGGTGATGGTTAGTGAGCAATGAACTGCTTATTGCTCTAAGGAAGACCCTGGGGGCTAAGCTGCATCTTATTGGTCCACTTCTACCACGTCCAGTGTGAATTTTGGCCACAGCCTACAACTACTTGGTGTGAATGTTTTTTTTTTATAAAATCTGTCTCTGCATTTAAAAATGGGCATAAAAACAGGGTTTCTTTCTCGATAGAGGTGCACAGATGGCTTATCTCCACCTCTCAATGAATTGATTGCATTTTGGCTCCTGACAAATTTTCAACCTGCTTTGCTTTCTTTGAAGGTCTTTCAATGATTTAAAAAAAAATTTCTTCTCTGCAGTGTGGCTTTTTTCAACGTGCCAAATATGAAGACAAGGTTCCCAGTTACAACGCGGTCCGGATCAGACGAGAGGAGAGGACAATGAAACCTGGAAATTGTAACTGGGAAAGCCTGGAAAAGAAGCCATGGATGACAACCTGGCATGACAATGAACACTATTCTTAACAGCAAACTAATCAAATTGCACATATTGATGAAATTCCAGATTCACACCTTTTTGCTGCCCGGCCTTTGCCTTTGAGGACTGTCAATATCAAGAAACAAAGTCAATCATTTGGAAACAAATGTTTTTAGGGATAAGTATCGAATCAAACATTTAGCTCCTCGATAGGAATTGTTCTTGAATGAAGCGCTGGAGATGGTCCTGCTCATTAGTTGTTTGTGGAGCTCTTTTGGTATATTTGGTTGACAAATGTCTAAGTGTTTTGTACATTGGAATGTTCTGAATTGTCTGTATTTATTCTTGCTGGGAGTACTGTGTTACTTGGAGGCCAAAGAATCATGAGAGGCAAAACAGACACTGGTTACATAAATGATAGGTTTTCTCCCGTTAAAATACAAAAAACTACTTTTACAGTTCATGCCTTTCCCAGTACTCATGTATCTCTGATTACAGATATCCAGTTTCAAGTTACAGATCCAGGCTTGTGATTAACTTAAGCATAGCAAGAATATTCTTTTTTCTTTTGTTTTTTTTTTAATAAAATGAATAAATCACTGATTTAAAAATGGGAGGGATTCAGAGCCCCGAGTGGTCTTTTTTTTTTTTTTTTTTTTTTTAAATAAATCTTTTAATGTTAAAAGAATGTGTCTTTTGTAATTAATGTTAAATTGAAAAAAAATGTAATCAGTGAGAAAATTACAAATTGATTATTTCAGGCAACAGCAGAAAGTTTTAAACATAATTTATTAACATTAAAAAAAGCATTTAAAGCAAATACCTGAGTGCAGAAATCAGCACGCGTTAAAAATCATTCTAAGAATAACTTCACAATAAGACATTCTCACACATAAACACACCTCTCACAGAAATACACATTTATGCTGTGGACTTGAGCTTTGGTGTTCGTGTTTGAAGGTCCATTTAATCCCAAACAGAACTCTGTGTCTTAACTATTAAAAATGAGACAAATGGAATGTGTGGAGTTGATTCAGACATTTCTATTTGCTCAGTAGAATTAGGTTTGAGTTAAGCTCTGCATGTGCAAAACTGCAAACGTCCTCATGCTGGTAGTGCGTCTCCAACTTCGCTTCTTTCCATTTATAAGAGTGACTCTGTCCGTATGGTTTTGCCACAGCTACTGGATTCTTTTACAGACTTCTCCTCCCTCGTCATCCTTGCTTTCTCTTTACCTTCCCCATCCTTTTCCACATTTAACTTCTTGTCTTTTTTTTGTTCTTTCTCCTCTCTCCTCCTGATGTCCTTTAGCTTCTTCTTGAGGGCAGACCGGTCACTTTGACTGGACACACCAAGAGCCTGAAAGACAAATGTGAGGATCTCAGAATAATGAGATAAAAAAAAAAAAAAACCCCAAAAAAACCAAAAGTGAGTTATGCAACTTCAAAAAATGCATTGATGCAACCTCTAAATCAAATGGACCACTGCAACATCTATACTTTGATTAAATAATGGCAAACTTAAAGAGGTTCAACTTGTTAATGACCACTGATTATTGGATAAGTGCACTAATAGATTAGATCATTATATGCAATAAAAAGATGAAGCTGTATGAGTCAAAGTTGTAAACGAATACTATATTTTGGTCACCTTGAGTTTCTGACTGTCCATGTTTAGCAGCTGTGTCCCATTCACTTCTTTGGCAGCAAACTCTGATGTGTACTGATCCATGTTCATGGCGATTAGCCACAGGCACACCTGCTGATTGTTCCACTCTGACATTGGTCGGCTTTGCCACTGATGGTTGTTATTGTTGGGAATTGGATAGTCGTCCAAAGTCTGAAGGACACCAGAGAAAGGAGGAAGAAAAAGAAGGTAAACTGTAACTCAAGTATAAAGTGCTCTTGGGAAAAACTGACTAGACAAGAGTGCTCTAAAGGGAAATAAGGAAGCAGATGAAGAGAAAAAAAGAAAGGAATAAAAGGGACAGACTCACCTCAGTGGAGGAAAAGGTGCAAGTGTGAGAGTGTCCAGAAAGGGAGTGATCAGAAACGTGTCCCACCATGCTCGAGCTGCCCACTGGAGAGCCAATACTCTGGAAGCAACAGAAACAGTCCTCTGCTGCCTACATGCTTTCACAAAGTGGACCGTTATCTGTATTAAGGGCATATCTAGTTCCAAAAGCTGAGACAGGAGGGGAATCGTGCTCAGAAGGATGTGAATGTTTCCCATTCCTGATCATCACTAGCCTGTCAAGCTTCAGGTTAACGCCACATCAGAAGAAAACGTAGCTCATTTTCTTACCTGATCCCGTCTACCTGTTGTAGTCATGTAAGGCAAGCTGCTGCTGGACACAGACCGCAACCTCTCCCTGTTACTCTCCCCTTTTTCTCTCCCCCTCTCTCCAAACCAGGGGAAGGGCAGACAGGAAGGCATTGAAGTGACTGAGCCTGACGGCGACACCTGACTGATGGGTTCATCTACCAGGTCACCACATGATCCCCTGGTGACAGCAGTTAAGATCATTAGACTGAGACTAACCATTTCTCCTGAATCAAAGAAAAATGTTAATTATATAAAATATAATTTAGTTTCATATGCCACCTACTGTGTTTGTGTATCAGTGACATACCCACTGTTCGTGGATCTTCTGTGTTTCTCACTTTTCTTCTTACTGAGAGACTTGCGAAGGCCACTGCAAAAAAAGTTTTTGTTTTTTTTAATTTAAATAACCAAGTAAAGCATGCCATCAGCAAAATGTCCTTACAAAACATCCTGGACAACCTGAAGTCAGGAAACTTCCGCCTGGATTTTCTGGACGCTGCAGATTTGCATGGCGAGGAGGCGACAGTGTCAGTGATGTAGATGGGTGGGGTTGAGAGGGAGCTGGTGGGAGGCTGAGGACTGAAGGCTGAGACAGAAGATGGGCTGGACAGGTCGCTTCTGCTGTTTTGGACCGCTGTGAAAGCGGGAAGCGATCGGCTCTCCTGTGGTTTCATGGCCACTTCTTCCTGCTGCAGAAGAAGACATGAGGGTCAGCTGGAAAATGGAAGCTTTTGCGTCACAGCTCACATCTGTCAGCTTTGTTGCTTACCTGCTTTCTGAAGCTCTCTCTGAGTTTGTCTCGTGAAGGTGGATGGCGCCTTGACTTCTGGGATAGCTGAGCTCTGGCTAACTGAGCACTGGAGTCTAGACGTCCTGTATCAGGAACTGGAATATACCAGTCTGACACAAACATTGCTTCTACTCAATCATAAATCACATTTTGACTGAATTAAAAAAAAAAACAAAAAAAAAAAAACCCAAAAACAATACTTTCACATATTTAAAAACAGCTTCATATTCCTCCTCCTCTGGATATCTATAAATGCCCTAAATGTAACGTTCAAACACAGATGGGTAATCCTACACCAATCACTGCACCCATTGAAATCTAGCTGCCTACCTGTGACTGAAGAGTCCACAGCGTCGTTGTCTCTTCCAGAATCAGGATCTTTTTGTTGGAATTGTGTCATCTGTAATAAACAGTGCAAAACAATGACTACAGGACATGGTGTAACTCATCTACACAGGATTAAGAATCCTCACCTGGATCTGTAGCCTTTCAATGGTTTCTCTGTGTTGCTTGTCTCTGTCTTCCATTTCTTGCCTCAAATCTGCTTCTCTTTTCTCCCTCTCTTCCTCTCTTGACATACACGTTTAAGAAATGTGGAAAAATACCATTTTACTTGCTAAAACGGGAAACCCTTCTAATTTTGATGATTTATTTAAGTGTGTGTGATTTCATAAATACCTGCTCTGGTATTCTCTGACCAGTCTCTTGGCTTTACTGTATTTGATCTCCAGGCTCTCTGTTTGGCTCTGGGCATCAGCTAGTCGCTGGCTCACAACTCTGCACAGGGTCTGAGCCTCTTGCCAATATCTGATCATTAGAGTGAGCGTCATGAAAACCTGCCCAACTAAACGCATCATCTTCATTCGTTCTTTTGCATGCAGCAGAATATTAGTTTGGGGGAGGGTTTAAAGCTTGACCGCCATACTTCTCTAGTTTGTCAGCTTTCTCCTCTCCATCCTCTGCTCTTTGCTCCAATTCGGCCCTCTGGCTCTCCCAACAGCTCTGCTGCTCATCCCATGCCTTCAACTGACAGATAAACACCAAATCTGTTTAATCTCTTTACAAATACATGGCCATGACAATGAAAAGAAAAGGTTTTAAATGCAATAATGACTTTCGAGATTTAACAAAGAGGGATGAAAGCCTTTTTTTCCTGAAAAGCATTTGCCAACCCAGTTATGTCATAGCACTGACTACATCAAGGCAAAGGCAGGAAACCAGGGCTGACGTGGAGAAGAGCTGGAACGAGGCCCGTGTCCTAATAACTCCACACCAAGCCATCTCATACATAGTTAAGTGGGTCAGACTGTTTCCATATTTGGACAGAAAGGTAATCTATTACAGTGAGTACAGTTATCTGTGTGTCTGTGTGCAAGATCTCAATCTCAACTGAACAACCTACCTTTTCTCTAGCACGGTGAAGTAGGGCTGTTCTGCTTCGTAGTTTTGACTGAAGCTATAAAAAGACAGTTAATGAGGACAAACATGACAGACTGCTGATAAAAACAGTTTAAAAAAAAAAAAAAAAAAAATTCCCCTCTCTTGCAATGTACAATATAACGCATTTTTGAGATCTCCTGCTTGATGACTTTTGATTAACTCAGAGAAAGTACCTGCTGGTATTTGAGACAGAGCTGGTAGCTGTCCAGACTGGACAAAACAGATACATCCTCCTCTTCATCATCTTCCTCTTTTTCTTCTTCACTGACAGAGACTTTCTCTGACATGTTGTCAGCATTGTCCTCATCCCCGCTGCTTCCTCTCTTCATCTGTAAACAAAAACAGAAAAAGGCATAAAAATATACACGAATCATATATATATCTATATATCTATCTATATATAGATATATATATATATCTATATATAGATAGATATATGATCTTTCATGTATATTTTTTACACACATTTTCACTTAAAAATGGCTCAACAACACCTGTGCTATGACAACACACCTTTTGGGTTTTTGTTTTATCCATTTCCAGACTCTCATTGATGAGACGAGCCACCTCACTTTCCACCCCGTCTTTCTCTCGACCAATCAAAAACCTGCAGCAGAAGACACAAATGGATTACAGGTGTAAACAATCAGTCCATCCTTTAACCCTCTCATTTAGATAATCTGCACAGAAGTTCTGGTTTGTCAAAATGTAAGGTGCAAGTGTCATTAGTAACATTTATACAAATTTTTTATATGCTTAATCTAATGCATTTTTTATGCAACACAAAGACAACACATTATACATATGAAATGGCTGAGAATCACTTTAAAGCTGTGGCAGCCAAAAATATGGGATGAAGTTATGTTCCCTTTTTTGTAAAGGATGCTCCAGTGTTTCCAGTGCTTAAGGGAGATAATACAGTAGGCATTTGTGCCCCTTTCCTCAGCATCTAAAGAATTAGACCAGGTCTTAGCTTGTCTACTGTCCATCATTTCCATCAGAAATATTCCTCAACAATATCTATTATTCAACCTGTTTGATGACATTGATGAAATCCAGACCGAAGAAACAAGTACTGTAATGTTTTCATTAAGCCGCAAACCCAGATGTACGCTGTGATAAGGAGCCAATCAACATTTTGGAGGCATGTTGATGTGTGTCCAGCCAAATCCGCTTCCCTTATCCAGAAACCACAAAAACCAAAAAGAAGTGTTTGGCAGCCAATGAGTTAAGTATCTGCGTAACTAGAAAACAATCTGAATATGCTGTGATCAATGTGTCAAAGAATAACCCCCATACCCCCTCCATCCCAAATGCAAGCATCAAGGGGTCAGTCAATTTCCCATCATTTGTACCTTCACTGAATAAGCTGCTGCATGTGTTTAGTAGTTATAACTTTTTTTTTTTTTTTTTAAATCACAAATGTATCTGTACCTTTCTTTTTAGACACAAGGGGAAAAAACATCAATAAAAAGGCAGCGACAGGAAAAGTTATATTTACTGCACCGCTACCGTTTTTATCTTAAAATAACTTCAAAACCTGTTAGAAGCCACTGCTACTAATCTTTTTTAAGTGACATATCAAAGAGGCCAAGAACTGCTCTGTGATGACATGTTCCCACATAAAATGGTAAAGACTGTGTGCTCATTCTTCCAAAGCTGCAGCAGTGTACAGCTGCATAGAAATGTAATGCAAAACAACATTACAACAGTCTGGTAAAAGAGAAACCCTTCAACTGGATTCATGTTGGCCAAACCAACACCAGCACCTCACGGTTACATACTTGACCAGGCCTGATGTGTTCTTGAGGACTGTGGCGGCAAATAGCTGGGATACTCCAACCAAACTCACGCCATCCACCTCCACTATCTGGTCGTTCACCCGAATCCTAACACGTGTCACCACATGCAGACAAAAGATATCCTGTTATTGTTGTTTGCTCATCCTTCTGGCACAAACAGGAAGCGGCTGTTCTGTTTTACCGTCCATCCCTCTGTGTTGCTCCTCCTTCAGTGACCGTCTTGACAAAGATTCCTAGTTTTTCCAGTCCCTGGTCAGCTCCGACACCCATTCCAATAATACTGATGCCCAGTCCATCTCCGCCTATCCAGTGTCAAAAGGTGCAGATAAATAAGGCACGTTTTCATTTGAATAAATCAGCTCCTGATGCCAGTAAAATAACCAGCAGCTTCAAATTCTGTTTCTGAATTTGACATTAGAAACCGGAATTAAGGAAATCATACTCAAAAATGAGCAGCAAGGAGATGCCAAACAGGTAAAATATACAAACCCTTTTCTATTTCCACTGGAAAAACATCCATCTTTTCCACTCTTTTTTCCAGCTCAAACTCAGCTGAAGCTGACACTGGGTCGATGTCCTCGTTGTGTCGGTCGTACTCAGCATTCGAATATGTGTTGTATACCTGAAAGACACCAGTCATTAAGAGGAAAAAGTCACTCCAATGGCCTCAGCTTGAATAAAGACTGATGAAAAAATCAGGCCTGCAGAAAATGCCGTTGTGTTTGCGCTCATATCTAATACGTGAGCCAACTGTAAAAAGAACCATCTGCAGTTTTTGACACAACAAGACACTGTTTATATCTGAAAATCTGTCAATGTGGAGTGTGAGACATGAGAAATTCAGGAAGTGTAAAGTCTTACAGAGAGCGTATGATGCAAGCATAATTATAGGATTGCTAAAAATCTCAAGTGTCCCCACACACACATCCTCCATGTGAGATTACCGAAACTACACTAAGTGCTACTATAAACATTTGTTATGATCCAGATTAATATGAAGCATAAAGGATTTTGTGTGTTCATGTGAAGGAAGCTCTGAGCCTGCAGCTGACAGAGTGCAGCATGTAGGATCTTGCCATTCCTCCGCCCCTTACGGATTAGAAATGTGGCTTTGGACAAGAGTTTTTTGAGACCCAAACAGCTGGTAGACCTGACAGATTAAGAGCTTTCACTTCTGGATAAAAGTCTACAGAGAAAGTGAACAACAAGGACTGAAAAAGCTTTTTTTTTTTTTTTTTATAACCCTACCTTGATTGGTGCCGCTGAGAAGCTGACCTTCCTGTTTGACCCCTCAGTTGCTTTTTCATCCTGCTGGTCATCCAGTTCAGGCACACCTGGAATCTCCTCATATACCAGCTGCTTCCCTTTATCTAGACAGCATCCCTGCTCCTGTTTAAGTGATGCTGAAAGTTCTGGATTTGACTGAGAGTCCTGATCGTACACAAAAGCCTTGTTCTCAATCCCACAGATTACCGTAGTTCCCATTTGCTCCTCTTTGTCTCCTCTCATGTCATCCTTCCCACCACAACCTCCTCTGCTTGCCAGATGTTTGTCCTCCTCAGTGACGAGCCTTTCTTTTAGCTCAGATGTTGTTCCTTCTTCTGCCAGGCTTTTTACTTCTTTTCTTATCTTCCATTGATTCTGTGTGGATTCTCTCTCTTCACCTTTCCCCTTTCCCCACATCATGGCCATCTCTGCTCTAACATCTTCTCCTAATCCAGTATCTGTCTTTTTCTCCCAGCCATCTTTTTCTTCTGTTAACTTCTTCTCAGTCTGTGCTGTGCTCTCTCTGTTCTGCTCCTCCCTTTTACCCACCCATTGTTCATTCACCTGCTGATACTTGTCTCTTATGCCTTCCCCATCATCCTCACTCACTCTTTCCCATTGGATGTCTTCTGCTAACGCCTTCTCATGTCCTGGGGAAGCGATCAGCCCATCTTCCCCCGCTGTAAACTCCATAATGTTATCCGGCATGAAAACGGGTCCTGGTGTTTTTTCCATGCTGGATTCCTCAAACACGTCGTCTACTAAGGTCTCCTGACTTTCTAGGACACCTGAGGGCAAATGTTTTCCTATGTCACCCTGAACCCAGCATTTGTTTTCCCTCCATACTCGCTCTTCTTCATTCTCATCACTTTCTGAAGACTCATTCTTGATGTTCACTAGTTCTGCTCTCAGGGTGTCAGGAGTTGAGCAGGGGTTGAGATTTGCTCTTTCTTCCCCGTCTTCATCAGTTTGTGATGTGTTTTCATCATGAGGGGAGGGAAATTTATTGCCTGCTTCACTGGGGCCATCCAGCGCAGGAGATTTAGAGCACCTTGTCACCCCTGTTTGAGGCTTTGAGGAAGTTATTATATGGTTTATGTTTTTGTCTTTATCTATCCAGTCCTCTGTGCCCTGCCTTTTCTCATTCACCTCTCTCTCTGCCCCTTTCTCTCCATCTCCTGTCCCATCTGTAGCTCCCTTGCTCCCCCTAACAATCATAGGCTTTTGGATCTGCCCTCCAGCAGCCCCAGCAGCTCCAACCTCAATCATCTTCGTCTCAAACAACCTTCGGGTAACAGAAAACTTCTGAGCTAGGGCAGCTCTGTCAATATCTGCAATGTCCTCTGCTCTGGAGGGTTTATCTTGCAGAGATGTTTCAGGGGTGGAAACACTGCTCAGGTTGCTCTTAACAGATGAGGAACAAGCCACAGAAGTTCTGGATTGAGAGAAAGGTGACATTTGGATTTGCAAGGTAGGATGTGGGAGAGGAAGGAGAGTTGTGGGGAAAGAAGTCAGGCCTGAAGCACCATCTTGTCTGGACTGCTGGCTGTCCATTTGAAGGAAAATGTTATCCCTGATCTTAGCCCCCCTGGTGCTTTGGGTCCTACCGCTGCCTGTGCTGCTGATGCTGGTGGTGTGGGACATTATAGGCTCTGAAAGACAGGGAAGCAATTTGTTTGGGTGCACAGCAGAGCGCTGAGTGGCAGCAGCGGCTTTGGTCCCTGGTTGTAGACAGGCCCCAGTGTCAAATGAGCATTTGATTGCATGGAAGTCAGACTTGTAGGTTATCCTGTGAGGGGAAGCACTTCGGCCTTTGCTGTCTGTCCGCATCATCTGGGAATAGAGGCTCTCTGAAGTAATGAGAAACTAAAGAAGCTGAAGTACACTTTTCTTTTTATAACAAAGAAACGTATTCGGTCCACTGCTGAGCTGCTCCCAAACTTCGAGGATTTGCTGGTATAGTGGAATAGTTTCAGTAAGGCAAGTAAAGCTCTATCATAAAGCTGGTGTTTTAAAACTTGACAGCGTTTGACTGATAACAGTTGGTCTAAAAGACAAACTCTTGGTGTGGTGACTTTGTTGCCATCTGGGTGTCCTCAAACTGAGAGATTCTTCTCTTCACCATCACATTTCAGCTCCTAAAAAAGTAGATAAAGGGAAATATAGTGGGCTAAATAAGGAGAATACGCCGATCAGGACAAGCCAGTATCACAAAATAATACATTTTCCTCGTGAGGATTTTAATTTATACAGCTATGCATCGTCAAAACTCACAAATCTTCGTCACAACCGAGCCAAACATTTGGTAGCTCACAGGTAAAGGTCACAATTTTTACAACTAAAACATACTATTCAGTTGATAGGTTAATAGAAGTCCGCAGCATGAGAAACGCTTAGAGTAAACGATTTTTTTTAGTACAACAACCATTCAACACAGGTATTCACAATTACCTCATTTTCTGCCTCAAATGAGTGTGCATTCAGGTGCCGTCGGAAAAGTAAGAGGACGCCGACTCGAAAGTAGGCTAAATACCTGTTAATTTACTGCACGTTGTGTGTATTTTTATTCTGTTGTTAAACTGTAGACACTATGTGCCAAATGTGGGAGGATACAAATCTTGTGTATGGCCAGCAGTTACTGTTTATATAACATGCTAAGTTAATTAGCCAAATTAACTTAACCCTAATTTGACTTCTGGTTGATTGTACCTTCCGTTCGTTGTAACCTCGTAGTACATCACAATGTTAGGCACCGTCTTTTTTAACATAATGCTGCAACAAGGCAATGAAACGTCTGACTAATGCTTGAACACCGGAAAGCTACAGGGTTACTAGGGGAATTTACGACAGTCTATGAAGGTAGCAAATCTTTCCAACCTGACTCGACTGCTGCGCGCGCTGTTTAAAGGTCGCGTGTTAAAATCTTTGATGAAAGGTCGGCCAAATAATCTAGTCGCATTTTAAATATATAACTATTTTCTTACTGTGGTCTTGACAGTTTTGGGTGGCCATAGCAGGATTGTTTGTTTGCAGTCAGACGGTGGTGACGGCTCCCTCACTGTGATAAATACAGACAGATGGCGACTCATGTCTCTAAATACTGTAAATGGATTATCCCCTGGTAATCCTGTGTAAACTACTCCAGTAACTGTGACACACCGGCTGTGAGTGGGTACCAGCTCTGAGGCAAGGTAGCCTACATTTGAAGAACCAGTAACATCCGTACGATGTGATGTATACATGTCATTCGGGTTATTTATTTATTTGACAGCAGTCTTTAACGATCTATTGACGTTTAAAATGGTCATCATTAATATTATGCTACTAATGCTGTATACATTAAGCATAATGTCCTCATTTTTACATATCCTCCTGTTGCCAAACATTGGGCAACATTTCAGAACCCTGGAACCTGAACTTCTTTAAAGCATGCAGGTCATTGACACATTCACTCACCTCCTCATGTCTCCCAGCTGCCGAAACCAGTATCACCATAACAGAGCACCGATAGGGCTCAGAGGCAAGCTTGATGTGAATTTTTAGTGGTGTGCATGATGCAGGTTGGTGCAGTCAGCCAGAACTACTATCTACCTGTATGTAAGGCAAATTGTAGCAGTGATGCAGCACCTGCTGATTTATGTGTCTGCTTACCTGTGTGTATGTATGTGTGTGTGTGTGTGTGTGTGAAAGAGAGAGAGAGCGAGCGAGCGAGAGAGATGCAGGTGGGTGAGTCAGTGCAGTACCTATGTCTTTCTCAGAGGCTAGCTTCTGTTGCAGATGGACTGGGCTGGACTCTGCTGGACTGGATTGATTCGTGCTGAGCCGAAGAATGGTTCTGCTTGCTCTGACCTGGATCTGACTGGAGACCATTGTCCCAGGTGGCACTGGGACCTACTTGATATAAATACTAGCCAATCACAAAAGCCTTGTACTGAATGAGGCTAACTGAAAGAGGGAGGGATGGTGAATTGAACCAGTGATAGAAATGAGGGGAATGACGTTGAGGTGGGTGAAAAAGTAAAGTTTAGCAGGTGGAGGCTGTAAGAGAGACAAAAGGAAGAGCAGATGAAGACAAAGAATGAAGGCAGAACTGAAAGCTGTGAGATGTGGGGAAAATGAAAGGCAATCATAAGCGAAACTCTTGATGATTTACAGGTTTGATGTGCGGTGTGCAAGGCAAGGGAAGTTTATTTGTATAACTCCTTTCATGTACAAGACAATTCAAACTGTTTTACATGACACAATAAAAGCATTACAGATAGTGTCAAAAGCATGAGAGACAATACAAATAGCAACATCACAATAAAATCATATTGTAAAATCCTATTGTGATGACAACAAATTCCTTGTGATGGAAGGCAAATAAGATGAGAGATATGGGTTTTGTGTGTGTGCTGGCGTAATCTTTACTTCTCACATGTCACAAGGAACGGTCACCTTGACTTTAATGAAATTTCTGTTCCTCACTCTTCAAGTTCACATGGGGTTTATTCAGATTTTTAGAGACTATAGTTCATTTTTCACACAGATTCTATTCACAATGCCATCTTTATGTTTGTACTTGTTGATAGTCATAGTATCGAACCAGTGTACAAGAGGTGGAGTCGTGGTCAGAAAGCATGGTGGTACTTTTTAAAAGAAAATGAACTAATCACTATCAGTGGATCTGTTTCAATCTAACAGGCAGATTTGTCACACATTTAATAACTAATTTCTTTGCCCTCACATGCTGCACATCAGTCACCCATAATTAACATTAATATGACCTGCTTAATATTCATTAGGTCCCCCTTTTCCACCAAAAAAATCTGACTGAACAAAGAATGTCTTGGAGTATTCGGTAATGTGATGACAGCGTTAAGATCCTTTGAGCCCTGTAGGTTGTGGGGTAGAGTTTTTATGGATTTGGGTTGCCACAGATGCCATTAGATCCAATCACATTAGTCTTGGGGAGCTTGGAGGCTGGATGAAAACCTAAGAGTCTTTGCATGTTCTTTGAGCCCTTTCTAAGCAGTTTTTTTTGGGGGGCCCAGTGCTCTCCTGCTGGGCGAAGCTGCTACCGTAGAGGAGGTCTGCTGCCATATGGAGGCTTTACGGGAATGTTCAGGTTGATGGTAGGTAGTGTTTAACATCCCTGTACACACTACATTATAATAGATGCCTGTAAAATGCAAATTCAACTTTTAAAAAGTTTCTAAATCAGCTGTATTGATTTGTTTTTTTAAAGTAAAAAAAATCTTATCTCCTTTTTAACCTGTACTGTCCCTTCAAGTATGTCAAGGAGGTCAGACAAAATAACAGAAACAAAATTACTTAAAGGTTGAATTTATTCAAACCCCACCCAAAAATATTATTTAAAAGACAGACTATAACTTTATAATTCCACTTTGGAGATTAATAAAGTAATAACATATATTTTCTTTACGTTTCAGCCACTGAATCACATTAGATTTCACTAGTTTTTCTTATATCGGCCAGAAATTATGAGATTTAAAAACAAACAGATTACACTCACTGCAACCACAGCTTCAAAGGGTTCACATGTTGTATAGATAAAAGTAGCATGATTTGCAAATTTGATATTTTATTCTCATTAGAAGGCAAAAAAAAAAAAACCTAATCAGATGTTGAAACTGAGACATTTTACCTTTTCTTAGAAAATATTAGCTCGTTTTGCATTTTTTCGCAGCAGCACATCTGAAAAAAAGTTAGAACAGGAACAACAAAAGCCATAAAAAAGTAATCGACAGAAATCAAAAACAACTGGAGGAACATTTGAACAACTAAATAGGTTAACTGGCATCAAATTATTAACATGAGTAGGAACAGGATGTAAAGACTGGCAGAGGTTCACCAACTTGTGACAAACTGCATTGTGAAAGTTGTGTAAAAGTCTTAGAAAACTTAAATTTTTTAACACTCTGAAGATCCGACTTGCTGCATATAATGTCAAAGGATTCAGAGGATCAGGAGGAATCTGTATGCAAAGGTCAAAACTGAATGCTCATGATCTTTAGCATTAAAAGCAGGCAGACTTCTCTCCTGGAAATCACTACATGGGCTCAGGAGCACTTACAAATCACTGTCAGTGAACACAGTTCACCATGTCATCTATAAATGCAGGTTCAAGCTGCCATCAATGGAAAACTCATTTTAAAAAGTCTGAGGCTAGATGAAAATGAAAAACGGTTCTGTCTTCAAATGAGTCAAACTTTTAAATTATTGCTGGAAACCATGCTAGAGATACTTTTATCTAGAGCATCTCAGCTGCAAAAACTCTGACGACACTTTATAAAGACCTTTAGTTCAGTATAAATACACGTGGGTATTGTAATAAGCAGGCAGCTGGAAATAATTTTACATTATCAAAGCTAAGACTAATGCAATGAAAAAGACAGTATTTTGCAGAGGAATGTATGTGTGGAATCATTTACCAAATCATTTATCAACAGTAAATTATAATTTTGAGTTTGAAAAAACATGATGGCAATTTAATAATGGATTTGCTAAATATGTATAAATCTATGTATGTACATGCATGTGTATGTATATGAATGTGTGTATGTATGTATTTGTGTATGTATAGATATGCTTTTGTATGTATGTATATGTGCGTGTATGTATGTATAAGTATATGTATATAGATGTAAATATGAATGAACATGAATGCATGCAATCTTAATTGTATTTAACAAAGGACCCACAGGAATAATAGCTGCTGCGAGCAATTAGGGATACAAAAAAAACAAACAAACATGGATGATATCCTGCAGAATAAATCTGATGGGATGGGGTTGTATTACTTACACATCTGTGGAGAAATTATTAAGTATAGTTCACCGTTTTAGAGCAACATCTAGTCCCATCCAAACAACATCTCCTTCAGCAAATAATAAGCTTTAAATATTTCAGCAAAACAATGCTAAACCACATATGTCATTCATCACAACCGATGTAAAACAACTGACATGACAAAATGAAAAATTAAGCAACAAAGCGCTGTGACTACTTAGCAGCTAGAATCCTGCACTTCACACTGCTACGCAATGAGCATCACCCTGTTGAAACTGTCTGTAAATGTGTTGCTGCCATCAAATTTAAAAGTTAGATTTTTTACATAAAGTGGAAAAATGTATGTTTTGACATCTGATATGTTATTTCCATTGACAAAAAAAATACTTGTTTATGAGATTCTTAAATCATTTCATTTTAACACATACCTTTTTGGAATTTAATATCAGGACAATAAACTTGTAGGAATATGTATACTAGTCGTTCATTTGGTGTAATTGTTAACTGGCTTTTTGATAATCCATCATCTGTGTGTCACAGTGCTGGTTAAACCTTTTTAATATTTATATTGATTAAATTTAATTTATTTAACAACCTGATTTAGAAGTTGGGGCAGTTGCTTTTTGTATCATATTTGATGATGTCAGTGTGTGTATGAGTGTAGGTTGTCGTGTGTGTTAGTGTTTTGTCACGTAAGCTGCATTTCCAAGGCAGTTATGACCCATATGGTTATCTGTGCAGTCAACCATATTTACAGATTACTGCTTCCACAAGGGAATCACATCCAGTCTCGTGAACATATAAATGCTGACACACACTCTCGCTGTAGTCAGTGCACAGCTGTGTTAAATGTGCAAGCTTGCAGTGTTAAACACAATGTTTTGCACCAAGTTTCTCTGGTGCCTGGGAAGTAATTTATTGAGTCTTTTAAGCTGTAGTTTTTCCAGCTGGGGTGATGAAACGTGAGTGCAAGTACACAATGATACTGCCACTTTGTGTCTACTTGTGTGTACTGCACGTGAATACTTCTGTGTGAGTGAGAAACAGAGTGATGAATTAGGTTTATATCAGGACTAAATATGATAAACTTTTCCAAATCATCCTGGAATTTATTTTGGGAAAGGACATCACTGAGGTTTTGTTTTAGTCCTGGATATGTTTTAGATGTACAAAAGCATTTATTCCCTTTACTGTATATTTTTTTTATGAAATTCACTTTATTTATATTTTTTAAGCTGAGTTTTTCCAAATTTTTAAAAAAGAAACCTCCATAAAATGTCCCGTGAGTCCCGTGTGAGACAGCTGGCGCTGACATACTTAATTGCAACAGTCTGGTGAAAACTTGCTCAATAACCCTCCAGTATTACAGTCATGCATGTTGAAGTGCTATTTAAAACAAATGCAGCAAGGCAGGCGTAAACATCTGCACACACATAGACACACACACACACACACACACGCCACACAATTGTAACAGGTTCACACATTGTAATTCACCTGATGTGGGAGAACCAATCACCTCAGTGTTGTCGCTGTGCCAGATGAAGAGGGGAAAAAGAGAGTCTGAGTTGGAGGAGTTGGTGATGTAGCACTAATTCTCCTCCAGCCCTGGTGTCTCATTCTTCATGTTGCAGCACAATGTGTGTCCTCCTTCTATCTCTGACCTAACATGTTTTTTGCAATGCAAGCAATGACCATGTATGGTTATATTCCTCATTTCTCACATTCTGTCCATGTTGTCACAAATTCAGAGAATGTTTCATTTTGCAGTATAACCTTCCTTCTTCTCTTCTATCTTCAGCTGCGGTGGCTGCAGTCATCCCGGTGACAGGGTGCGCTTCTGCTGCTGCTGCCTCATCGCTTGAAAATGAGCAAAGCCAATGCGGCTTTGTTGTTGTTTAAACGACATTTCAGATTAAGCATCCTTCATGGCTACAGTAGTTGCAGCTTATTTATGCCATCTTGCCTCATATGGTTGGTTTGATACTGCCAGTGCTTTGGCTTCTTGTCTCCTTTTCTTCATCTTAAATTATTAGGTTAAGGTGCTGCGGTCAAAACCAGAAAAAATGTCACCATGTAATTAGAGATACTTTATTCTTATTTCATGTCTTAAGAATTCATTCTGATCACATTTGATTAAAATGATCTGTCTCTGTATTCAGTTTGGGGAAATATCTTCATTGGCTCTGCAGCAGCAGCCTCTGCGCTTGTGCTATTTTGTTATTATCCTAAGATTATAGTGTAACTGTGACAGGGTAGGGTAGAGACAGGCCATCACGATGCCCTAGCTCATCGTCGTGACGACCATGGATCGTCATTTTTAACCCAAGTGGCCCAGCCAAAATTTGTATCTTCACTTTAAGACATGTTTCTAACTTTATCCCGTAATGCATGAGAAGCTGACAGTTGCCTCTGATACTGAACAAGTATCTTTCCTTGTGCTGCATGACACAGGCTGGATTTACACTGCTGATGCCTCATGGGAAATGCTGTAAACAGCACCATTAATTTCACTTGCATTGTTTCAGTCAAGTTGTTGACAGCTGCAGTAGAAACCTGTTCACAGGTACAACAAAGCATCATACTGGCCAGATTGAGCAGCCAGTATACACTAACTCAAATACATAGAAAGTACAGACTCCGTAGTCATGGTTTATGTAACTTCTCTTTGAACCTACTAAGATCTCAGGAAAGATAAACATCCTATATTTGCCTTCTTATGTCGGGCCGCGATATGTATGGGGGATGGGGGATGATTGTTTCATACTTTGAAAACCAATTATTTCACTCTATACTCCCCCTCTATGCCAATTGAGTACTTGTGTAGCACAAAAAGTAAGAAAGTTTGTTTTTGGTGAACTATTCATTTGTTTCAACTATGCTTCTTGGCAAGAAATATGTGTAATAAATATATATAGTAAAAAAAAAAAATGCCTTGAGAGACCTTTTTTTTTTTTTTAAATGAACAAACTGTTCAATTGACAATTGTTTCTTAAGACATCCAGTCCAGTAAATAAAACCAAACAAAGTCAATTAGCTGTTTGGCATTCAGAGAGAAGATTTGGAAAGTTTCTTAGCTTTGCTGCTCATCCCACAAATGCATTTTCCTAACTAATGTGGCTCAGTTTAAAGGGGGAATTAACAGTGTCTCCAACAGCATAATATTGACTGCCAGGAATCATTGTCACAACAAAGAAATAATCAACCAAACACAAATATCCTTACTTTTGGCAAGTTTACATGACTTAAAAGTACTTTTTGTCCTTCTCAACAGTTCCCTACCTTTAGTATGTATGCCACTGTTGCAAATACTTTAAAACCACCCCTATGCAACTGGTGCTTAAATATAAATGATTATATATCAATCTCCCCTTATCCTAATCTAACATGTGGTCTGTTTTAGCTTTTGTGCTTTAATAAGAATATCATGAGTAATGGTTTGGTTTTTTTTTTCCCCCTTAAAGGCACCAACTACATTGTCTTGCTGTTTGTGATTCCTGTACTTGCCCAGAAAGCTGATTGGAGTCATCTGCATGGCAGGATGAAGGCTTCAGCTTTTTGTCGTGCTTGAGGCAGCTCGGAGCAGAGGGGAGGGAAGGGGAAGGAGGGGAGGGGGCGCAGCCAGAGCTCACGTTCATTAACGACCACCGACAACTGGGAAGCCTCCTCCGGCAGCATCACAGCGACACGCAGCCGGGGAAGATGGTCGCAGTGCAGACGTCCCCCAATTCGTCTCCGTTGGCAGAGTGGATCTGTTGTCTGGATAAAAGGTGGGTGGAAGCAACCACACGACCCACGACCACGCCGTCGCGTCCCTCGTTTCATTCATTCAACGTGATTAAATCGGAACCGGCGATCGCTGCGTGTGCGGTGCGAGTGTGCAGCAATGACGCCTCTTTTCACATCTACCTGTCGTTTTCTTTGACTGAGTTTATGTCATCAGTGTTTGCACAGGCTGCAGACGGTCCACAACAATACACACCACCCTTTTAATAAATAAATAAATAAATAAAGCTGTTTTGGTGTCTTCGGTCAGAAAGGCGTTGGTGGCCTCGAGGTTCAGTGGGGTGTTTCTGCGCTGCGTCCATCCTAATGGATGGATGAGACGCACATGGTTTCTCTCTGTCTGCTGACAGCAAATAGGCATACATATTTAAAATACAACCGTGGCTCGTGTGTGTGTGTTGGTGATTTCCTCAGAAAAGGATGATGGCAGGTCAGCATAGTGTTTCTTTTTAGGCTGTGTCACATCGCTGCATGCCAGGCAGTCTGGTCTGACTGAACAGATTAGCTGAACAGTCAATTTACAATATGTCTAACATCTCCTGTGATTAACATCCCTAAAGCTGTAGCCCCCCCCCCCCCCCCCCCTTTTATCATGCCGTGCCTGTCAGTTTACTAAAATAATAACATAACATTTAAGAGAAAGGGCTGAGATGAATAATATTAATAAAGACAGGCAGTTGGATGTTGATGACTGTAGATGTTGGGCAAACAATGATATAATATATATAAATATATATAAGACACGCACCCCACAGCTCACACACCCATATTGTGCACATCTCTTACACATCATCGTGTTACTATTGGCAACCTGAAGCTACCATCTTGTCTTCCCATCCACACCTGGAATATAACCAGATGCATGATAATAATACAGCGTTTACAGTTTGTGGGCTTTCTTCATTGATTAGTTAGAAGATTATTGAACTTTTTGTATTTGTTTTGTCAATGAGATGTTAGAAATGAATGACAATTAGGTTAAGGTTTCTAGAACTAATGGCAACATCTTCAAATTGCTCATTTACATCCAGGAAGCTTTGTTACCTTAGAAATGATTGAAAATCTGTTTTTACATATTGACTTTCTTCCAGTAGTTGTATAATATTAATTTTTAAAGGAGGTGGTCCATATTACGGTGTGGGAATGAGGACTAAAACATCCTTATAACAAAGTGGTGCAGTGCTGTATATCTTGAACTAAATGCAGCCAGTCTGCAGGAGAAGGTGGAAGTCAATACGGATGGGATGGATTGGACAGCATCTTATTGTGGGGCACTTGGTGCTCTTAAGCTATCCGCCTCTTATTCAATCAATGTCCAGCACTGTGAGTGTATACTGTATGTGTGTGTTTGGGAGCTTTCATCTGCTGTGGCTGTTGATGTGATTGGGGGGGAGAGTTAGAGAAAGGTGAAATAAAGACAGAGGTGAAGATATGACTGTCTTGGTCATACGTTATAAAAGACATTTATTACCAGTGAATGTGAAGCATACAAGATAAGATACTATCTGATTTGTTTGCCACATCGTTGCCCAGACAAATAGCTGGGTCAGTCAATGCATACGCACACACACTGCATCTATTTATGTTACGTTTTAGGTTTGATCATCCCTTTCACCTCAAGAAAATAGAAATGTGATGTTCTGGGGACAGTTTACATATTTTTAAAAAAAGGCAAATCTTAACTAAATACAATTACCGAAAGAAAATGTGTCGTCTATATGTGAGATGATGAGTTTAAAGAAAACTTACACACTCATACGAACATCATGTAGGTTAATTTTAGTGATATTTAGAATTTTTTTTCAACAGAATCTCTAGCCATCAGCATTAAAAGCTTCATTCATGTGATCAAAACATTGATTCATCACACTGATGTATTAATCACCCAGCTCAAGATCGTTTGTTTTAAAGAGGACACAAGTCATCCCATGATTTATATATCTGGAAGCAGTCCATCTTCTCCAGATGGATTTTCCTTGAAACAGGCTGCAGAACCTTCTGGTGTCTCTCAATTTTCTTTTCCATGTGTCATGCTGGTTGATTTGTAAATCCTGAGTGTGTTTCTGTGTGTGTGTGTGTGTGCGTGTGTGCGTTGCCGTAATTTGTGGAAGAAAGCTGAGATCTCTGCTGACATTAGCAGCAAGGGATAGGCTTGTGGAAGGAGAAGTCAAGGAAGAGAGGGAAGAAAAAAGGAAGGAGGGAGAGTGATGCAAGGTGAACAGCTCTCAGGTCACATTCATCTCATCTCACAGATCAGGGAGACAGATTCCACCGGACAGTGAGGGAGCTACCCAGCACAAGACTCTGCAATGTGCAAATGAGTGAGGATCTAATCAGGTGATCGTAACTCACAGTTCCTAATAGTTTTATTATAGACAAGCATGAGAAGGGCAATGTTGGTATTATCAGTTCAACCCTGCAGAGTTGACCTCACTGTATCTCCCTGTTGTAATGTGTGGGAGTCCCTCTGTTTAAACCATTAACCCAGCCTACACAGAGATATGACGCTGTGTCTGAGCACCAAGGCCCAGTATGCAGGTAGGAGTTGGATGAGTCAGAGACAAGAAAAAAATAATGTAAGAAAATAGAAGAAAATTATCTGTAATATCCCTCAGCTGATTGTACATGTTTTACAGCCAGATACAGATCCATTGCTTAGTGACATAAAAATATTGGGATATACACTGTATTTACATCATATCTGAGTAAAATAAGAATCCTAACTGGATTTGTGGTTTAAAAGCACAGACACAGGGTAATAAGGAGGTCATAATGAAGTGGTGAAACTGAATGGGCAGAAAGGATCCATGCCAGTGATTGAGAGGAGAAAAGGAGGGCTTAAATAAGAAGCGGGCTGTTTGTTCTTTCCCGTCTTACCTGTCATGTTCTTAGAGAAATACATAAGTATTAGAGGAAGGGAAAAGAGATGGAGATTAAGGAAATGTGTAGAGTCGGCAGACAAAGAGGAAGAGAGCTGGGGGCGAGAGAAGACGAAGGAGCTAAAGGAGGAGAGGGGATAGACACTCTCTCATCTGTGAAGGAAGTAGCCCTCAGTGCATTAGCTCTTCTGTATGAACGCAAATGCACACACACACACACACACACGTGCAAGGATGAGTCACCAGCAAAAGAGAAAATAAGTGAATGACTAGTGCTAACTGCAGTGTGTGTGTGTGTGTGACTGGGAAGATTTGGCTGCATAGTTTTTTTTTCTACCACACTACTGAACAGAAGGTTTAATCTCCCAGATTGCACTTCTGCATGTTCCTGTGTCTACGCGCCCTCATAGATGCCCAGTGAGAACCTCGCACATCCAAGGGTATTAGAAATAGCACCACTACGCGATCTTTTATCAACACCCAGTGGGGGGGCTGTGCAGAGAGAAATGGCGCCTGCAGCTCTCCTTTGCCATCGCCAAGATACTAGACGGAACAATGAAGCCAGCATGCTCACACACACACACTACCACATACACAGTTTAGATAAAAATGAGGCAAGGCTGCTGAAAAGACACCACCACTGTTGTTCTTTTTAGCATTTAGGTCATTCACTGCTAATTGTAATAAGTCACAGGAGACTATTGCTAATTTAAGCATACTGCAAGGCTTTAATTGACTTCTGCAGGCAGAAATGTGCTTGTATGACAAACATAATTCATCACAATGTACACATTACATAACACACTAAATCCTCTTTGGAAAACCACTTGTGTACTCATTTTGTACCTTAAATGGTTCTTCTCCTGACAGGCCAGCGGAGCGCTCAGGGGAGGATGTTGACATAATTCTGACCAGACTGAGAGAGGTCAAAGCCTTCCAGAGGTTTCCACCTCCACTCTTACTACAGATCTGTGCCTGTGCCTTCTACGAATGCCTGGAGAAGGGGATCACATGTACGTACATACATACAAACACACATAAACATATCATTTTGTAGGATTATGAATTGACTTGTGTGTTTGATGGAGGAGAATATTTGTGTTGATGCTGCCAGGTTCAGTCTGGCTGTAATGTTGTAGCGGAATATGCCTCTACTAATTCTTAATTTATTAATTACCTCGGAACACCACTCATCACTTTTAATTAACCTAAGATTCAGGCGGATGAGACACCTGAAATAAATTCAGTTCAATAAATACAGTCTCAATTTAAAGGAGTAAATTCTAAGAACTAATGAACCAGAAATTGTGCATTCAGAAATTATGACAAGAACGGATGAATTGATTACATATTTATTGACAATGATGATAAACAACACAGTAGAAGGAACCAAACAGTTAAAAAGAGGTTATTGATGGAATGGTTTAATGGATGGCTGCATGGGTTTTCAATTCTGACTTTATTAAGGAACACTGAAATTAATTAAATGAGATGGAGCAGGAAGAAACTGGTTGGAAATAAGCAAATAAATCAGGATGATTATCTTACTTAAACCTTTGATAAGTACGTGTTCGATAATTCTAAATTTGGATAAGAATTCAAATTTAATTATTTAGTTAGAATTTGATGTACTGGTTTGGGACATCACAAATGTCAGAGCGCTATCAGATCCTACTTGGACGCTGGTGGTCCGGAGTGCGGGTCGAAGCGGGTGGTTGGTTCCCTATTCGGCGCGTTTCCGGGGGATTGGATCCCTGGAGAGTCAGAAGAGGTAGGTCTACATAGCTACTCTGGGCTTCTGGGTCCGTTCAGCGGAGTTCCAGAGCGGCGGGATGATGATCCAGATTGTCCCAAAAATAGATAGTTCCAGATTTTACGTGTAAAGACGCAGTGGAAAAAGTTGGAGCTACGGTTCTAGTTAATTACAAATAAACACTTGTTGTACTTTTTCCTGTTCGGAAGAACGGAGAGGTAAAAGCTTATAAAAAAAAGAGAAAAGATAAAAAGAACAAGAACAAAAAAGCTGAAAAAGGGAAAAAGCTGAGAAACGAAAAAGAAAACAAAAACTAAAAAGAAGACTAAAAAGCTGAGGAAGTCAGGCTGCAAGTCTATTTTAAACAGACCCACCTTTCAAACTTCCAGCCAATCATGAGTTGCTTCTGTCAGAGGCTGACCAACCTTATCCAATCAGGTCAGCTCTAGTTCCTTCCCTCTGCATCTCATTAATGCGAACATGATACTCAAATTCTTTACTTTGTTTGACTCCAATACACATCAAATCACATTCTTAAGAGTTATGCAGACTCTTCGTTTGCTGGGAAGGAAAGCATTAACTTATAGTATTACTTTCACACGTGAAAAGATTGGCTACATGTATTTTTATTACAGGTGGATTAATTAATTGTCACGATTCGTCCTCATCGGGCAATAAATCCTGAAAAAGGAAACTCACATTTTATTCATTCATATTAGTAGCTTAAGAGAGGTCTGAAGCTTGGAAAACATAATCAAGATTATTTAATGCAGTGTTTTATGATTACTACACGTGTGTGATCAGTTCAAAGAATTAAATCACATATCAAGATAAAATAATGAAAAAGAAGAAATTCAATTAAAACAATTAACCAAAGTCATTTAGACTAAGTTAAATCGGTTAGACAAACTTGTAAAATAAGATCAATGAGGTTAAGCATCTAAAGTTTCCTTTAATTGTGGGAAGAAGTTTGAATTTCTTTCCAGTCTCCTTCTCAGTCAGGGGAGGGGTTGTTCTGGCGCCATGAAGTCTGGTACTTTGATGAAAGGTGTCATTTTTGACAAGAACCAGGGTTTGGTCAGATGCAACTCTCAGCACCCCCCCGACCTGCAACTATAAATTGCGTTTCACTCCTTTGTTGATGCAGCTGCATTTTGTAAAGAGAAAAGTGTAAATCTCTGAGTGTCGTCCTCCTATGGGTCAAATGGTCACCCTTCTCGTCCTGTGTGGACCAGTCTTACTGCAGAGAGAGAAAGGAAAACTATTGTTTAATCCAGGTCGAATTCCTTTTAATCCTGGAAGGCCAAGATCATTACAATGTATTGTAAGTATTCAGGATTTTATATTGTAAGTACTTATAGCACAGTGCTTTGGCTATTTGGGTTCATTTAGTTTAATAATATCAAAACAAATCAAGTCATGGAACCTTTGTTTTTAATGCACTTAAAGGGAAAAAATATGCCAGTTTTTTATTTTAGATAAATGTTAGTATGGTTATCATGCATGATTGCATAATCCGTTTTTCTTTTAAATCAACTATTTAGGTTATAATTTAATCTTAAAACTGATGATGCTGGGAAAAATGTAATTTCCTGTAGCTGCACATACAGTATGGAGCTGAGAAGAGACAAGTATTGTAACTTTTATTTTCAGTTTTGTACCTTGTACACATGTTTAATAGCTTACATCTCCATATTTGAAACTCTTCCAGTACAAATCATTCATTCATTGAATTACAAAAATGTCACAATATACAAGTCTACACACTTTTTACTTGTATTTTCTGGCTTTTAATAACCACTTGTGTTTTCACTCTTTCACACTCAATCCCTGTTGTTACACAATAAATACAAATACAGTGATACAAATCACAAAACTATTTCCATATTCTAGTTCCATACACAAAGTTTCATTGTGTTCAGTAAATTAAACGTAAAGCCCCCACCCGCGTTTCAGTGATAGGTAAAGCATTTGTGTCTCATCTCATGTTTTTGTGGGTGTCTTAGTATATAAATAATTTTAAACTAATGGTGGAAAAGTAAAAAAAAAAGGCCTTTTTATAATGAAATTTCCACATTTCACCCCTTTACCTGAAGGACAGTCTACATAATATTGTATTGACTTTAAACAGAAATTAAAACATTTTTATTTTGTGGTACAGTTGAGAAAGTCATTTACTGCAAAACCACACAGATATTTGTTCTGACAGAACATGACAAGCACGGAAAGTAATATTCATTTTTAATACTGAACATATTTTAGTGTCAAAACTAGGCTGTAATGACTCAAAGGTCACTACAGAAGCAGCACTTAGTTGTGATACAAGTATATAATTTTGCTAATTCAGATGAACCATCATCACATGTGTTTGGAGGCAATCTGAATCAGACCAAACACTGCTGTACAACTGTTTTAGATGCACAGTCCTGGAATGATTAGCATTTACTTGCATGGCTACATTAGCTCTGTTTAGGCCTGCTTTGTAATGACAAGTAGCTGCAGTGCCGTCAGCTGAGGCATTTTAAACACAAACGTCAGAGTAAGTTCAAGTTGTCGTCCTTACACAGCTCTACAATTTTAAGAGTAGTCAAGTGGTTAGTCCGCTCTTTTGAAGAGTGAGTGCTGCTCAATTTGGACTAAAATAAGGATTGTTTGTTTCCATCACATGCCAGTGATGGATTGTCTCATTTCATTGATTCACATTGTTCAGACTTTTCTGTAGTAAAATGATAAAATACTGAATCTATAAGTCTGGAGTTGGTGAGCAGCATATATTTATGCACATTGCTGCACATGTTCTTACTGTGTGTGTGTGCATAATATCTGCACGTAAGAATCCTGTTTAATGTAAATCACTGTCTGCAGTGTTTCGACAGGGAGACATAGGCACCAGTTGGTATGCAGTCCTGTCTGGTTCCTTGGATGTCAAAGTGTCAGAAACAGCCAACCACCAGGTAAGACTGCTGAAATCCAGTTCAGGTCAGATTGCTTCTTTGAACATTTTAACCTGTGTAATTTAACTTGTGCTGCCTGGCCTCTGTCAGTCATTTATACAACAAATGAATAAAATTGTTAATATATTATTTATTATTTACGGTTCCCTATTGGCACTGGTCCTTTCTGTCAGGATCTACAAGTGCCCCTTGTGTTAGATAGCTGGTCCCGTCCAACTCCTCTCACTGCTGACATTGTCCTTGTACAGTAGTTTACATCTTCCTGCTAAAATATGCCGGAGTAAAGCTGCCACAGTACAGAAAAACAAAACCGCAGAGAGCCGTGCTTTCTACTATGCTGCATGCTCTTTTAGCAATAGTGTGGAAAAAGGGTTATACTGTACGTATAGCGGAGAAGAATGGCATGTGGGAGAAGAGGGAGAGAGGATTTGCCACCAGTGAAAGACAGAGATAAGAAGCTGCTCTATTGTAAAGCCTCCTTTTCATTCATGTAGCCCTAAAGTGCCATTGGTGGCCTAGTTTCTGTAGCTATATTTGAAATGTCAGTTTGGACAGCTGAAAAAGGTTTCCATGGCTCAGATAAATGAAATCAGTGGACAGTGTGGGTGTATTTCTCTGTGAGTAGTTTGCCTTCAGATTGGCTGTTTTCATTCAGTAACAGGAGTTTTTTTTGTCTCATTTTATTTTTATCAAGTGCAGTGTATCGGTCTAAAAAGCTCATAAATGCTGCATGTAGTTGCAGCTAAATGGTCAGTCAGTATAATAAACTTCCTCCTATATGTTACAGCAGCAGTTTAAATCATTTTGTCATATCTGTGTGCAGGATGCAGTCACCATCTGCACGTTGGGGATTGGCACGGCCTTTGGGGAGTCCATCCTGGACAACACACCCCGTCACGCTACCATCGTCAGCAGAGAGACCAGTGAGCTGCTCCGAATTGAACAAAGGGAGTTCAAAAGTCTCTGGGAGGTGAAGCATAAAACTGTAAAGAAGGAAAAAAAACAAATAACATGAAAGTTTGAGTTTTTTTTCTTATACGGCTACATTTTTAATGTGAACTTCTGTTGTAGTTGTGCTTTTCGCCACAAGAGGGCTTCCGACCATTATAGTGCCTTTTGTTCCACTTTGTAGACGCACACCTCAGGCAATTCAACAATAAGCTATTTAAAGAATAGCATGAGAGAGAGAGAGCTGCTTCTATGTACAACACATGCCTCTGTTGCTTCTGTGTTGGAGCTGATTGTTTTCTGTTGTCTGTGATGAGACTGCACAGCATTTACAGAGCAATAAATGCTCCAACAAACAAATGACCAAGTCAAACAGGTCCTCAGAGGCCATGTATGTGCAGGAAAACAATACATACTGATAGTCTTGTCTAATCTTGGTATGTTGCAGATATAATCTGTTTCTTTATTAACCTAACTTACTTTGGAAGTTAAAACACTAACATGACTTGGGCCTTAAAAACTGGCATCTTCTTATAAGATCTGGCATTGTAGAGGCTGCCTCTCTGTGGGCCTCCCTTGTTGAGGTTCCTGCCTCTATTCGCTGGGTCCCACTCAGAGACGAAGTCCCGGCAGAGCAGAGGATTGGTTCTCTGCAGCTTCACAGTCCAGGTTTGTGCAGCCTAACCAGCTGTTTTGTTAGGGCACTCAGTTGTTTGTTGATGAATTAAAAAAAATGTACCGATTTCTTTCATGTTTTTTCAGTCTTTTTTTTAAATCTGTCGCACATTTATTATTGTTTCCAAATTATTTACAAGTGCATTAATTTATGCTGTTTTTTCAATGATATAGTAATACCAAATTACCCCACAATCTAACATAAAAAGATACTTCTCTTTTAAAATAATGTATACATATGAACCTGCCTGGTGATGTTTACACCACTAAAAGGCCGTCTGAGCCACTGGGGTGTGGGCATGGTGGGATGTCTGTGATGTCTGAAATAACTTGATGCTGGCAGAGGATCCTTTGCATCACGCGGTTTGTGGTGGGACCTTTGTGGATCTGAAGTGGCACAGTGTGTCACAAAGAAATGGATGTTCTATAAGCTTATTTTTTCTTTTTCTTTGGTTTGACTGTGTAGTTTTGTGCCACTTTGGTGGGCTTCCAGTAAAGTTTTGATTTGCTACATGGATGTTTATATCCAAGCTTTCCTAGCAGGGGGTTGCATTGTAACTGGAACTTGACGCAATAGTGGTTTTAATTTTGTGGCATACTGGTGCATGAGTAATATATGATGTGTAATTAGGTTTGTACACAGTAACTGTTTCCATCAGGAATAAATCAGCATATTTTGGTTGCATATTTTATTCAATACACTTGGGTAAGAAATGTTTAAATGTTAAGACAGATTTAGAGGCTTTACTGTGCTTAGTGTCAGTACAAAACACATTTAAATATCACACTGAAAAATAAGCTCTTCACTTTCGTAACCAGTTTCATAAAATTGGATTCACTCAAATGTGGTATCTCCGTCTGTGTGCCGCAGGGACACGTAAGACCGAGATAAGACAATAATTGGTTATTAAGGCGCGTGTGCTGTCTTATTGGGCTTGTAGAGCGTTTGTCTGTAAACTAAGTGCACTCCGGCTCCATATCTGCTGTCTATTTTAGGACAGTGGACACAAAGCAGAAAATTTAGCCTGAGGTTGTTCTCTTTGGAGGGTTATCCAGCTCATAGTAAAAGGAGCTTTGTGTTTTATATGTGTGTCAGTGTGCATGGACTAATTTGTGCTTGTGCGTTTCAAGGACTAGAAAGCTGCACGATGAATGCAGGCGTGTGTTTGATGAAAGGATGAAAGAAAAGAAGAAGCGCTCTGTAATTTTAGCACCAAGTGAAAATGGGATGTGTAAACGCACATTTAGCGATAGCTGCTGGTGATTGGCTGGCCATCACCATGGCTTCCCTTCCTTTTATAAGCCTTTCTTTCTTTAAATTTCTGGACTTGTTTATGCTTATAACTCTTTTCACCTGCTATCCATCGCTCATGCTCGCTTCCTCTCTCCTTTGTCAACCAAGCTCCTTCCTGTCCCTCCCTCCTTGCCTCTCCTTGGCTGCTTCTCACCCTCCCACCACCTATTCCTCCACTAGAGTAGCTCAGTAATAGAGACTCAGATCACCCTGGTAACCTGCGAGAGAAAGTGCTTTGGCTCTTGGCTTGATCGCAGTGAGGGAGGGTGAATGAGAGACAGAGGCAGACACTGGGGCGACTGTGTTAGTGGAAAGAGAGGAAGAGGGAGACAGAAAGAAAGGAGGAGAGCAGCTTGTTTTGGGCAGGATGCTATCTGGTAGAGTGTGTGTGAGTTGTAAAAGAGCAGAGGGCAGCTCTCTAGGGTTTCAGTCCTTCCAGCATTAGGGAGCTGAGTGAGTTACCTCGGGTGAGTTTGTACCATGCATGTGGGCAAGACATGGTCTCACTTTACTCTCTATTTGTGTTTATTTATCTATTTATTGTTCTTTTATTAATGAAACTGACACAAATGGTTATTTTTTTTCTTGTCTGTTTAATATCGGGATCCAGTTCATGGCACAATTATTTTCCTGATTGTGTGTGTGTGTGTGTGTGTGTGTGTGTGTGTGTTTAAAAATGTGGATAGGGGAGTGTTTGTGTCTTTAGGTCAAACAGATGCTCTCTCTGTTTCTCTCTTTGTCAGTGTGTGTGTGTTCCTGGCAGTCCTCTGAATGCATGGCTTGCTTGATAATGACCTTGTAGAAGAGAAGTGGCACATTCAGGCTCAAAATGACTTGCTGTTTTTTGTATTTTAGCATCACTACCACCAAAGTCCATCACAGCTTATTAACAGCTGTAAGAACAACATCTGTGCACACTTAGCATCTGTGCTTTTGCTGCAGCTGCTGTGTGTGTGTGTGTGTTTGTGCATGCATATGAGTATTATATAATGTTAGTTGTTCTGCATATAAATGATCTCTGTGGTACAAAAGGCTTTGTATTGAGGGCTACTTGAGTTTCTGTGTTAAAGTAACAATGTGTGCTTTAGTGAGAGACAGGAACATGAACAGGATTTAATGTTTGGAAGCTGTATGACACTCATTCACAGATTTAGAAGTCTGCCAGATGAGGTCAGTATGTTTTAACATCTGTATAAAAAGATACATTTTAACCTTATTGCATACAGCTGTTTTTCACCTGTTTCACCTACATAGCTGTAGCTGTATTGTTAGATTTGAGTACAGCATTTCATGTTTTTGATCATAATGTGCTGTTGCATCGGTTGAGCTGCTATGGCTTTGAACCAGCTGCTATTTAATGAGTGAAATGTTGTTGGACTGTTAGGAAAAAGCATAGTATACTTTCATGGTTGCTCCGAGCTGTGAGCTGTGGGGTGCCACAAAGGAGTTCTTTGGGACCACTTCTATTTTCAATATGTATATGATTTACCTTTCATTCTAAATCATGCTGCCATTGTAATGTTTGCTGATGACACGATCATTTACACATCAGCACATAGACCCGCTGAATGAACTTAGATTTTAAATGAGGAATTAGAGTTAACATTGAGATGGATGATGAGAAACAAATTAGTTCTGAGTGGGGTAAAAACTAGTTGCTATGGTTAACTGTGGGAGATGCAGAGACAGAACAAGTAACAGAAGGGATATTATTTGAGGTTATAAAAGAAAGTCAAATGTCCTGGAACAGACAAGTTGACTAGATTGCAAAATGGCTGTGTTTGAATTCTCCAGAAAATTGATACCTAATTGTTTAATTAAACAGGTCATACAATGATGAGTCTTGTCATATTTAGAATAAGGCTCCATGATTTGGTCCAGTCCAACTTAACGTAACCTGGCCAGGCTGCAGGTAGCTCAGAGCAAAGCAGCTCACCTACGACTTCAGTGTTTTCGTCAGACCAGTGGAAGTATAATGAATTACAGTTTTTCCGGGCTAAGTGTAGAATGTAGCATCCAATATTCATTAAAATAACTTAACACACAATCATTTCACAAGTCTGATGTCAGCAGATTATTTAATGTTTATAATTCAAAGAGTTTTGGTCAAGTAAATGTATTAAATTGTGATAATTTAGTACTAACTGGTTGTGGGAAATGAAGCTGACATCATTTAGTTTGTTTCAACAGTCAAATATCTGGAGAAGCTCCACTTCTTAATGCACACTCCTGTGCACCGTGCACTTTAGACTGCTTTGTTTAAGCTTTTTTTTTTTTTTTTTTAGCCTAGTTAGAATTCTTCCAAAGTGAATTTCACATATGTGCTGCAACATTTGTCTGCTGTGTCTGTAATACTGTGCACACTGCTTTGCATGATGTACAAAGTGTGCAATGATAGCAGTCCCCATACTACTATTTTAAATGATCCCATACTGCAAAACTTTTCAAAACTCCTCTGTGAGACCATTCAGGAGTGCAGCTGATCAATACTGTAGCAAACACCTATGCTGCTGTAATACCTCATTTTTGTAACAGTTCATTTTAGGTCATTTTTTTTTAACATCCACCTGCCATAACATGTGAACCTGCTGTAATTTGTGTTGTCAGAAATAACAATTTATTTAAGAAATCTGGGCTACAAATGAAGTGTTTCAGTCAGTTGAGGATTAGTATCTTCTGTAGGAGAAAATGACTTGCTGTGATGTGGCCTTTGGGCTTTTACACATCTTTTGCAGGTACAACAAAGAAATAACATGAAATAAAATGAATGGAAAACTGAGGCAGATAAAATAACCTCCTTAAATTACACAAATAAGAGTTCATGACAGGAGTGATTCAAAGGTTTTAAAGACAGTTCCTCACTACTTGTGTTGCTTTGCAGAAGTATCGTCAGAGCCTGGCTAGACTTTTAGCCCCACCTTATGGAGCCATGGAGAGTGGATCCAACAATGACAGTGAGTAGATGCACCAATGCAGGCATAAGGATTACATAAAGACACTTTAAGTAATGTAAGTGAATATTTAACCAAAAGCAATATTAACTGTAAATGAATTTTAGATAGTCACTTATAAATATAAGTTATATTTATTCAACCCCTCAGCACTAAATATGTGGCACATAAATGCTGGATGTTTATAGATTTTTCACGAGTGAAAAGGGTGCACATCCCTATGAATCCTCAACCATCCTGACGACAGTTTTTCTTCCCAGGACTTGCAGACAAAGACAACATGAACTCAGACTCTGCAAACAAAGCTCACAAGGTAAAGGCACCCACTGGATAACAGATTTTCCCTCATTAATGTCACGGTTATTTCATCCTGTAAGTGGCACAGAGCATGCACAAACAAAACTGTAAACCAGCACATTGGAGCCAGATAGCTTTGTTTTGTCTCAGATTCTTGTTTCCCTCACCATTTGCTGCAGTATTTGAAGACTGGGAACCATATGTTTGCATATAGTTGGCCAGTAGATCAGTGTTAAACAGCAAGATTGTTCATATTTAAACTGATAGATACCCAATTCTTCTGAGTAAAGCAGTTCAGTGTCATAAAATCCAGCTGTTTTGTTTAGAACCAGTATACCAGAATAGGTTATGGAGGTACATGTGTTTTGTGAATAGAAACCCTTGATGCTTCACAGCTGTGATGTTCTGTAGTTATGCTAATGTCGGCTAATGCATTCACACAGAAGAAAGATCCCATCTGCCCAATTAAAATGCCTTCCTTTGTTTTGTTTTTTTCAACAGCTGTATACTGATGTGTAGAAACATCTGTCATTTTTCACTTTGTCTAAGATGCAGGTGTGTCCTGTAAAGTATGTGTTTGCATCTATGTGCTCTGTGTTGATAGTTTTACTTGTATGAGTGGTGCATTGCATAGTACCATTTTACTGACATAACGTGCATATTTTGTGGAATAGTTGTTGTGATGATTTAAAAAAGCCACTTCCATATTACAGTTTAAAAACATTTTCAAGAAGATAGTGATGGATTTAATAGGTTAATAATTTTCTTAACTCTTGTTAAGTAGAATGTTTTGATCATGACAATTTTGTTGAATTTTTTTTATTTTTATATATATATATTAATTTTATATTGTATATGAATCTCCAACGTATTTGGTACTTTAAATTTGGAGAGAAGGGTAGGTATAATAAGCCTTGGCTTCTGCCTACAAATAAGTTATTTTATGTTGTTAAAATTTTGTTTGTGATGTAAAATTGACCAAACAACAATAAATACAAATACAAATTAATATTCACAATGAAAATTTGAGGATGCCCAAAGCTGATGATCAAAATGCTCAGTTTTATAGGAAGATATTTTCATATGATCAAAAAAGTGGGCTATTATCAGTGTAACGAGGTTCCTCACACTGGTATTTTGGTTCTGTAGATTCCCTCTGAGAAGCTGCAGAGAGCAGGAAAAGTTCTCAGAAACGCCATCCTGTCAAGAGCACCTCACATGATTCGTGACAGAAAGTATCACCTCAAAACATACAGGTACGTGAGTCTGTCTCTCCACAGTAACTACTGTGTTTATTGGTGCAGAATTAACAGTATACACACCCTGGAAATGTTTCTGTTTGTTTAGGATGGGCTGTTCATTTTCTGCCTTCTGCATTTAATATTTGAACTGTGTTAATGTGTGTGTTACAGACAATGCTGTGTGGGCACAGAGCTGGTGGACTGGCTGGTGCTGCAGAGTGCCTGTGTGCTCACAAGGTCTCATGCTGTTGGGATGTGGCAGGCACTACTAGAGGAAGGGGTGCTTAATCATGGTAGCTATAAGTTTAGTTTACTTTATCATCACAGTGCATAATTTTAACTTTAATTCCACTCATTAATCTTAATGACCTTCTGTGGACAGGTCCCAAACCTCTCCTGCAAAGTTTCTTCACGTTTATCTTCACTTTAATGTATTCATTTTTCAGTTTTCAAGATTTCATTTAGCTGCTTTTACACAAGATTGTATATTACAAGACACAGTTTCACAAAAACCACATAGCAGCAGTAAAGTATGGTCGAACAGACCCAAATTAGAATGTGTCATGACTTTGTCTCTACCACAAATTTTCCACCTCTCGTATTGATATGCTGGTGGCGCATTAGTAAAAGTCTAACCTTATTTTTATTTATTTGAAAGTCATCACCCTCAAATGAGGAATGCAAAAGGATTTTTTAAGATGATAAAAAACAAAGGGTATTAAACAGTGTGAATATTTTCTGTGGGTAATTCCCATTCGCTCTCCAGTGGACCAGGAGCTCGGCTTCCAGGACAAGTACCTGTTCTATCGCTTTCTTGACGATGAGGAGGAAGACACGCCATTACCAAGTGAAGAAGAGAAACGAGAGAGTGAAGAGGAGCTGCCAGAAACCATCCTTTTTCTCGCTCAGATAGGCCCTGATGCACTGCTGCGCATGATCCTGAGGAAATCGTTAGTAATAATCAATACCTGTTATTTACAACAATGTTTCTTCATATAGTATTACATGCTGATAAAGATTAGGAATGATACAGTTTTAAATAAATGATTAATTCTGCAGATGTCATTTCAGCAGGAATCCATACTAGTGTTCATCACATACAATGTTAGCATGTGCAATAATGTTACCAAAGAATCGGGTGTGATCATTTTTTTACATTATGGCATGACACGTTTTTACTAATGTTTGGAGCGTAGGTCATGAAATCGTCATAGCGGGATGATTGTATGTGTCTGTAGGCCTGGTCAGAGGACAGGGGATGACCTCGAGATCATCTACGATGAACTGCTTCACATCAAGGCCTTAGCTCACCTCTCCAATACTGTGAGTCAGCTGCTTTACTTCTTTATTAAAGGGAGAGTACATGCTATCAACTAGTCTGCTAAAACATCAGAACTATTTGATACGATGTGTTTTGGGAGGATTATAATTTAGAACTTTTTTGTTACTATTGGACACACAGTTTGTCCAGTGCTGGCAAGTCTTCATCATGTGGGGGAGTGTTTAGGTTTTGCCAGCTATGAAATAGATCTTAATCCAGTTGTTTCCATGCATCAAAAAGACAGTTTCCATTGTGAAATTAGTCCTATATAGTATTTGACATTATTGATCATATTATTACCATATTGCAAATGACCTTCCAGGAATAGTCCTCCAATAAAGGACCTAAATAAAATTGTAAAACTTTTGACTAGTTTTTATTCCCTATAAAAGGGCTGTTCCCAAAGTCAGCTTTTCAACATATCTATGCAACAAAACACCCAACTCAAATTAAATATTTGTTGTGCAGAACTTCATTGACTGTTGGATCCATTTAATTTGGGTCAAGTGTGTTGAAGCAAGGATACATTGAAAACTTATTGGCCTTCAGCCCTCGTAGGAGTTGCATCTCTGTCCTATGACTTCCTTAAAGCCTGGGCTCATGAAATGAAAGCTTGTAATGTCCCTTTACTTTGTTCACAGCCAAATAATAATACTGTCATCTACACAGAACATAAAGTATACACTGAATAATTAATGATCCTATTCAGTACGGATTATAAGTATTTCTGAATCTCTGAATGATATTTAAAGAACTTAATTTGTGAACTTAATTTTTTTTCTGGCATTTTCCAAAGCACTCCAGGAGGAGTACCTGAATTTTCAACTGGGTGTTTTGGTTCACAGGTGAAGCGGGAACTGGCAAGTGTTGTGATCTTTGAATCCCATGCAAAGGCTGGAACTGTGTGTGAGTTCTCACTGGTCATTTAATGTTGTCTTTTTTGTTAGTAAATGTTTTTGAACAGTTTAATGTTAAAATCATTTTGATGGAGGCCTGTGACTGAAGAAAGTGTGAAAGTAGTGCAAAAAGTTGAAGTCCATTGAGTCTTCCTTGGATTTGCTCCATTATGACCTTTGATATACTAGAAGTACGACCAAAAGTTAAAAATGTGGCTAAAATCAGAATGCAATAATTTGCTAATGTCATAAATCTAAATTTTATTCCACTGAGAACATAAACAACAGATTAGGTGTTATTAATTAGACTTAATATGTCATTTTGAAATTAATAGCAGCAACACTTCTCAGAAAAGATGGAACAGGAGTAACTAAAGGCTGTAAAAATAATTAGCACAAATAAAACAAATGAATGGAGGAGTATTTGATGCCTAATTACGTTGAAAGATAAAAAGAAAATCAGAGAATCAGGAGGAATCTCTGTGCAGGAGACAAAAACTGGATGCTTGTAATCTTTAAGCCCATGTTCTGCACTTTATCAAAAACAAGAATGATTCTCTTCTGGAAATCGCTGCACTGGCTCGGCAACACTTCCAGAAATCACTGTCTGAGCACAGTGTAACCCACAAATACAAGTTAAAGCTACGTCATTTAAAGAAGAAGTCTTATGTGAGCCTGTGAGGCAAAGTGGAAAACTGTTCTGTGGTCAGATTAATTTAATCCTGCAGGCCAAAGAGAAAAGGGATCATCCAGTTTGTTACCAGAATGTGTGAACTTCTAATGTATATGAAGGTATTATGTTTAGTTTTTTTTTTAAAAATTATTTTCCAGTGTTCAACCAAGGAGAGGAAGGCACATCATGGTACATCATCCAGAAGGGCTCTGTTAACGTAGTCATCTATGGCAAGGTGTGTGTGTGCCTGCATGCATTCATCTATAGCCATGGTTTTTTTTTGAATAGTATTTAGTTTCATGAGCTGATATTTCTTCTGTGTGTGATGCCATAAATATGTAGCTCATCATGTCTGCATGCAGACCAGCAACAGGGCCCTGTAGGGCTGGGAAACACCAGCAGTGTAGTTCGGCGAGCGCTGAACAGCTCAGCATGATTCATCACTGTGATTAACAGGCTTAAGGGATTGTATGCATACACTAATTCATGCCACACAACTCGTGTACAGGCAAATGCTTTGCACATGCACACACAAACACACATCAATTTTGCGTGCAAAAACACAAATGCACACAGACGCACGTGGATGAATGATTCAGTCTCCAGTGCTTGTACTTCTTTTGATCTTTTGTTCTTCGGGTCTTCAGATGACTTTCAAACTGCGTTAGCTCCTGAGCTCATTTGTACCTTGGGATGCGTTTGTGATGTGTGTGGATTTAAGCATTTATGTATGTGTGTATCTCAGGGTGTGGTGTGCACACTTCATGAGGGTGATGACTTTGGGAAGTTAGCCCTGGTTACAGATTCACCTCGTGCTGCCTCCATCGTCCTGAGAGAGGACAACTGCCACTTCCTTCGTGTGGACAAGGAAGACTTCAACCGGATACTCAGGGTGGGCCACCATGTGTCCTTCATTCTGATGGGAGTGTAAATGCACCCCCCCAAATCTCCCTTTGTTTCACCTGTCATAAATAACATTATTTTATCTGTATTTATCTGTTTAGATTCATCCTTCCATAATCATTATAGTCATTTGAATCAAACCACATAAATACGATGGACTGATTCCATACAGGGTCTTTTAAAGCTGTGTGTGTGTGTGTGTGTGTGTGTGTGTGTGTGTGTGTGTGTGTGTGTGTGTGTGTAGTACTGTGTACTGTGTACAGTAGTGTGAGGTTGGTGGTGGTGCCTGACTGTGATGTTTGTCTCCTCCTCAGGCAGATAGGCTGCATGGCATTATGAACATCATAATTACGCTGATTTTGTTCTTGTATGTTTAGGATGTGGAAGCCAACACGGTGCGTTTGAAAGAGCATGAACAAGCTGTACTGGTTTTAGAAAAGAGTCCCAGAGCATCCACACTGGGAAGCATCAAGTAAGAGCAAAAGTGATAAGTGCATTTATCTGCAGATCTTTCTTATTGTATAGCATCACATGACCATAACTTGGGCTTTTCTTCTCTGGCTCTGTGTTTGTTTTTCATTCATTTATCTGAATACACAAAATGCAAAAATATTGACCAGTGTAGTGCAGGTGGTAGCTGCTGTCCGATGCAAGGTTGTGTGTATTATGTCTAAATGTGACAATGTTATTGCCAATCTCTATGGCTTTACCTTTCTGAAAGATAGATATTGATAAACTCAAACTAGAGTTTTTCCATTCATTTTTTAATGCCATTTTAATTCTCTCCTGTTTGTTGAATATTTTTTAATACCTTTGGCTTTGTTTTTTATTATAACTGGTACTTTTGTCACTTATGGAGCAACCATTAAACGTTGTCTTCTGTCTTAGGATATAAAATATCGGTAAATACATGAAAAATTTACTGATCATTAATACTTCAATACTCTGTTTTTTCTTTTGTCCCACCATCGACAGATACACTGTGATATCAGGAACACCAGAAAAGATTCTTGAGCACTTCCTGGAGACGATGAGACTCGACATACATCACAATGAACCAGGTATCCACAGTAAAACTGAAGCATGCTAAATTAGATTTCGCTATCTTTAATTTGATTGACTTCATGTTATCAACTTTGTCTCATATAACCTAGGTGTCAGTTTTCAGTTCACACACACACACGCACACACACTTATGGAAGCTTAGAAAAGAAAAGAAAAACTTTTTCCTTTAGCAAAGACTATTTTTCTTTAAAAAAAAAAAAAAGCAAAGCTGTGATGAAAAACTCCAGACAGGATTGGGACATGGAGCAGATCTGGCAACGACGTGTGCAAAGCTGAAGGCATTAATATAATACAAAGCTAATCAGTAAGAGGTAGCAGGTGTGCTGTTAATAAATAGGAATAAGAGTGGTGGGTAACAAGCTGGAGACCTTTGGTCCAGAACTACCAGAATCCACAACTAAAACAGTAACCTGAAACAAAGACCGCCTCACTTATGTTAAAGAGATGAAACCTTATCAGACACAATAGATGGTTCTGTTTCTGAATAGCAGACAGTTAAAACTATTAATAAAAATTACATACACCTCCAATATTATTCAGTATCAGAGATATTATTTCTGCCGTGGACCATGTTTGCTGTAGTATAACAAGCGGTAAAATGCAAAGATAAGTTGAATGTTTTAATGATGTGTGGCTGTGTCACTCATTTAGCATTGCAGTATGTTCTGTTATTCCTCTGACTCTTGACTGTTTTCTTTCTCATCTGTTAGATCCAGCAGTGGATGATTATGTTCTCATGCACTGTGTCTTCATGCCCAATAGCCAACTGTGTCCTCTACTGATGGCCCAATATCCTTTTATGTTTTTTTTTACTAAACTTTGAAGGTACATCTGCTTTTTTAAAACCATTTATTTAACCTTCTTGCATAAAACATATATATAAAAAACACCTTTAAATTTACTTTACTAGCCACCACTATAAGCTGTATTCTGCAACATCTCAGATTTAAAGTGCCAACACAGCCATTAAACATTAAAGAGCTGCTCCATGGCTTTTGTTTTGTCCTGTTATCCTCATTGTCAAATGCAGCAGAGGTGCAGTAAACTTGTACAGTATAGCCTAATTTCTTTATTTATCTTCTGAATTGTGTGAAAGCTGCTGGTATTTTAGTGTAAGCAGCAAATTGAAAAAACCTCAGGCATATAAAACTCTTCATGTTTACCTTTAACCTTGTTTGCACCTACCATGCGGCATCTCTGCCCGGCTCTGAACAGGAGAGGTTGGAGCATGCTCTGAACAGTAAGAGGAGAGCCCTCATTCTGGCCCTGCGCTGGGCAAACACACACACATACATGCTGCAGGAGGAGCCCGCTGCTGTCTCTTTTCTGGAGGTAAGCATGATGAAGCGTTCATATGCAGTCAGTTACACAGTTTATACAGCTGCTCTGCATCAGCTGAGCGAGTCTCGCTGTCTGTAGGAGTTGTACGGAAGCGTTTCGAATGATTCCCGGATGCTTAGAGGGCTGAAAGACTTGGTTCCCGACCTGGAGAAAGTGGTGAAATTACAGTAAGTGTGCTTCTACATGTTGAACTTTAAGTTTGATCTTTTATGTGCCGGCTATTTTAATCTTATCACTTTTGACTTTTTGTAGTTCAGAAGAAGCCAAATCAACAAAAAAGGTATCACTGCAGCTGTCACAGCATACCTGTGTACCATTTAAATGAACTGTACAGTGTGTATTATGACTTTCTAAGCTGTAACATACGGCTCTGGTGCTGTTTTTTAATTCAACAGAAAACCTTGATACGACAGTTCAGCAATGGAGAAGAAAGGCTGCAGAAGAAACAACCCATTAGAAATCAAGATGACAGTAAGTTTTGTGAATGAAAAACAGATTTGACAGTATAAAATCTGATCCGAGGAGAAACAGCATTTATACATGTTTTCAATGATTTTAGTAGGTGGCTCTTCAAAGGGATCAGATTTTACATTTTGATGATCCCTGACCAGTCATCTATGTGCCTTTAGATACTCCAAGACTCCTGTGAAAAGCCTTGAGCATCATTTTTAGTCTTTAACATTTTCACATTCAAGATCAGAAACTGTTACATTAAATAAACTAAATGCTAAATTTAATAAACTAAATAAATGAATTAACTGAAATCCCTTGTTTTTGCATGGGTGCAGTCCTCTTGAAGGTGTACTGCAGTGATCATACCTACACTACGATCAGGATTGCAGTAGCAGCAACAGGGAGAGAAGTAATTAGTGCTGTGACCGACAAACTTGGCACTACTGATGAGCTCCTGCTGGTCCACCTCAGCTCTGCTGGCGGTAAGACGACCGAGGCTTTATTTATGATGCCTCTCTTTACTGCTTACGGTCTTTGTATACCAACTCTACTTTGCTAATATGGACCTCAAGTATATAAAATGTATTTAGCCTCATTGAATGCTCTAGAACAGGGATGTCAGAATCCAGTCCTTGAGCGCCGGTATCCAGCAGGTTTTGGTTGTTTCCCTCTACCAACAAAGCTGATTCAAATCAAATGGATCCAGCAGCTTTGGTTAGGTGTGTTGGAGCATGAAGACAACAAAAACCCGCGGGATACTGGCCCTCGAGGGCTGAAGTTTGACATCTGTGCTCTAGAAGATGTCCTTTTGGACAAGAGCCAACCGTAATGAAAGGTAACATTTCTGTTCCAGAAAAACAAATCCTGAAGCCCAATGATGTGTCAGTCTTTTCCACTTTGAGCATCAATGGGAGATTATTTGCCTGTCCTCGAGAGCAGCTGAATAGTCTGGTAAGAGGATATCAGGTGGATTGTGTTGTGTCAAATGAGTTACAAAATAATTCATCCTGCATTAATTGTACTAAATTCGTGCCAAATGAAAAGTTTGTGCATGAAAGTCAAACAGTTTTAATGCTTATGATGCGAAAAACATGTTTGTTATGCACATCAGAGTCCTCTTCCAGACCAGGAGGGCCCTTCTGCAGGATCCATGTCAACTTTTGAGCTGATGAGCTCCAAGGACCTGGCGTATCAGATGACAGTGTTTGACTGGGAGCTTTTTACCTGTGTACATGAGGTATTTCATATCAAGAGGCTTCTGATACACATTGAAATGGGAGGGAGTAGTTATTCCTATAATTAGACAATGGGATCAGGGAATGTAAACGCACTTGTCCTGCAATTGTAACACTCGACTAATGAACTCACTGGTCCGGTTGTCTCGTCTGCTTCTTTCCCACAGCATGAGCTCCTCTACCACACGTTTGGCCGCCAGAGTTTTAGAAGAACCACAGCTAATCTGGACTTGTTCCTGAGGAGGTTCAACCAGGTCCAGCTGTGGGTTGTCACTGAAGTTTGCCTTTGCAGTCAGCTCAGTAAGCGAGTGCAGCTCCTCAAGAAATTCATCAAGATAGCTGCACAGTGAGTGGAGCCTGCAGGGGTTCTCGCACATACAGAGGAAAAAGCAAATAAGTTTTAAGCTTGATTAACTTTGTTTTGTTATTGTGTGTTTTTATCCGTAGCTGTCGGGAATTTAAGAACCTCAATTCATTCTTTGCCATCATTATGGGGATGAGCAACCCTGCTGTTAGCAGACTGAGCCAGACATGGGAGGTAAATCATGGAAAATAACAACTAATCTATCAGTAAATTTACAGTAAACTAAAGTTGTTTTACCATCACACGCTACGGCACGATACAGTTTGACTCTGCTAAGTTTCTTTATGCCCCATTTTTCACAGCATGATTTACGTTATCCCCTCAATGTGAGCAGGATCAGCTGTTACTATTATAGACATGACTTAAATAGCAAACCGTGTGGCACGTTCAAATGACTTCACAGAATAAGACATAAAAAATGTATACAAAAACACTTTTTGTTAATCCCTGACAGAAGTTGCTATTCACATCTTTTACTTTGAAGTCAATGTTGTTAGTTCCACAGGTGATAATTGTCTCTGATAAAAAAAAACAGTGGTTCGCAGCATTTAGACAGCATTATGAATTTCTGGCTAACTCATCTGAGCTGAAGTAACACAAACAAAGCATTGTGTGGTATCAGTTATATAATTTTTTCCTACAATAGCAAATAAAAACATTAGATAAAGGTGTATAGTAAGTAAGCTTTATTTATTTAGTACATTTAAACACAGTATTCACTCACCAAAGTGCTTTACAGAGTTAAAAGTACCATGAAAATAAAAATAAAAAGAACAAGACAAACACAAACAATTAAAAATACTAAACATAGTCATATGAACCCGACTGACAGACATGTATTTGATGTGTAGGGAAGACCAGGGACTAGCCAGGATATAAAGGCTGAAATGGAGGCAGTGCATCTGATGCTGGTAGCTGGTTCCACAGACGCTCTGTCCCCTCTCCTTGTTAACTGTGCCGTGGAACATCTAAAGCCTTGTGTCTGAGGAGCGGAGGAGCTTTTTACATCACATTATTCTGTAACATGTGATGTAAAAAATGCCATAAATGTATAATATTGCATGAATCTCCTCTGCCATTAAGATCTTCTCTGTTTTTTACTGGCAGAAACTTCCCACCAAGTTTAAGAAGTTTTATGCTGAGTTTGAGAACATGATGGTAAGTTTTGTTTTAACATCTATCAAAACGAATGAAAAGCAGATACATCGGATTTGATCTAGTTTTACTTGCTTTTAAGGCATGCCTCTAAGACTTCTCAGTGAGGTCCGAGACAGAAAGATAACATGTTGAACAGAAATCGTCTTGTTAAATATAATTTTTAATGCTAAGACGTGTGAAACTGTAGCTGTGCAGAAATTAAATACCTGAAGTGCATGTCTCTATTCTGCTAGGTTTAAAGGAGTTTTTTAACTTTGTCAGCTGGTGAATTGGCCTCTATATGTATTATAAATTTTCACCGTTAATATGTTTCACAACAGGACCCATCAAGAAACCATCGGTCTTACCGACTTACAGTCACAAAACTGGAACCACCAATCATCCCCTTCATGCCACTCCTTCTAAAAGGTATGATTTGATGAAAAAATGTAAAAAAAAAAAAAAAAAAAAAAAAAAACCCCAAAAAAACTAGCACATAAAATTAATAAAAAGAAGCAATGTTTTTATTTTGATGAATTTCATTCCAGATATGACATTTACACATGAAGGCAACAAAACATTCATTGACAGTATGGTCAATTTTGAGAAAATGGTGAGTTTCTGTTACACTGAGTGTTGTTTCTGCACCCTGCTTAATGTGGGGTTTTATAGCTTTTTGCTGTTTTTCCTCTACCTTTTGTGACTATATTTAAAGCAAACATATCTTTGTCCCTTTAGCGTATTATAGCAAACACAATTCGACAAGTCAGGCACTGTCGAAGTCAACCATTCAGTGAGTCACCGCCACTCTTTATCAGATTTATAAACTGGCATTACGGTTATAAACAATCACTGCTGTCACACTTTTCTTATCCTGTCTCACCTCTTTTGTTCGGTTAGACCCTGACATTTGCCAGCCGAACAAGAACCAAGCGGAGGTACGGGGTTACGTTAGGAAGCTCTGTGTGATTGACAACCAGAGGGCGCTGACGCAGCTCTCCTACAGGCTGGAGCCTCGGCGGACATGAACTCAAAATTTTCCACCACCATCCCTTTCTCTATGATGTTCGCATAAAACACCAACCACACATAAACACATTACCTGGTTAAAAGAAAAAAAAAAAAACTCCATACACATGAACTTTTAGTAGCAAATCACAGCAGTCAATGACTTCAGCACTATAATGAAGTATGATGGATTAAAGGTCTTATACTGTGCCGTTACAAGCCTCTTCCTCCTGGACAGACAGAAACTGTTCAGCTGCTATCTTGTTGCTGTGTCTCAGTTCCCAGATTGAGGGTTTATATTGTACTAGTTGTTACTCTTTGGGACCTGTTAGATAGAAGTGTAATGTATAGAACTTAAATCAATATCCTGCATGACTGAACTTCATAGGCTTTGCGTTCTATACAGTGGATTTCTATCAGAGTGTCCTGTACTGTTTTGCTACCCCAGATAAGCCCTAGTTTACAATGAACGACTGTATCTGTATGCTTGCTAAGTAAACTTTCTTTGACGGTTCTACTGAAACGCATAGGAAACTCGACAAGCTGTAGCAACAAGACTTATTTTCCTTATTGCATATACAGAAATGTAAAGGAACATATTTACTTCATAATCGACATTAGCCGAACAAAAGTCTTTACGGTTTTGAGGATTTGCGACCCTTTAGGTAAATGTCAGTGTCCAGACACTGTAAAACCACGGAGCAGTGTTACATTGATAAAAGCCCTAATGGTATTACAAGAAGTGTTTAATCACTGTAATATTACTTCTTTCCTTTGGAGTGCATACTTGAATCTAAATCATTCTAGATGACGAAGGTGCCTGACCGCATCAGTTCTGAGATCAGCTGTAAAACCAAATTGCACCTCATTCACTGGGCAGGATTTGCAGATCCAGAGTTTAAACATAAACTGATTTTTAAGGGGAAATCGTGTCATATCTACCAGTTGTGTTTAGTCTGTGTGATTTTTTTTGTTTGTATATGTGAGTGTAGATTTTGAGTGTGTTATTAATTTTTTTTTTTTTTTTTTAATCTCAGGAGCTTTTGCGGTGATGATGTGTGTTGAGAACTGCCGTGAGACTGTCTTTCCCTAAAGCAGTCTATAATTGTACTGTTTGTGTTGTCTGCATTGTAAATAATAAAAAAAAAGGCTAATTTAACAGTGACGATGCCTTCATGATTACAGTTTTTCCTGGTAAGCAGTGGAACCTGAAGATGCTGAGGCTGGTCTGTCAATCGAAATCCAGAGCAAAATCTCAAAGATTGCAGCAGCCTGCTCTGGAAAACTGCTTCATTTAAATGTTTATGACAACAGGTAAACTAATGTTTTGTAATACTGTAAATGTATGACATACCAACACGTTTTCTTTGACGGCGTGTCTGAAAGAGTAAGATATCCACATACTACAAAAGAGAAATCAGCTTAGCAACTCTACTGTGGTTTACAGGCAAAAAATATGGCATGCAGAAACTGTAGAGAGTGGAGCCACGAAGGAGGAAATGTTGCCATCATTTTTCTAGTTTGGGAACCCAATTTTGCATGTAATTTAAATATTGTGGGTTTTTGATTCTTTGTTATATTTTAGCAAAGCATCCCCAGAGAATACTGACACACATTTAAGTCAATCTAAGTGACAAAGAGTGTGGGCAGTTACGAGTTACCTTAGTTACTTTTTTTTATTTAAAAAAACAACAAAAAAAACAACAAAAACACTCTAAAAGAGTAGTTTTACTGTACCATGCATTTACTTTCATTTTAGTAAATTTGTGAATTTAAAAAAAAATATATTGAGCAACACTTGTACATCACTTTTTTCCCATCCATATTTTATTCTTTTCATCAAATGCCAGTAGCTCAGGACAGGCAACTCTGGTCCTCGAGAGTTTTAGATGTTTCCCAGTTTCAAGACACCTCATTCATATTGGAAAGCATCATTTAGCTGAACTGAATAAGCTGCTGATCTATTTAATTTGAACCAGATGTGTTAGAGGGAAACATGTAAAACCTGCAGGAATGTGGCCCCACACCTGCGCCAGTGGATCTCCTGCATGACTGCCTCACTAGTAAGATGGAGCCATGTAATCACATGACACACACACACGAACGCTTCATGCATATCAAGCAGAATGAAAAACACAAAAATGGCAAGGGCAACTGTGTCCAATGTTTCAACTGAGGAGGATGAAACCTCACGACTTTCTGTACATGTTTTTGGGTTTTTTTCAACCTGTGAATTTGTGACTGGGAATGTGTTCAATAGAAGTTTGTTTATGATATACTGGTGTCAAATCAAAAACAAAAAAATGTTAATTCATTATCCTTACTGCTTAATCCAATGAAGGGTCGCGGGGAAGCTGGAGCCTATCCCAGCAGTCTTTGGGCAAAAGGCGGGGTACACCCTGGACAGCTCACCAGTCCATTGCAGGGCCACACAGAGACAAACAACTACTCACACTCACTCCTAGGGGCAATTTAGAATAACCAGTTAACCTAACATGCATGTCTTTGGACGGTGGGAGGAAGCTGAAGTACCTGGAGAAAACCCACGCATACACGAGGAGAACATGCAGTCTTGCCCCAGCCAGGGATTAAACCAGAGACCTTCTTGCTGTGAGGCCACAGAGCTAACCACTATGCCACCGTGCAGCCCACAAAAAAAGTATTTAATATATATGTAAACATATCTAAAGAAGATTTTGCTTACACATGGGGCAAAAGAACAGCAATAAATACTGAGGCTGCAAATTTCATCCCAAACGGTGATGGTCCATCTACCCTGATACATTCCACGTGGATCAGTACATAAGCATTACACGGGTAAATGTAGATCCCATTAAACTTTGGTATTAATCTCGGTCACACAAGTAAAAAGAGCACTCTCCTTGCTGAGGACTTCCGCCTGTGTTTTTCTTTTCTTTAGTTTTTTTTTTTTTTTCTACATTATTCCGAGTCAACTGCTGACAACATTTCTGACTCCAGCAGAAAACACACAACTTGGTAACTTTATGAATATTTCTTCAGAACTGATGTTCCAGATCTTTCCAGCTTTTCTCTAAGGATCCTGTTCATCCGACGCATCGCTATAGGGTGCCATTGTGGCCTCTAGAAGCTGCCAGCAGATATCGCGTCGTATTTATTCAGTGAATCCATTTGAACTAAGCTTGTATTTAATTACTGTCAGTAACTGACTGAGTGCTGTCACATCCCATAGCTGATGTCACCTGTCCCTGCACGGTGATGTCAGCATGACCATCCTGCTTGATGATGTCAGTGGGTCATTCCTGTCTGCTTGAGTAACACACTCTGTCCCTGCTGGCTTCTCTGGTGACTGTATGTTTTTAGCAGCCGAGTGTGTAACAAATAGATTTAAGTATCTCTAGTCATAAATCTTACTGCTAACTGATTTAGTGTGCCAGACACACTTTAGGCCAGAGCTGTGTGTGTGTGTGTGTGTGTGTGGTGTATAGAAAGCTTTATATAGCCACAGTTAAGCAGGAAGAAGGAATGCCCTGGATGCCAGTGACCATATTTACACCGTGAGCCTGCTACAAACAGACTGCACACAGTGACTACAATCTTAAACATACTGAATTACCTCTCCTTCATCCCTAAGCTTGTGTGTGTGCGTGTGTGTGTGCGCGCTCAGCGTTGCAGTTGCAGGGGATGACCACTATCAGGCAATGTAACACCTCATCTGGAAGTCACAGTCGACTTTTCCTGACTCATAGGGAGAAAACTTCTCTCTCTCTCTCTCTCTCTCCTTCCAGTACTTTCTGGTTTCTTCTCCCTGACAACCTTGTTCAGCTGACTGACAACATCCCCTCCGACCCTGTGGTGGAACCTACTGTGTTGCTCATTTTAGTTCTTATCTGTCGCTCTTGGAGCCAGACTTGTATACTTTTTGTACATCAGGCCTGAGGGTTGAGCGCTTAAGCTTTTTTTTTGGGAGGGGGGTTCGAGTGTGTGAATGTGTGTGTTTGAGTGTGTGTGAGTCAGTATGCCATGTCGTCCCCTGGCTCGTCGTTTGTACAGATAAAGCATGAGGATTTGCTTTTCTATGAGAACTGTGGAGGAGGCAGCTTTGGGAGCGTCTACAGAGCCCTCTGGATATCCCAAGATAAGGAGGTGGCGGTGAAGAAGCTGTTGAAGATCGACAAAGAGGTAAAGTGGAGACACACAAGCACAAATATTATCTGGATATGCAGGGTTTATATTAGTTATGAGCTTTTCTTTAAGCCACAGAGCAGGTCTAGACTTTGTTTCAATTTAATATCCCTTAAGATCTAAAGTACCCTCCCTTCCCTCTTCTCCTCATCTGTTGCCTACCATTGTACATGTGTTTATCTAAAGCATACTTATCCCCCCCCTCCCACTGCCCGGGTGAGGTGTTTGGTCATTTGAGGCTGGGCGATGAGTCCACACCAGTGTGATCCAGATGGTGACTTAATTGTGATTTTCTTCCTTGCTAACATTACAGGGGTTGGGGGGTACGGCCTGTTTTATGTAACTATGACTTATGGAAGAGAAACAGACGATGTTAAATTGTAGCTGCAGATTTCAGACAGTGTACGCTAGATAAGGTACACATACACATTACAGGCAAAGCAAAGACGCTTGCATTCACATGGACAAACTCAAAGCTAAACTAGGACGACATTTTGAGCTGTGGGCTGTCTTGACATTGAATTTCTCACAGTGTGTGATGCAAACACATGCAGGTGTGTGCGTGTACAGTTCACGTGGAAATGCAAATGGATTTAACACACACAGATATGTGTGCAAAGACGCACAAACAAACTTTTTTTTTTTTTTTTTTTTGCAGAAAGTAATACCCTTGCATATGATCTGAGAAGAAAACTATTTTGAAAAAAAAAAGAAAGAGAATTAATTGCAGCAGTTATGTGATTTCTAATGATTGATGGGTGGTTATTGTGCCGCTTGGCAAAATCTGCAGCTTAAGTCAGCTCAGATTAATGACATGTTTGTCACAGGAGTGCGGACAGTCTTGGTTTGGAGGCTCAGACTAGTTCAGCCTTCAGCTCAGGCCTCCTGGAGATAAATAACTTCCAAATTAGATCAAATGTTAAGGTTTAAACATGAAGGAATGATTTTTTTTTTCCAGTGAGACAACTGAATCCTGCTGAAGTTTTCTAATCCTCCCTTTCTCTTTTACATGTCTCCTTGTCCAGGCTGAGATTCTCAGTGTACTGAGTCATAAAAACATCATTCAGTTTTATGGAGCCGTGCTGGAATCTCCCAACTATGGCATTGTCACAGGTCAGACCCCTCATGTGTGCATGTGATCGTGAGATTTGCGCTTCTTTGTAGAAAGCTCGCAACAACATGAAGCTGTTAGTGCATTAAACTTACTTAAATTCAAATTTAGCACAACTTATAAAACAAAAAGCTTGAAGCCTAAAATATAAAAGTAGCATCAACATTTAGACAGGTTAAAGTTGAAAGGCAAGACATAAAGGAGTTTGGATGATGATCTTTTTCTCTGTATTTCATCCAAGATAGAAAAAACATTAATATTAGCATGTTAGCACATGCTCCAGTGGTGTTTGTGATAGCATTTTGAGCTATCAGAGCACACTGAACACTGTTTCCTGCTCTTCTTACTGGCAGGACATTTGTAACGGACACTGGCATGTTTAGATGTGGTTGAAATCCTGGATGGGGTTGTGTGACTGAGATAAAGCACCAACACATCATTGCAGACTTGTCCAGCAACAGTTACTCACTCCCACTGAGTACAAGTCCACAACCTATGAAGCATAACAGAGTTCATTAAGCACAGATAGGGTTTAGGAGATTGATTTAGTCTCAGTAACTCTTATTTTAATATTCACCTGGAAAAAGCATCTGTTGGATGATGCATTCTGACATTTTAGCTCAGAATATAACTGTATTTTTTGCTACTGCAGTGTGTTGACATCATTTTGCATAATCTTTGAATAGAATGTGTAACTATGCACAAACAAATACTACAGGTATTTATGCTGATTTATGATGACCACTATTTCTGTGTGTGTGTGTGTGTGTGTGTGTGTGTGTGTTACTTTGCAGAGTATGCAAGTGGTGGGTCTCTGTATGAGTACCTTTCCAGTGAGCAGAGTGAGGAGATGGACATGGAGCAGATCATGACATGGGCCATACAGATAGCCAAAGGTACACCTGAAGCAAGAATTCTTTGAAGTAATTAGATTCTGATGCCACATGAACATAGAAAAGGAAGTGCTTCTTGATCTGTGTCTGTTCAAAAACTATGATTATAACATATTTATATATGCAAAGGGGGGGGTATCAGTGACATATAAAGACTGTTACATACTCTGCAAAATGCCAGAAATTTGCTCCTGTTCCTAGAGAGTGTAAGAACTAAATCATGTCATTTGGCTCTTGTGTTGGGACTATTTTGTGACGAGACGTTCAGGAACAATTGTGTGCTTGGTTGAAAATTTAAGGTGAGCATGATTGACATGGAAGCATGTGTCCCTTCTGTGTTCCTGCTGATGAAGGTTCAACAAGGCTGAACAGTTTTAATGAACTACTGATGGAAAGGCGGTGGGAAAGCACAAAGATCTATTTAACACGCATAGCATCTAAAGACACGGACACTGCCACATGCACAGCCCTGACCTGCCTGGGACGAAGCATGAAATAACTTAGCCAAGTGTAGTTCCACATGAAGACAAGAACACTCCCCTGCACTAATCACTGCCCCATGGCCAAGCAAGCTTCTTTAGGAAAATGAAGCAACCAAGCTGAAAAACTTTGTGTTTTTCTTGGGGTGGCAAGAAGAAGATAAAGTTCTCTGTTCTTGGGATCATAAAGGATCATCCTAAGCAACTGTATATAAAAAAAATATATCACTGAATCTTTATGTTTACAAAAATTTGCTTTATTATTTACGCGGCTACTTAAAAAGAAAATCTCATTTACATTAGGAGTGTGTGATTCTGCGGGATTTGGTATCAATCCAGTGCAAAATCAAAAAAGGGCTGCTATCATCAAAAGCGATATCTATCAACATTTTCATAGGGCTGTCAAATTTAACACCACAATGCAAAGAGATTATCTGTGGAAATAAAGCATTCATCTTTTAATGCATGAACTTAAAGTTAGAACTCGCACCATAAAAATCTGACTGTGGCATTTTTTCACCGATAGAAGCTGATTTTGTGTGTGCAGATAAATGCTTTGTCACAACAATGAACCAAATCCACCCAAAGCCACTTTATCCTCCTTATTTAGGAGGTTTTTAATAGTTTTGTAGCTTTACATGAAAGTATCAATGTGATCACACTAGTAACAACCAGCATTGGTGTTGATATTCTTGGTCTATGCCTGCCTGGCCCCCTACCAAATTTTTGTAACAGGTTTCATAAGGAGAGCATCTGGGCTCCACTGTGAGCATATGGTATCTTTCCTGACAGCTAATACATTCACATACAATAAATGCTTAAATGTCAACACAGCAAGTTATAGACAAATACTTTCCTGTTAGATTAAATCTCAACTGTTCACATTTCCTTTAACATCAGTTTAGTCGTAGACAGTTGGCACGGATAACTTTTTGACACAGGAGAGTTACGTGTTGTACACTTCTTCAAAACAAAAGTCTCTGGGGAATGTAGGCCTAATGCGCTACGTTTTATTGGTCTGTCACAAATTGTCTCCCTTAGCCCTGGACTCCCACCTAGTCTGTTCCTGAAGCGTTATGTCTTCAACAAACACTCATAGGAGCTGATTTTCCATTGAGATTTTATCAGGAAGTGGCAGCGCAACGGCATCGAAACTGAAAGTTGAAAAGTTTGTTCACAACTTTTTGAGGCAAAAAGTCTGCAGAAAACCTGTTGGCAGGACAAAACTTTTTTCTTTAATGAACTATTGTTTGCTGAACTTGCATATCAGTAAAGCAAACAGAAAGAGTTTTAATATCCTGTTCCTAAAAAGTGTTATCACTCTTCATTCTTTTGGAAGACATGAACAAAGAGGAAAGCAGGATGATAAAACCCTGATCTTAAGTGCTGCTGCTCTAAACCTTAGAAAACGTCACACACCAGGATATATCTGAAAAGTTGTATTTTCATAATATAAAATAAAAAGAAATTATGATGACAAAGGATGGTTGTACAGGACACAAAGACAAAATATTTATAGATCTTAATTAAGGTTTTCAGGTTATTAAATATTACAATTAGCATCCAGTATTATTAGTGATCAGTGGTATTTAGAAGCCAGTTTTAGCCAGTTGCTAAATCTTTTACTGTGTCTACTGTATAACTGGGGCAGCATTTAAAAACATGTTTCTAGACTTTGTTTTGTCTCAAGATCATTTCTGTGTATAGATTTTTGTCTAATTCATGAACGCAGGTCAGATAAAAGATGACTTTAGCCAGCTGTTACTTGAACACATGATCAATAAATCTGGATGAACTGATCTACCTGCACAAATGAGGGTTTATTTACAAACAGCCAGCGAGTAAAGCAAAGGTTTGTAGAAAGAGACTGGGAATGAATAGTTAGAGATATGATACATATATATATGTCAGAATTGCAATTCTACTAGATAACTAGCAGGACAGTCACAAAACATGTTTATAAAAAACAAAACAAGGTAATTTCTTGTCTAAATTAGGATTTCTAAATGCTTACTTAGAAATGTCAGGCGTGTCCAGCTTCTGATCTCGAGGGTCACAATCCTTCAGGTTTTATTTGTTTATCTGATTCAAATTAAAAGCTTTTTGTCACGTTCTGCCCAAGCACGTTGACCATCAGTCTGATTCAGGTGTGCTTGCAGCAGGAAACCTCCAAACCCAGCAGCACAGTGGCTCTCTAACACTAACATCAGGAAAATGGATTTTCTTTGACCCATACTGTGTCCGCACTCTGCCGTCTGAACTAAGATGTTGTGAAATGAAACTGCATTCAGACCTCATTTACTCCACAGAAAGTGAACATAAAACATGTTTTCCCCTCCAGGAATGCATTACCTCCACGCTGAAGCTCCAGTCAAAGTGATTCACAGAGACCTCAAGTCACGAAATGGTAACTTCAGTCGGATCTGACCCTTGAACTTGTTTTCAGTACACATAAGTATAAAAGCATGAGTCCCGTGTCCAGTCACTGACTGGCTACATCGCATTACTGCTTAATAATGACTGGTTTTCTGTTTCTTTACAGTGGTATTAACGGCAGATAAAGTGCTCAAGGTTTGTAACAGCGATCTTGTGATTTATCTGACACACAGTTTGTGCTTACTTTCATCATCTTCCTTGTGTTGGGATTTCAGATTTGTGACTTTGGAGCGTCTAAGTTCCTGTCTCACACCACCCATATGACGGTGGTTGGCACTTTTCCGTGGATGGCTCCTGAAGTCATTCAGAGCCTACCAGTCTCTGAGACCTGTGACACCTACTCCTATGGTGTGGTGAGTTGGCACCACTTCATAAATACCAACATTGTGACACAAGGCATCAAACATCAGTATTGCCTCATAGAAACCTGATTAGCACAAAATACCGGAACCTATAAATGTTTTATTAATGTGAATAATCTGCGGCTAGGTGCTATGGGAGATGCTGACTCGAGAGGTTCCTTTCAAAGGCTTCGAGGGGCTGCAGGTTGCGTGGCTGGTGGTGGAAAAACAAGAGGTAACCTGCACACATAACGTGTTTCCACACCAGCAGCTTTTTGAACCCGCTGTAAACACGCAGACCCACCGGAGTCTGAAACGGCTGGAGAGTGCAATGCACTGCTCTCATGGTTTCCACTGCGAGCTGGTAGGGAGGAGTATTTTTAGGCCTGATGTCAGTTTTCTGCTCATGTAAGGCCTGGATACACAGCAGTGGAGATTGGCCAGACTCTCTCCAGGCTAAAGTGTTTACAAGCACGGGTGGGAAAAAAAAAAAACGAGTTCAAGTGATGAGAGGGTTGTTTCTTCAGGTTTATAGGTGGTAGAGAGTGATAGTAATACTATGACTGTGTGTCAGTTACTGACTTCAATACCAACACATGCACACACACACACACACACACACACACACACACACACACACACACACACACACACACACACACACACACACACACACACACACACACACACACACACACACACACAGTGCAGCCAAGCAAACAACCAGGAGAACTTGAATCCTGCATAGCTCTTGGCTCATCTCCAAATACTCTCCCTAAATAACTCACTCTGTCTGTCTCTTCCTCTTTCCCAGTCTCCCCATGACTTCCCCTCTCCACACACAGCTACACCTCTCTTCCTGACCCTTCAACTTACTCTCTCCCCACTCAATCCGGGTGATATTTTAAGATTAATCCCCAGTGAAAAGCTGTTTCCATCCCCTGTGCTACATTGTGGTGCCATGTGGGCACATCCAGACCTTTGATGATATCTTGGTGTCACCGATTTTCAGCAACAACATTTCAGTAACACTGCGAAGGGAATAGAATATTTTTGGTAAAGCATCTGAAGAGTACTGTCTAGTCTTTTGTGTTTAGTTCTGGATCTGTGCTCTAGTTTGCAAAGAAACACGAACATAAAGTCCAGTTCTGTTAAAAACCTGCGAGTCGATACCAAGAGGAAAAATAAAGCGTGACGGTGGCCCTGCTTCTGCCGTTGAACTAGAACGAACTTTAGATGAAGATGTTCTGCACTTTGGAGAAAGTGCAGAACAGAATGAAACTGGATCATATCACTAAAATCAGAACATTATTACAAGAGTTTGCAGTAACCCATTTATCTGTTTGTACAGAAGACAGTTTCTGTGGTTAATTAGTTTGTTATTCCGACTGATATAATATAGGGAGTAGAGGTGGTTAGGGTAAAGAAATGGTGTCTCAAGTACTTACTGCACTTCTGATGAGTGAGAAGACGAACAGGATTAGTTGCAACTGTGGGCAGTTCTGAATCCAGACTGGAATTTCTCAACTATCTCACAAAAGAAAACAAAATAGTTGGAAAGATAAAGCAGCAGATGGAGAACTTCAGAGGAAATATTCTGATGCATTTCTGGCAGATCGGCAGAGTTGTAATGATCAACTTAAGCTACTTACAGATGGAATAATAGTGAATCCAAAGAACTTAAGCACCTGACTTAAAGTACTGGCGTAGTTTTTAGTAATGAGTCATTTTGGACAACAAGCTGATTATTTTTTTTATTTGATTTTAAAAGGAAAAAAAAACAACTTATGACTGTACTCCTAAAATAAAAGTCTTGTTTAATTTTCCAAATCTCTTCATCAATTTCAATAGTTTTTATTTAAAAGTCCAAATCTGCACTGATACTTTTAAGCTAGATTTTTTTTTTCAGGTTTATTAATCGTTTTTTTATCTAATGTTATTTCTTTTTCTTTTCTCTCTTGCTCTAGTTTATTTCAAATTATGCTTCTTATTTTCTAATGTTTCTAATGTTTTAATGTCTCTGTAAATCACTCTGAAACACCCTGCTGTTGAATTGTTATACAAATAATATGCTTTGCCTTCAAACTTCAATTATGTGATTAAACTTTGAAAATAGATATTTAACAGATGAAAGCATGCTAATGACACAAAGATAGCAGCCTTGGCAAACTTGCAACACTTAAGTATGCCAGGATTCTCCCTGACATGTTGCAAAATACCCCTGTGGGGTTTTACAGGAAGTGATTTCACACAGAGACATTAGCAATACTCATTTAGACTGCAACTGTTTATTTATTTTACAAATACATGTTTTTTAAAAAATCTTTAAGTTACACTTAAGATCTGAGGTCCAGTAGTTAAAGACTGATGTATTTGTGTTGTGTGTTTGTGTGTCTGGACATCCAGAGGCTGACTATTCCCACCAGCTGTCCAGCAAGTTTTGGGGAGTTGATGAGGAAATGCTGGCATGCTGACCCCAAAGTAAGATAAACTACCTGGAGATACGTTAGCAAAAGGTTTCATATGGCTTACTTTAATACTTGTAGTAAGTTTTCTCATGCTGACTTCTGTGCACCTGCAGGAACGTCCGCACTTTAAGCATGTGCTTGTAACCCTGGAAACCATGGCAAATGACAGCAGGCTGCCAGACCAGTGTAACTCTTTCCTACATAACAAGGACCAGTGGAGGTACACACACACACACACACACACACACACACACACACACACACACACACACACACACACACACACACACACACACACACACACACACACACACACACACACACACACACACACAAGTCAAGTGGACATGTAAAAAAAAAAAACAGCTGTGAATCTAAACATGAATGCTTTTCTGTCAGTTTTCAGTGTTCTTCCCCTTTTAGACCTGAAAGCGGTTTTTATTTTTTTGCATGTATTAATTCCTAATCAAGTTCCACATATCCCACATGCACACACACGTAGAAGAGTATGCATGCATAACTCTGTGGGCTCTGTAGCTCTGGTGAAAAGTTGAATGCGTGACCCTGCTCTCTGCTCGAGTCTATATTAAGTTCTCTGGAAAGTGTCCATGGAAGAGATTCCTCTACTCCTCCATGAGGGGGAGGGACATAGGAGTGGGGGCTGAGAGGAGGTCCGGCTGGATGCAGGGCCTTGAGGGGAAATCAAATGTGACTTGACGAGAAGAAGTTCTGGGAGGAATAGAAATGTGTTGTGTAAATGTGAAATCGGAAACGGCGAGGAAAGTGACAGAACAAGGGTGGACAGCTGACAGTGGGAAGACAGGGCAAAGGGAGAGACATGGGCAACAGACCAGGAGAGAGAAGGTGTGAGATTCTGTTCATATTTAACATGAGCGCAGCAAAGGCAATCAATTCTGAGTGAAGTTTTGGGTATGGGTGGAAAAACATGGACATGGCGGGAGGGGGGAGGCTGAGAGCAGGAGGTGAAGGGGCTGGATGAATGAGTAGGGAAGGCAATAGCGCTGTGCGTTGAACCTCTGTCTATATTTAGCGGCTGGGAGAGTTGATGATGGTGAATGCATGTTCAGGGACAGTCACTTTGCAACTCCCACACTGACCTTTTGTGGAAGCAAACAGTACTGCAGCAGAATATTTTCCATTGGTGTTCAAATCTTCTGCAGTATTGTGATCTCTAGAAAATGGGTCACTCACTACAGTAGATGAGACTAATGGAGTCTCTCAGAGGAAATAGGCCAGTTATATTATCTCTGCAATGCTGAGAGTTGCATGCTGCAGGCCAAGAAGCCGGTCCATTGCTACTGTACATAGAGTTTTTCTTGATGATGTGAAAATATACTGCTTAAAAGTAATACAAAACAAAGTGCAGAAATAGATTTTTTTTTCTTTTAGTGAAAAACATGCTATTAATTTTGAATTTGATACCAACAACTTATCTAAAAAATCAATAAATAATAAAAAAAAGATGTTGGGATGTTTGCTATTGTGCTGCTGGTGAAGGTGTTTAGCTACCAAGCAGACCAGTAACTAGTTTTAATGGGGAAATATCTTCTTATTCGTTCCTGATGTACAATGTTAGCTACTAAAGTTTTGGACTGCATGCATTTAACAAAAGGAATCTTTTACAACAGGACTGCTGTAATGTGTGCACTATGAGGACTGACACCATCCTGCTGAAATAAACAGGACTTTTTTATTAAATAGATGTCATTTGTGCAGCAGCATATGCTTGCTTTCACAGATGTGCAAGTTATCCATCAGACCGCATGACTGAAACCATCTTAGGCAGAGAAAATGGGGTTTTGTGAAACCTCAATATTTATATTTTTGGTTTTATATGGTATCATTTCAATACAGGGTTTCTGAGCCCATGTTATGAATAATACAGATTTCTTTTACTATAAAGCAGGACTGCCCGGTGAGATCTTCTGCACACAGTTTTTTAATGATCTCAAGTTGTAGGGTTAATGAAATGTTCAAATCCCTGGAATTTTAATATTAAAAAACATTTTTTAAAATACTGTTAAATCATTTGCATTAAGAAAGCCCTAACCTCTCTATGATGCTCTTTTATTATTTACTAGGGGTGGGAATATCTAATAAAAAAAAATCAAAAATCACGATTCTTTGTTTCACAATTTTAAAATGGATTTTTTTGGGGTTAAAAAAAATAATTTCTTTTTTTCCCCAAATAAATAAAAATAATTCATTTAAAAATGTTTGGTAATTTTTATTGTTTCATTGATCTTTTACTTTTCTTCTTGGTTTGATGGTCTTGGTACTGTGTTGTTTTTTTCTAATTAAAAATTAATTAATTAAAAATTAAAATTAAAATGATCTAATAAAATTTAAAAAAAACAACAACAAGCAAAACAAAGTTTTATACATTCTGTTTGTTTGTAATTTACAAAAATCAGCAATATTGAAGAATTTTGAGAATTGCAATTAAAATTGAATTGGCAACCTAAAAAATCAGAATCGAATTGAATCAGGACAAAAGCATATCGTCACAGCCTTATTATTTACTACTACTACTACGACTATGACTACTACCAATAATAACAATAACAATACAGTTTAAATGATGTTTTATTTAACATGTAACATAGTGTCCCAATTTTGCAGGAAATTGTGTTGCTTATTCAAATAGATGCAGCGCAGGATTAAAAATGAATTATGGAAACTAGTGAAAAGTGCTTATTATTAGCGGGTTTATCTAAAAATGGCAGAATGCACTCTATTGGAACAATTTTATCAATGTTCATGCAGGTCTGAAATAATAATTTGTTTCCCTTTTCTCAGTCTCTTTCTGAGTCTAAACATGGAATGAATTATTTTGTGACTGCTTGACATTCCTGTGCAAACTAAGAGAAATCTGCATGCAGTTAATCACAAGTTATGTTTCTTTTGTGTGCGTCTTATGTGCACATACTGCAGGTGTGAAATTGAGTCAACCCTGGAGCGCCTCCGGAAGTTAGAAAGGGAGCTTTACTCCAAGGAGAAGGAGCTGGAGGAGAGAGAAAGGAGGCTGAAACTGTGGGAGGAGAGGCTGATGGAGAGGTCAAATATGACTCCCAGTCCAACTTCTCTACTCATGGAGCGCTCTAATATGTCACCAGTGAGTAGAAGTTGAAGGAAATGAATAAGCTCTGTGCAACCATGCTTAAAAAATAATAACATTAACAGAAACCTTGTTATGATGGTGAGCTTCCTCTTCTGTGGCTGCACGGCAGCGTAGTGGTTAGCACTGTGGCTGCTGGGAAAGGCTCCAGCTTCCCAGCAACCCTAAATTGGACGAAGCAGTTCAGAAAATGACCGACTGGCCTTCATCTTCTGTGTGTTTTTCAGTTCTTCTCACCAATGTCTATCGGCTCCACTGGCTCTTTCTTCCGCTCACACTCTCAGGACTCCAGCAGCACTGGGATGGGCAGTGCAGGGGTCAGCAGCGCTGGTGTCAGCTGTATCCTTCGTACGCTCAGCAACGGAGACACAGAGCGAGGCAGCAGCGCCATGCTGGAAAGGGGGGTGGGTTCGCTAGACAGCGGAAGGCTACATGTCATGCTCCGAGGGTTGCAGGGAAGGTTCGGGCAGGAAGACGAGGAAGAGGAAGGAACTATTGAGGAAACAGGCTGGGGGCAGAGGGAACGGAATGATAGTGGGAGTCTGGAAGGAGGACGGGTGCAGGTGACACTCAGGAGCTTCCCAGGAGGTGTAGTGGAGAGAGAGGAGAGGACATGGGAGGAGGGAGACAAGGAAAGAGGAGGGATGCAGAGAAGCAGAGTGACCACCATAGTCCGAGGGTACTCTGGAGGATTTGGGGAAGCAGAGGGAGAAAGTGAGAAGGAAGGAGGGTGGGAGATAGAAAAATTTGGGGACAAGTTAGAAGAGACAGAGGTGGAGGGAACGCTTGAAGGAGGCAGGCTGCCGACCATTTTCAAAGGTCTCCATGGGAGTTTGGGGAGCTTGGGGGACATGCTCTCCTTAGACATTGATAAGATGGGGGAGATGGACAGACTAGGTGACATGGACATGAACATGGGGGACTTGGGAGTGATGAAGATGGTGGGTCATGGTGTAAGGGGAGAGCTGGGAGTCAGGGGTCACAGGAGCGACATGGGAGTTGTAGTCCAGGGAGTCCGAAGCGACCACAGTGAGGCCATCAGCCAAAAGATTAGAGGTGAAGTGGGAGTCATCGGTCACTCTGGGATGCAGGTGAGCATGCTGTCATCGTCCAATCAGAACTCTGTGAAAAGCTGCAGTGTGCGACATGGAACCAAGATCAACATGACAAAGTCGGCTATGGACATGATGGAGCTCGACTGGTCTGACAGTGACTAGAAAACACGTTAAGTGGACACATGCAAAGAAAACAGAATGAAAACAGAGGCCAAAGTAGAAAGATTTGGACTGGTTTGCACGTATAGCATCCTTGCTACAGGACGTGCATGACAGTCTACAGATGAAAAACACACTTTTTATTTCTTTTTTTATTGAATTGTTAAATATTAGACCCATATGTACTGTGAAATAGCAAAAGAGAAAAAGATAATGACGCCCCTTTCAGACACGAGATCCATACAAAAATATCTAAATCAACCTCTTAAAACCTCAAATTTCATTCAGCTATTTTTTATGTTGCTAACTTTGTGATGTTTTCATCGAGTATGTCAGAGAGGAAGTTGCAACTCGACCATAACCGACAACAGAGACCACTGAGCAGAGGTTTTCCCCCAATTCTCAGTTCAGGCATTGTTATAAAAAGCCGTCTTTAATACAAGTGAAAACCACGGAACAGCGAGATAGAGATCATATGTTAAAATAATCCACCACTACTTCAGTATGCCTTTCCTTTGAATGTGACCGCTTCCTGTTCAGACTCAAGCCATGTTGAAAATGATACGGAATATTACATAACCTGACCAAGTATGTTAAACAACACTGTTTTAATGTAAAAGTGACCAGTGGGCTTCATTCAGAAAATAAAGCAGACACGTTCATCTGGAGTCGCATGAATGAATAATAGAGTATGTGTCAGAAGAGACTCGTAAAGTTGTCTTGTCAGCCTGTCAGAACGACGTCTCAAGTGTAATTTATTGTACTATTAAAAAAGCTGCATAACATGTTGTAAGGAACGCACTTGAGTGCCGCTCTAATGAGGCAGCATGACTGTTTTTCTCCTGCTTATAGAGTATCTTCCAGTTTGAGGATGTGATTTGTTCAAACATGCTTTGACTTTATTAGTTCAATCTGTGATCAAGTGTGTGAATTTTTTGGCATTTGTCTTGGTATATTTTATCATTTTTCAATAAAAAGAAAAGCAGTCTGAATCAATTCCATTGATTTTGTTCCATATCAGAAATGAACAGTCTCCAGTATCTTCTATAGACTGAGCTGTATGTGAAATTGTGTATGATAAAAAACATAGATGAGAGCTTCTGACTCACCTTGTTAACACCTGGTACACACCTGTTTTACATGATGAAATCTCCCTTTCACCTTCCAAGCCCCCCCCCCCCCCCCCCCCCCCCCCCCCCCCTCACACACTGAGCAGCAGGGCCACTCCAGCCAGCACCCACTTAGCTGGCCGTTCCCTGGTTTTTAGACTAAAAGTCCACACATATGTGGGCCCTCTGATCTTGGTCTTGTAAAGTGGACATTCATAGATATTCCTGGTCTCCTGACGGTCATTGGGCACAGCTCGAACTGAGATGACTGGCATGGCGGGGGTCAACTCTTTCAGACGGGCCTCAGTGATCACCCCCGTCTGAATGTCCCATCTTGCACCTGGAACGAAACACAGAGGAATACAAAGTTAAGGGTTTAAACAAAAAAAAGAAACAAAATTCAAGCTGCACATCACATAAAAAAGGAACCACAGGGTTGGTCTACCTTCCATGTAAAGTCCATACACATAAGCCCCCTCCCTGGCAGGTTGGTTGAACTCTTCCTTAAACTTCTTGGTCACATCCACTGTAAGATTCACTTTATCTAAAGGCCACTCGTTTTTACGAGCCAGAGACTGCATCACAGCTGGAAAGCAAGGACACGATGAGCAGACCAATGAGGAGCACACACACTATACTGGAAAAACTAAAGGATGCATGTTATGCCCTTGGTAGAGCTGCCTTTGTTACCAGTGAGGAAGGACTGTGGGTTGAACAGGCCAGATAACCAGACAACACTGGGCAGAGACAGATCTTGAGTCCAGCTGTCCAGCTCTTTACAACGCTGCATCACATCATTGTACCTGACACACACACACACACACACACACACACACACACACACACACACACACACACACACACACACACACACACACACACACACACACAACTGTATGTTAATGCCACATATCTGGAAATTAAAAAAAAGAGCATGCTGAATCAAAATGATTAATTGTTTTATGCTACAAGGACATTTACTCAGATTTTGACTGATCATTGCAGTCTTTTGAACCCTTTAGACAACAAAATAACTACAAAGCATCCAATAACTTAATATCTGAAACCCATCTTGACAATTTTACAATGACTATGCTCACACACTGAAACACACCATATAGCCAGACTGTATGTTGAGGGGTAGGCCAGTTTGGTCCAGGTGTCAGGGACATAGTCAAAGAACAAAGCTGACTGGAGCTTTTCCATCTCCGAGGACATGGCCAGTTCACCCTGTACAGAGACATTTTTATCTTCCATCTCTATAAACACTCACAGGAAAGGACTACTTGCTACATCAGAAGGACATTAATATATTAAAGCTGTGGCAAAGTATAATTACTGGTAATTTGTCTACTTAGTTACAGAAGACGGGTAGCTCTTTATCAAGTCACACAAGCCCCGATGCTGAAGGCTGACCTGTTAACTATCACACAAGCACAGAGCTATTCAAGCTCACCTTGAGTCCCAAGTCGAGCTCCTTTAGTGAGCGACGTATCTCACTAATAAGCATGTTCATGCGCTCACATTCCTGGAAGCAGACGAGGATGTATGGCGACCGTTCGGCTGTTTTGGAGGTGATGTCAGACATATTGTATTCCTCTGGCAGCTTTTCCAGGACTTCATCTAAAATAGATTTCACCTGCAGACGAGTTGTGTGACTAATTAGTCAGAGCATGGGAAAGTCATGTATCTGTCTTGTCACTGAACTAATCACAGGACCTGGTGTTTAACGGGTCAGTTAAGATGTCTTTTTTCATTTTTGTCTTCGGGCAAGTTCATGGTTGGATAAGAAAACTTGAAAATCCTTTAAAAAAGATATAAAGACATAGCTTCATTGTATGCGGGGTTACCTTTTCCTCCAGAGTCTGCGAAGCACCCTCCCCCATGACGGCATCAGGAGACTGCAGCTCCAGCAGAGTGTGAAAAAGGTTATCTGACGTCACTGTCAGGAACTCAATTTCTGCATTGGGGTGCAAGCCGTAATGCACTGGGCTCTCGTGTGGCAGCATCTCATCTATGAAGTCATGGTACCCCTGATATGTAACAAATCAGATTCGGATATTGCAGTCACTCAGTTTATATAAGGTATAGACTCCCCTTATGGCAGTCCAAAGTTGGTCCTGGAGGGACGCTGTCCTACAAGTATTCAAAGTATCCCTGTTCCAACACACTTGACTTACATTAAATGGATCAGCTGTGTTGGAGCAGTGATATGTGGAAAACCTGCAGGATTGTGGCCCTTGAGGACCGTAGCTGGACACCCCAGCTCGACTGTAGCTGGCTAACAGGAACAATTGTCAACTTTGTCTTCACATTATAAGATAATACTTTGCATTTTGGAGACAAAGGTTGAACTTTTGTCAACAATATTTACTTACCTGGTAGTCCAGATTGGAGGGCACAACAAACCCAGGTGCCAATGCCAGCTTTCGGTCAAACTAAAAGTGAAAGAAGATTTGCTAGCTTTAGACGCCAAGTCCTCCACAAATCATCAAATTATTCCCTCTCAGGTAGGCTAAATTCTTTAGCCTGGTTCACCTATGGCACCTCTTACAAAGTCATATTTCTGGTCTTAAACAGAACTGCTTCACACTGGAAGCCAAAGTCGCATTAGAAAATAATTTAATCTCATAGTAATGTTTTTTTTTTTTTTTTCTAAAGCCCAGTGTTTCTTTGTTGGATGAGTATGTTGACACTAATTATGTCCCCATGCATTTTTTTAAAGAACACACACAAACCTGGTTGGGCTGCATGTATTCTTCCAGGTATGTTCTGCAGAGCCGTCTGTCCCAGTCATCAGTGATATGTCCTCCATACATGATTTCACCAAACAGATACCTCAGGTCCTCCCATGGCACCTTCATCATAGTGACAGTAACAATTACTAATAATGTAATCATCTTGACTTGCCCAATCAGAATCCTTTCTACCTGTGCATTAGCCTCCAGGTAGTTGTAAAGAACATTTACTGAGATGGTGAGATCCCCGGTGTTGAACGGATACTTTCTGTTCCAACCCTGGGGCCCAAACTTCCTCCTCTCAGCCACACAGGCATGAAAGTAACACAGGGAGAAGAGGATGGTCTTGAACTCCTGCTCTCGGCTGCACTGATCCAAAATATCCTGTAGAGAGGAAGATTATTGAACAATAATAAAAATCAGTTTGAGAAAAAAAAATTAAGACATGAGTCTCACAAAGCAAACACACTCACCTGGTCAAAGTTATCCAGAGCAGCGTGCAAATTGGCATGCATGCCTGTAGGAGGTTCATTGGTTATCTTAATAGCATTTTCCAGAATGCCCTGAGAAACACATTAAAGATAAAAGGTCATAAATCTAAACTCAGTCCCTTTGGTAATCCAGAAATTTGGAGAGGGCTACATGAGTAGAGGCAAGCTGTGTGTGGACACATTAATCATGGGTTAGGCATGTACACTGAATCACTACCTGTGGTATAATGTGTTCCTGGGACGTAGATGCCGGCTCAGCACTCATAAACACTCTGTAGTCTGGATGACTGTCGTCACAGCAGTGCTCGAGAAGCTTCTCAAGTGCACCAAGCCAGCGAGCAACCAGGTGGATGTTCTGCAGAGACATGACATATTCACAACTAAAGGGTTCCACTTATTCCAGGGTCCAAAAATATCTTTTTCTTTTTGCATTCAGACCTGCAATATAACCCAGTGACCCTCTTTGGCAGCCTTTTCCATGGCAATCTCTGCCACAGTCTCTTGTCCCTGACCCAAGGAGACGTTGTGAAGCTTTCCGAGGTCTATAGTGAAACCCAACTTCCTCCCTAAGAACATAAGGACTTTAACTTGCAAACATAGTACAAGTACAAAAACAAAAAAACAGTTCACATCCACTCTTGTTTGTGTTTATGTCTTGTGACCACTTCTCAAAGCTTATTCCATCACTTTGTACAGAATAAGTACAGTACAGGTGTTTGTGTGTGTCTGCTTCTTTGTGAAAAGTACCCAGTGACTCCACATCTTTTAGCGGATCCACTCCAGGTGAGAGAATGAAAAACACAGGAGATGCAGGGCCACTTTCTCTAAAAGATTTAGCAAATTCCGTCTTCCGGCCCTCTGTATACTTCACACCCAGCTTCTCCTCCACAAAGTTCCTAAAGGATACCCAAAAGAAGGGAGGGTATCAGAAACTGTAAATTTTATGTTCAGAACTGACTTGTTACTCCACTTCTCAGCAAATACGTTGACAAAGTCAATAATTAAAGAAATAAAGACATAGAAATGAAAGGCAAATAGATATTTGTAGCAATGTGGATAACTGAAAGAGACCTATTACCAGGTTATATTATTTACGCACATTTATAAATGCAGATTATCAAAGTGTTTTCTCCATTTCAAACAAACAGGCTCTTTTTCAGTTTGTCATCACAGCATAAAGCCATTTCTGAGGAATCAGAGCCTTTATTACCTAAGTGCATAGGTCATGCGGTCTGGTCTCAGGGCTCTAATCATAATGAGCTTCTGCAGCGCACTTTTCCCCTTCCACTCTTGAGGAAACTTTTCTTTCTCTGGACACTCTGACTCCACCAGTTTCTTCCAGCGCTTTGGCGAGCCTTCGATGTCTCGGTCCAGACCTCGGAACTCGTCAGTGAAACTCATCACCTGGACATAAAGAGCACAACAGCAGTAAGCGACATGAGGTGTATTTTCCACACAGTCAGCAAAAGAAATCCTGCCAGTCTGTATGTATGTGCTTGTGGACCTTGATGGCGCTCCACGCTGAGTTCGACAGAAAGTCAAGGGGGCTGACGTAGTTGTGGTCAATGTTGAAACGCAGAAGGAAGTCTAGCTCTCGCACGTCTATCTCTTTGCTCATCAGGAGAAGCTGAAAGAAGGAGAACGTAGTAAGAAAGAAAAGTAAATCTTTCCTCCACACAAGTACACACTCATTCCCACCTGGAAGGCGAGCTGTGCGGTAAAGGTGAGCTTGTCCCTCTCAAACAGTCCCCTGCTGATGTAGTTGAAGGTGGAGTATGTAACACAGTCTATGAGGGTGTTTACTCTGCTTTTTACATCCTCACAGGCCTCTGCCATCTCCACAGCCTTGTGGAAAACGACATTAAAGGCCTGAAAAACAAGAGAAGGAACCAGTTGTAGGATTCTTTTACTGTTAGGTGTTGATTAGTTGCCTGCTCTTCACTACATTTTCATCTCCTCTAACTCCTCCAGAGCTTAATCTGGTCCTCTATCCATGTTACAAAACATTAAACTCTGTGATGGATAGCAGTCATTTCTTTCTTATACTTTCTAACTTCAAGTTCAAGTTTGTTATTTTCTAGGCTGGGGATCACCTCACACTTCTCCCGTTCGGTTACCTTCAGGCTGAATTGGTACATGGGGTTGATCTTGTTGAGATCATTCATGATGAAATAAAGGAGAGAAGCTCTGACAGCAACGGGACGATAGTGCTCTCTGGCTTCATTAATCTTGACTTCATTGACTTTAGCTTCCAGGACCTAGAAACACCAGGGATAATAAGGAAAGAGGGTAGAAGAAGAACACAATATAACAAATAAGGATGGACAAACATAGAGAATTTAACTTAATCCACTTTCACAAGTGGGGATTGATACATTTACCTTCATCTCAATCTCAGCAGCTGTGTGCTTTGTGGTCTCAAGTTTCTCCACCAGGACGTTGTCACCGAGGAAGTTACTCTCTGCAGCGGACAGCCTGGTTAACAGCTCGTCCTCCAGGAGCTTCAGCTCTATCTTAAACATGTTCTGCTGTTTTGTCAGGTCGCTCTGCAAAGAAAAAGTGCAGATAAATAAAAAAAAAAAAACATTTAAAATGCCCTGAATTAATGTATTTTAAACATAATATTCCCAGGTATAAAAGTGAAGAGCGTAAGATTCTAAATATCTTTGATGTGGCTACAAAGAAATCTAACAACCACTGTAACCCACCTTTAGGTGCTCAAGGTCTGGTCTCTCCTGATTCACTACTTGTGCCAGAAGCTGGTCCTCCAGCCCGTCCCTGGTGACTGTAAAGTTAATGAGGGTAGTCTGGGCTTGAATCTCTGGCTTGTAGTGAGGATTGGCCAACTTCGTGTGAAGAATCAGTCTGAAGCCTGGATGGAAGAAACACTCTTTGTCCCCAACCTTTATACAGCTGCCGTAGAAAGGAAGAAAAAAAAAAAAGAGTATTAAGAAGACAAAAAAACAATATTATGCATAAATACTAATTTCCTTGTGTCAGAGGATTACCTGCCCTTCTTGATTGTGTGTCGCCCCAGGAGAGGGTCAATAACAGGGTCAATAGTCTCCTCGAGGTTCTCAATGAGCACAGTGTCGCCTGCCACCACAGCCTGTTCAATAACATCTACATATCTGGAGCATTAATGGATCAAGAAGAAAACAGTCAGTCCGAGTAAGTGTGTTAAGAAAACACATTTCAACCCCCTGACTTTCTTCCCTTGGAAAGCTTTGCCACTGAAATACTCGTTTTCAGCTTTTGTAGAGGTCTAAATTGAAAGCACTCATGAACACTTCAGGATAGTAAAAATGGAAACACTCACCCTTTCTGTCCAAGACTGACAACCTTGAGGCTGTTGCCATAACGACTCTTGATCCACTTGATACCCTGCAACTGTGGGTCAATGAGGAGAGGCCAACGCTCGCCTGCAACAAATCACATATAACCTGGAAATCTGCCACAAAAAATTATTCTTTGTGCTGAAATATTAGATGACAGGTACGTCTGAAAGCTCTACCTACAGTTAATGAGAATGGTCGCATTCTGAGTGGACATTTTATCTCCTGGTAAGCCTTCATTGTTCCACTGAGCCACTGTTGCACCATCAGTTAACATTGACACTGGATCCAGGCCCCCTGTCATGGGAATAGGCACCTGATGAAAAATATAAAGAGATTGGTATCCATACAGGAAATGATGGGGAGTAACTAATTACAGAATAACCTTCTCGTAACCTTCTGGCCGCGCAGGAACGGCATCCAGAGGTTGTCCAGCAGCTCCCTCCTGTACTTCTTGGAAAAGGAGCCGGCATAAGAGATGAAAGCTGCAGTAAGGAGGAGGTCTCCACAGAGAGTTTCCTCCTGTTCGTGGTACTGAGCCACTGAATGGGCCCAGCGCACATTCTCACTCTGAAAGAGACGCACGTTGTTGCTAATCAACATAGCAGATAAATAACCTTACTCTACAGTAAATATCTCATTTCATGTGCATAAATACAAACAATCTCCAGCTGTCAGTTGACCCATGCGCACACACCTCCAATCCCTTGACCAGCCGGTTGGCTAACTCTATTGTTTTGTTAGTGCGGTTGACTTCTTCCTGAAAACGAAGCTTCTCCGCTGTGGCCTTTTCAAATGCTGTTGTCAGCGTTTCCAAACTGCTATCCAGCTCCTAAAGAAGAGAGGAGGACAATATGGTGAAAAACAAACCATTTCTTACAAATAGCACTATGTTCAAACCTTACACAACCAAACAATCAGTGTGCTTAAATAAAACAATTAGCTTGCATCTTAAAGTTTAACAAACTGTAGAATGCATCTAAAAAAAGGATTTAATAAATTACACCTAAAGGAGCTAATCAATGATTTTCTTGAGCATAAGGAAAAAAAGGCCTTTTTGTGGCTGCCTGTCAAGCTCCGACTGATGGGCCTTATTTAAGGATTTGGCCATAGGTGAAAATGAAGAGGCAACATTGGGAAGTACAGCTAGTGCACCCCCGAACTGGCAGGAAAAGCAGAAGCAAAACAGGTTATGTGTGTAAGTCAAGCCAGGATCGTGTAACAGGTTACTGAAACCAAAAATACTGTAAAATTTCTGCAGCACTTGATAAGATGTATACAAATACACTACAAATACACTATGATTCAGAGTTAAGTTGCTTCTGTCTGTGTAATGTATCAACAAAGACATCTTTTACAGATGGGCTTCAGCCAAAAGGTGAAGAGGGCTGTGGAGATATCTGTCTGACTGTCCTAATTCTGCTAATAAACTGTCCATCACTGCCTATAAAACCTGAAACATGACTATGAGCCTAACGATATATAAAATCACAGGATAGACAGGGACTCACTGCAAGCTTTTTCCGTATGGCCTCTAGTTTCTCAGCAGCCTCAGCCAAATCTGCATTGGCCTGAGATAGACACATCCTCTTCATCTCCACCTCGCACATCACCTGGACACACACATGTGGAAACACACACGTGGAAACACACACTCATCTCAGTCCTAATTACAAAGCAAACCTAAACTTTTAGTCATTAATGGAGAATCGCAGCAAATCAAACAACTGTTTCAATATTTTTAATGAACTTAATAAAATATTCTCAACCCTTTATAATATAAATTATGTGAAGACAGATGACAGAAGATGCACTTACGAAAATCTATCCAATGCGGCGCAAATTTTTAGGGAAAAAAAACAAACAAACAAACAAAATCTGTCAAATGGCAAGAAGAAGATGGAGCTGTACAGTTAAGAACTGGGGTGATTATACGACAGCTTGGGTTTACCTCGTGGAAGTGTATGATGTTGATGACCCAGGCACAGAGGCCGGCAGCAGCTGAGGATTTCTGCCGCACAAAGTCAGGGTTGAACTCTGGGTCACTGAGATACTCATCTCTCACACACCTCACTGTGGCCTCGGGGATGTGCTCTTTGTCAAAATTCACCAGAGCCTGAAGGAAGTCGTCCACCTGGACATTCGTATGGATTAAACAAACCTCTGTCAGATTTCAATATTTATAGATTAATACTTTTAAAGGTGGAGGATGTAAGATTTTCAATATTTTCAAAATAAATTAACTAATAAAATAACTACAATCATAATTAGATCGTTTTTTGAACATGTAGGTTCCAGTTTGTTCATATTTGATGCGTTATTAAATTACAAGTTTAATTAATGACAAATGACAAAAAGCACTTTTTTTTAACTGGTCGGCAAACATTTAAGAAGGGTCTTTGTCATTAATTAAACTTGTAATTTAATAACACATCAAATATGGACAGACTGGAACCTACATGTTTAAAAAGAACTATCTAATTATGATTGAAGTTATTTTTTTTAGTTAATTTTTTTTTTTTTTTTAAATATTGAAAACCTTACATACTCCACCTTTAAAGAGTATTTTAGGATTTTAACTGATTTAAATCCACCCTTTTTCTAATCTCCTCGTCGTTTTTAGGATAATGATGCAAAGATGAGTGAACTTTCATATGAAAGGACACAGAGTGACTTATATGGAGGACTTTGATGTAAAATATCACCTTGCTCATAACCATCTTGGAGGCTTTCCAGCTGCGATCTTTGGGGATTCGGCCTTGGGGAGACAGCAGCACCAGCACAGCTGCTGAAACGTTGGTGACAATGGCTGGAGGGTTGGGAAATGTCCTCAGCTCTGTCAGGTTCAGCTGGATTACACAGACACAAGAGCACATATATCATTTCCTTTATTTTTTCCTTTTTTTGTTGTTCTGGTCTTTTTCGGGTGCTGGAATGGAGAAAACCTTGAAAGGTGTTTTCTGCTGCGTGCAAATAAAATAGGACGAATTAAATGTGCAGAACAGAACCAAGTTATGACTTATATAATGGTAAAAGCACATTACCCTGTTTAGAGTATTGAGGGCTGTATTGGCTGCCTGCAGAGCAGGCTCAGCCTTGGCCAAATCCTCCTCAGTCTCTTGCTGCTGTTTAGTCACTTTAGCTTGAATAGCTGCCACCTGAACAATCACAAAAACACACAAAAGATGTAAAATGATCCCTTCTACATGTATATCTGCAAGCTAAACTAATTATAAATCCTCCTCTGTATAATTTAAAGTAAAAATCTCACCCTTTGCTCCTCGGCATCAGCTACAGCTCTTTCTTGATTGAGCTTGTCTGTCTGTTGTCCTATTTTGGCAATAAGAGCCTCAATATCCGTGTTCCTCTGCCACAGCTCCACCTCCTGCACCGCTAACTTGGCTTTGAGATCCTCCACCTGAAAAAGCAGAGAAGAAGGTTGACATATTTGTGACGTGTCTTGGTGCACTGTGGTGTATATTTCCTAACCTGTGATGCAGTATTCAGCAGCTTCTGCAGCCCATTCTCCAATCTGTCCATCTTCTGGGTCAGCTCCATGCGCTTTTTCCCCAGCAGGTTGTCGTACAACTTCATGAACTCAAGGAAACTCTTTGGAGTGGTGTAGTTAAAGTGCTTCTCATTCTGCTGGTACTTGACACTCACCTTTAACAAACCAAGCACTAAATCTTGTCAAAGAAGAAAGCAGGAGCGGTTATCACTCACAGTGCTTTGCAGCAGCTCTCACCTCATTAACGCTTGTGTGGGCGTAGGAGATGAACTCACTGATAGATGCCCTCACTCTGGGCTGTGCAGCAAGAATACACACATAGATGAATTGAGATGATCATGTAGGATGACAGCTAAGATATTGATATTTAAGCTATTAATTTTAATAGAATAATGTACCTAAATGTTGCCAGATGTGTTCATATTTTAGAATATTATTGAAAAGCTACCTTTTTTTTCCACTACCAGAGACATGAGCGAGGTCAGTAACACCATATAGATGTGTCATTTGTCTACATACGTCTCTTTTTTTTCAATCCTTCTAGAGAGAAAGGTGTAAATATCTGTTATAAAGTTAAAATAAAAACCAAGAAAAATGAGTTCTTACCTCCAGCCCGGCTATCTTCTCTATAAATGTAGAGCTGACGGACTCCAGAGCAAGCTGAGGCCATGGGTGAAACCAGTCGATGGCAGTACAGTTAACCAGGGCAGGAAATTTGCGCGCACGTGTGCGCAACGTGAATCCGACTGGTGAGAAACACAAGACAACCTGGTGGAAAGCAGAGGAAAGACGGTGAGATAGAGCAGCACGGAAACAGACAGAAATGTGATAAAATAATAGATGTTTGCCACCTTGAGCTGCCGCCGTATTCTCTCAATGAAGAAGCTCCAGCAGTTGTCCCTGCTATCGATGAGGCCTAACCCCCTCAGCTCCATTCGGATGGATGTCACTATCATATCCACTTCTTCATCATTGAACAAGTCAGGTATATCTCCTAGAAGCACAACATACACATCTACCAGTATACATTTACATGCATCATCTAATTCAGTGTTTCTCAACCGCTGTGCCATGGCACACTAGTGTGCCGCGAGAGATCATCAGGATCACAGGCCCCAGTGAAAGATAATAAAATTCCTTCTTCTTATGTTTCTCTGATTTCTATTTAAGAGGCTTTGACAAGATGGACTATATGATAATAATATGGACTTTTTTTTTTTTTTTTTAAATAAAACATTTTGGTTTAAGGTGTGCCTCATGATTTTTCAGTGAAAAAAAGTGTGCCTTGGCTCAAAAAAGGTTGAAAAACACTGATCTAATTGATAAAAGATCTTGTTCTAAGATTCAACCATTTTTAGTTTTTGATCGCAAGTCTTTGACCAGAATTAAACCTTTTCTGTACGAACGTCGCTCTGAAAATGTATTTGTAGCTGATGCCTTTTCAGTTCTCTAGACTACTGTTTGAAAGATCCTTGACAGTAGGCAAAAAAATAACTTTAAAACACTTTAAAATTTCACACACAGAAGATAATCCTCCCAACACACACACACACACACACACACACACACACACACACACACACACACACACACACACACACACACACACACACACACACACATACACACACAGTGTAGACAAACCTGAGGCCAGCATGTCATTAATGAGCACCAGGAAGCGTTCATCAGGAATCTGGGCATCTGTATGAAGGAATACTGTCCCAATATTTTTTACTCCCACCTTTATGTACAACGCAGCTATATCACTCTGCAGAACATGGAATTATTTTAAGTGGGAAAGACAGGAAATTAATGTAATTCTTAGCTTATTTGATTAGATATGAGGAATTCTCAGTCCATAATACATTATGTTTCTGTTGCTTACCTTGAGGTCATTGATGCCGTAACCTTTTCGCAGCGTGATCTGGAAAACTTCCAGTGAGCTGAGGAAGGCAGCCAGTCGGCACAGACTCTGCTTTCCACTTCCACCGACCCCCACCAGCAGAGCGTTCCCATAAGGGGCCTCCAGAATGCGACTGATCCGACATCTGAACGCGTACACCAGAACAGTGAGTTTATTGATGTTTACAGATAAGCTAATCTCTATAAACTCTTGTTTGTGCTCGTCTGTATGTGTTTGTAGTTCGTCTGCAGATATCTGCATGTGTTTCTTACATATGTTGGATCGCTTCTTCAAACAGGACCAGATCCATGACGGCATGGAGCTCATTATAATGCTCCAAAGCATCAGCCAGTGTCTTCTGGAGTTTCTCCCAATCTGAAGCCTGACACAATGGTCAAATAAAGAGATGAGTTTGGTTCTTCAAAACTCAGCTGTGCCCATTTTACTGTAGTTAATTCCTGATATGCAAACAATTTAAATCCATTTGATAATAGCTGCACGTTAATCTCCATGCATTTCCAGGCAGATCAGACAGGACAGCACAAACTGAGCCATAAGGTCTTAAATCAGTGCAGTTAATGGATTTAAGTGACGAACAATAATTCTGACCCAGTTTTACCACATCCATTAATAAAAAATAGACAAATTCTATCAAGTAACAAAATTAGGTGCAGACCAGAGAAGCTCTGACTTAATGCACGTGCGTGTGCGCTTGTCAAACCTGATGATAGCGTGGCTCTCCAACACCCTGAGCAAAGTGACAGTACACCAAAGGCTGGTGGATAAAAATGGAGTCATCTATTCCCTGGAGCAAAAGGGCAAAAGCAGGGACAACAAACAAGAAAACACTTAACATGCTGATGTTAAACTGTCATTAAATGTTAATTCTTTTATAAATAGAGCATGTTTTCCAGTTCTTACCTCAAAGTATCTTTTCCCAGTATCCAGCAAGATTTTGTTGAAGAGTTCCACATCCTTTTCCTCCATCAGTTTGTCAGAGTAGACCCTGGAACTCTCATGGAGCCACAGATGAACCAAGTCCATGGGGTATCGGATACTCTCTGGCAGGGCAAACAGGATACCCTGCAAATCAGGAAATCAGTAAATAAATAACCATGAGGTGAACATTTATATTTATAAAATCCAAAAAGTAAACAAAAATCAGTAATTTATTTTGAGTTTGAATTTTAATTTAGATGACCGTGCTTATTATTTGCAACCTGGAATATGTTGGAGAGGTCTCGTAGGTTGAAGATATAGTGGAAGCGAATGGCTGTTGGGAGGAAGTTCTGGCTGATCTTTTGGTGCAGACAGATGGCTGCCTGGATGAGCCAAATGCAAAATAATATCCAAACACACAAACAGAAGCACAATTTTTGCATGAATATGATAAATGAAAAAGTTAGTTTTGAAAGACAAATGCTTCTCTGATACTATGTACATACCTGCATTAGAGTCCCAACAGACCGAGACACCCCATAGCTGAATCCCCCTTGAAGGAAGTGAGCCGACAGGATGCTGGAGAAGATGGTGGCTAATGCATCAGCACTTGGGAAATGTACAGCAAACACTGAGAAATGCCTCTGAAACACACATGGGAGAAATGGTGTTTTTTATTTCTCTCACTGGAAGTCTGGGAACAAACTACATTCAAAGCTCAGTATGACTTTTATAATCTATCAGCGAGGTGAGTTGGTCATCTATTTCCAAAGCTTTGTTATGTTTTCTGACAGTTTACCATGTCTGTTCATATCCAGACATATATCTGTCCTATACCGCAGATTTTTTGCTTGTGGATTTAAACACAATATACAAAGAGCCGGATCTACTAACATCCCAGTTTGCAAACAGTAATTTGCGTGTGCAAATATTGTGCGTGGGGCTGATTTATTAAGAAAGATTGCAAAAATGGGCTGCAGGTGGTTCATCTCAAAAATATTCACATGAGGGTTATAAATGCATTCTCTCCATCTTCTCCTTGCTTTGTTTTGTGCACATGCACACATGCATGTCCTTTTGAAACAGGTTAAATATAAACATAGTTTCTGTAAGCAAAATTCTTCTCAGGTGTGATAGATCACATTGCGGGTGCTAAATGAACATTACATTTTCTCCACTCAACACATGCAAAATAGCATGTGAACACCCTGTATTAAATATTCACTGACGTAGATGTACTAACTGGATGCAGACGCGCTATTTTGGACCTTTGAAAGAAGAAACCCTTTGCACACTCTGTGAGTTAGTAAATCTGTTTGTACTATTTTTTGCATGTAGAAAGGGTTTGAACATGTTTCTGTACATGTAACCTTTAGTAGACCTGACCTAAATGTAGTCATTAACAGTTAATGCCGGTGTGCTTGCCTGGTAGTACCTGAAGTCTGGGGTTGATGGAGAAGCTTCCAGCTGTTGGGTTCATACAGGTGATATACTGGCAGTTATGTATTTCCTTCAACACAAGCCTCTGTCTGTCGTACCTAAAGGGTTTAATTATATTTAGATTGAACCAAACCTTCAAACTATATTTTCTGGACATTGTTTGCATAGCTTTAGATTTTAACAGCAGCAGATGTGTGTGGGTCTCACCAGTCTTACCAGTGGCTGTAGTCAAGATGTTGCCGTATGAGTGTGTGTGGCTGGACGGTTCCATAAACATCCACCTCAGGCATGTTGAGGTCATCTATGAAGTAGATGAGCCTCTTGGCAGTAGGAGGAGCAAATTTACGACCAGCTTTCTTCTCTAAAGGTTTCTCCAGGACACCTGAGGTGGGAATAATGGATGCAATAGTGTTCACTGTATATTACTAAGTGACGACTGCCAGAACTAAAAGAAAAGAGAAACAATATAGAATAAATTATATTTGAAGTTTTGAATAAAAGTCTTTTAATGTAAGCTGGTCAGCTGGTGTTAATGGGTAAAACAGATGGATACTACATTGAGATATACATAATGTAAACTTTTCAATTTTAATTTTAAACTTCTTTTGGCACAATGTAGTAAAAAAAAACAACAACATTTACCTTTGCCAAGGAGGTAATTTCTTTTTTGACTGTATCTGTCTATTTTTTTTAGCAACTTTACTGATAAACTACTGGGCAGGTTTTTGCGATTTTTTTCTGAGGAAGGGTTTTGGTTCCATTAAATTTGTGAGTGAGCTGTAAGGAATGTGGACACAGAAATTTTTAAAAGGATTCTTCACAATATGGGTGAAAATGAGCTGCTTGGCGGAGGTCTGTGCTCTTTGAGGCTTTTCTAGTTAGTAAATGAAAATAGTTCAGTTTAGTATGAAGAGATTTGGATTAAATATGGCAATCTGCACATCAACAGACGAAGCCGACACACTCCAACTCGATAACAGATGACATTTATCAGCGATGCAATTATACTTATTTTTAAATTCACTATAATCTGAACACAATGTGTTGGTTCTTACGCTGCAGCATGGCTGACGTGGTGTAATAGTTGAAAGGTACTTTTGCCACCATGTAGTCCTCCTTCAGCTTAGAGACTTTATCAGACACCAGGATGGTCTTCCCCACTCCTGCGTTACCCACTAACATGATAGGTTTGCCTTTCTGGAGCAGCAGGTCCATGAAATATGTTAGACAGATAGTTTCTGGGGTGTGGACAAGCACCGTCTGAAACAAATATAACATAACCTGACTGTGAACCTTTCCTTAGCTAGTTAAAATAATGTGCACTGGTTTCTTCATGTTTTTCACACTCAACTGTATTTGCAAGTACAATCACTCACCTGCAACGGGACATCAGCCTCCAGCTCAAATGGCACCATCTTCTCACTCCAGGGAGAAAATTTCTTTGTCTCAGAGTCAATGAAATAGTCGAAGACGGTGCCTTGAGAGGGAAACTTCACTGCTCTCATCTCTTTAGACCACCAGCGGCTGAACTCAGCACGATGGTCATGCAGCTGCAACAGAGGTTAGGTAAATATAATGTCAACAAAAGATACAATAATATGAAGTATAGGGTCATTATCTGTGTAAAACATTGTAATAAGGAGCTGTTGCCTCATGCAAACATTATTCACCACATACATGATCCTGAAAGAGAGCCCCTCCAAAAGCCCAGACACAGGCGAAGACAAAATAAATCTCATAAAGTTCTCGAGGAGAGTCGGCTGGGGTGTTTTCCTCTGTCAGCAGGCAATCCAGTAAGGAGCACAGTGTCTGGGGGGGTTATATGCAGAGATGGCATGCTTGAGCGAACAGAAAACCAACTCTTTTGTGGATTCAAACAGCATCCATAAGACCGCACCTGCACCATGCTGTTTTCAGGAATGGGAGTGATGGTTTTCAGGTTGCAGCGAACTTGTTCCAGACAGTATGGTACATACTTATCAAACAAAATGGTGAGGTTGGCTCGCTCTGATTGGGCCTGTCGGGTGTCTATCCAACTCGTCACGTACCTGAGGGTGAAGCAAAGCTAGCACGCTTATCATGACCAGATTTTGGGAAATTTTATTACTTAATCAACATGTTCATTTTGATTTATGCCATTGTGTGTCTTACGAGGTCCAGCCAAGGTCCTGTGGGTTGACGTAGAGTATTCCTGCCCTGGACACCGTGGCTGGAGTAGCAGCTCTCAGGTGGGAGATTTCAAAAAGCAAACGCATGGAGGACGACAAGCTGATCCTTTCATTGCTGGCAAGAGTCAGAACCTTCACAGAGGAGTGGAAAACATCAACACATAGGGTTCAAGTCAACACTTAACACTTAACTTAAAGAGCACAGTGCATCCAGCAGATGACTGGCACTGAAAAATGAAAAATATGTGTTACAATTCTTGTCTGGATGGTAACAGATATTACAGTCACAAAATGAAACACAATCCAACAGTAGAAAAAAGAAAAAAGCAGAGAGGAAGCTCAAACTCTCACTTTATTGTCATCCATAACTGTGTTGAGAGACTCAATCCACATGGGGTCAATATCACCATCCAGAACAATCCATTTGGGCCCATTGTGGGTGACTGAGGTCAACTCTCTCATGGTGGAGGAAAACAGACCTTAAGTAAGAAATAAAACATATACTGGTATATCAATGTTTTCTTTACATTGTTTATGCGAAACATACACAAACGAAAGTTAAGAAATAAACAATGGTACTGATGTTGTAGGAGTGATCACTGATAACTCGTTTGGACTCAAACAGACTGAATTGGAGCTCATTTAATCGCACTCTAAAATAATTCCTCATTTATTGCTTAATAAACCCCTCTACAATCCTCAAGCCTCTTACCATCTTTCCACTCTCTGGTTGCAGGATGCAAGTATCCAAACAGCTCATCTGTGGTAACAGCTTTGGGGTTAATATCATTCCATACTGGCTTCATTTTCATGTTTGCATAAGTCCTGTGGAGGGTCTTCAGGATCTGGAAAATAAATAGCATAAACAGGTGTCTTAGAAAAAGCAGAATCCATCATTGTCATTTACAGTAAGTTATTAGTCAGTGGTATAAAAAGGGAAAGCTGAAGCACACAGTGGGTGATTAAAAGAATAAATAAAATTATATTTTGTATTCAGCTTTATTTATGTAGCTGTTCTAGAGAAGTCTACCTGACTCTTTCCAGTGCCCGGTCCCCCTACTACAAACACAGAGTGTCTGACAGCCAGCAGCTCCTCCAATTGGGTCACCTGTCAGCACACGAGTGGTTAACACATTATGTAAAAGGATTCAGTATATTACAGTAATATAATATGTAATACAATTTTGTCAAATACAGTGTTGGAAATGAATTAATCTGAAAACATGTATGTTTATCATAAAACTTAATAAATCTTCCTAGAACAACTATATTCTGGTAAAACTAGAAGAATGATTAAATAATGAAGGACAGCTTTTGGCATCATTTCTTCCCCTCAAATATCAGTTATAAATGTTGTCTTGAATAAACATATATATATATATATATATATATATATATATATATATATATATATATATATATATATATGAAGGAATGCTTTTTTATGTACCGGTAAGTTGTTGTCATGCGATTGAAACTAAGGCTTTATGCAAGTAAAACTAAGCACAGTCCAACACAAAGATGCACCTTCAATATGAAGTTCTCCTCAGGCTGTAGGCGCAGCTCACTGACTGACTGGCGGACAGCGTTTTCCAGTGCAGGGTCTCTCTTTCTGGGTACATCCAGTTGAGGAAACAAGTCACTGATGAGTCCAAGAAAAATGGGCACATCACTTGTCACTATCTTTGGCAGGTTGAAGTCCCTCAATGCCCGCATCAGCACCTGTGGAGACAGTAACAGTGTCACAGTTTTAATTCCACAAAGCAAAAGTTTAAATGGATAACAACTGTGCAAAAGCACATTTATTCTACTTTCGTGTAAAAAATACAGTGAGAGACACCTGTTCCTCAGGTCTGCTCCGTTCCTCCCTCTTCAGAGATCCAGCTACAACCAGGACTGATTTGATGGCCCGTAAACCCCAATCATAATGGTCCTATCAGAGAGCAGAAAACGTCAATGTGGGAGATTTGATGTCTAGAAACCTTATGGCCCTTTAAAAGTGTCTTGAGGTGACTTTGCATCAATTGGTGCTAACATAAATCTGAACTGAATTGAATTAAATCAACTGTTAAATCACACAAATAAGTGCAAAGAGCTATTTTCTATTGTAGAGAACTGTATTCTAGATTAGAGAACCCACTGCTTTTGATCTTATTTCCTTCACAATAGACTTGGAGGTTCTTTAAAACATTTGGCATCATATTAATCGAGCTATAACCTTTTATTATTCTTCGCATTGTCTTCACAAATAGGTTTTATCTATGCACCTGTTTAGACAGCAGCTCTTTACACAAAGTGTAGAGGCTGATGAACTTGCGTGCCAGCAGACGTGCATCTATGAACCCTTCAGCCACCAACATTATCTCGCAGATCAGCTCAAAGTCTGGGATCACCATTGCACAGGGCCTGAAATGTAAGACTCAGAGTAATCTTTTGCATTTGTTAACTTTTTCCTCTTTCTTTTAATTTACTACACCTGAATAGAGCCTTGAGGTTCTCTGGAAGTTCAGCCCTGCCAGCATAGCCTGGGTTCAGAGTGATGAAGATCCCAACTGTTGGCTTCAGGTCAATTTCTTCTCCCAGAAAATGAAACCTTTATTCACATACGGCAGAATTTGGGTGCATGAAAAAGGTAAGCCTAACTCGCATAAAAGTGTATCGACAGGGTGTGTGGACACATGCATACCTTTGTTTTTTGTTGCGTACAGCATCTTGTATAGTCTTGACTTGCACAGCAACCACAGACAGAACGTCCACAGAGATCCTGTTGAACTCATCAAAGCAGCCCCACACTCCTGTCTGGGCCAGACCCTTATAGATGTTACCTATAGACTGACAATGCAGACACACAGACAAGCCAATAAATACATGTTCAATGAATGGAGTAAAAGTGCATAAGCGAACAGAGGGCGCCCACGCTACCTTGTAGTCCATTTGTTCTGAACAGTTGAACACATATACCATGATGCCTAGAGAGCGTCCGAGATCTTTAGTAGTTTCTGTTTTACCCGTTCCAGCAGGGCCTGATGGGGCACCACTCATCGTCAAATGCAGAGACTGAGTCAAGGTAATGTAACACCTGTAAGTGGTAGGGTTACGGTGTGAATCCACAAAAGAAAATTATCAGAATAAGTAGAGTTTTAACAATAAGAGTGCAACTAATCTGGATGAGAAGCTTGGAAACTTTTAATGTTTGTGATTTTTTTTTACTTTATTTCATGGGACAGAAACAACACACTCTTGTTTCCCTCTTTCTAGATTCACATTTACACTTGCATGGGTGCGCTCTACTTTTAAGCACTGCACAGCTTGACTGAGCACTTACATGTTAAGTGCTTAGAGGAGCCTTGTTTGTAGTTGCAAGGCAAAAGGACCCCACTATTAATGGATGTCTTCAACCAGTTCCTAAAAGGGCTAGCTTTAAAATATACATCATTAATAATGTGTGTATTCTGTATGTTTGTATATCGCCGTAGCAAATGGTGGCGCTCGTATGGCCTACCTGTCAGTGAGTGGGGTGATGACCAGCCTGTTTGTGTTTCCCAGGTATTCGTAGCTGAACTGGAACTGGGCGTCACAGATGTTAACATAGCAGTGTCTCGTTTCGTCATCCCAGCGATGGCGTAACTGGGACAGCCATGCAAATGCCTGCCCAGTTATCACCTACCAGCAGAATACAATAACAGCGACAGGAATCATCAAATGTATTGAATTCATTCAAAAAAAGGAAGCAAAATTTTAAAGACTACCTTTTGAGTGATCAGATTTGCAACCACGTCTCGAGCATGGACATCAATAGTGCAGATGGTCATAATTTTCTGTCTGTCTCCAGGAGTTAAATCTCCGAGCAGCATGTGGATCAAAGAGTTGAGCTGAGTGATCTGCAATTAAACAGAGCCTTGATGGACAACACAGCCAACGTGTTCACCTGTCCGGATAAAAAAATCTCACCGTGCAATGATACCTGCTTTCTGTTGTAGTCTTTTAGAGCCGTCTCAAAACCTTCCTCCACCCTCTCAAACGCAATGCCCACATCTGTGGCCCACCATACCTGACTACCAGTTAACCCCACCTGTTTATGGAAAGAAAACAGACATGTTACATATAATCGGTGTGTTTTTAAAGATAAAGAGTTATTTCTACTGATTGGACATCATGAAACCTGTGCAGGGTAGTCAAAGAGCCACTGATCTCTTGGTTTGTCCTCATATGCAGCTATTGCTTCTTGCATCTCTTTTCGGACTGTGCAGCGCATGGTGCTCTCTAAGGAACTTAACCAGCACTCCGCCTGCAAAAAACACACAACACAAACAAACAAACAAAAAAAACAATAAAACAACATGAAATGTTATAAAAATACCGGAATAAAATCAGCCTGTTGGGACATTTAGAAAAGCACGTATCCTGGCAACTGTAAGCAGCAGAGAGTGAGAGCTACACTACACAGTGAATACAGAAAAAAACTCTTCTGCTGAATGGCCACACACAAAAATCAATTTTCATTTTTCAATACCTGTCCTTCACAGGCACACGGCTCTGAGAAAGAAACATATTCGCCCTCTCGACTGTACATGCCTATGGCAACTGCCACTCCATCTTCCTCCCCTCCTTGGTCTCCTTCATTGAAGTCACTGAAGCGAAGATCTGCTATGTTGTCAAACAGCTTTAGTAAGTGCCTGGTCACCTGGAAAAACACACACACACGCACCCAATTAATCCATGTCAACTTTATCTTTTATTTTCATCTTAATCAATTCAGTACTCTGACACATGACTGAAAAAAATGCCTGAACCGTAAACTACAATGTGATAACTATTTATTTGTGTGTTCTGTCTTGGAAAACAGTTCATTTGTCACCTGCTTGGGCTGCGTTCCCTTGGAGACAATCTCCAGCAGATCTGAGGCAGACACGAAGTAAAACCTGGGAAATGTGAGTCTCTTGGTCTCCAAATACTCAGCTAAGGCCTTCTCACACACGGACAGCCTCTGCTGTAATGTTTCCAGGTTCTCCAGGAAGCCAGGCTGGTTGGTGGCATCTACCACATTACTGTTCTGCACCGCCTCCGTCATCAGGCTCTGTGTATAAGGAGAGCAAATAAAATACTTATATGAAAGTTTCTAAGAACATGATGGCATGAACAATAAGATGGAAGTGCGTTTCTCTTACCTGAAAGTCTGTGTGTATTCCCTGAAAGCGCTCGGCATCATGGGCCAGCTGGCAGCGGATGTCATGGCTGTTTGTGAAGATGCTGTTTAGGTGGGCCCAGGTTCTCTGGACAGACATCCAGGTGGAGATGACCAAGTCGGCCACCATCAGTTTCCTCTGCCATCCACTGACTTCTGCCTGGAAATACTCCACGTACTTACTCATCAGGATGTTCTGCAGCTGCACCTGCAGACCAACGATCCAATGCACAGTCACACAAATAACCTTATGACTTCTACATCTCCAATTTATGGTGAGCTGTGTTTTCTACTAGGCAACAGTTTGTTTTATGAACCAGTAACATGAAGTACACATCACACGCCGTCACAAAGGGTCACCTGGTTGTCCTCTAGTGTTTCAATTAAATTCTCATCAGCTTTGAGCAAAGGGGTTCCTGTGCTGGTATGTGTCTCATATGATAAAGACATAACACTCCAGGTCTGGGTTATCTCTGCCAAAACCTATGAAGTAAAGACATACATGATTTCACACGTAACATGTCACGCTTGAATGCAAGGGAGACAAAAATGTGCAATAGGATGAATTTTGTTACATGAAAGCTTACTTTTCCTTTGTCATTATGGATTGAATTTTTTATTTTGATTCTCTGGCTTTTAACAATGCGTGAGTTGTGTGGTCCTCTGTGTCTTCTTATTTTACTTTATTATATTACTTTTTTTTTTTTACTTATATAATTATTTATTCATATTACTTTGTATTTATTGCTATTTTAGTATAGTCCATATTGTAGTATTGTAACATTGTTTTTCTTTTTCACTGTTTTATTATTTGTGCAGCACTTTGGAAACTGTTTATGTTTATAAAATGTGCTATAGAATTAAAGTGGATTAGATTGGATTGGATCTTTTCTTTAAACATATGATTGAAAACACATGTATTTACATAAAAGTTGGAATCACATATTCAGCCACAGGATTGCTACCTTTTCAATGGCCATTTCTTTCACAGCTTTGTCCACTATGTTTTTAACCTCGTCCTCCACACGATGAAGCTGTAGTTCCAACAGGTCCCCCAAGGTGGTGCCCTGTCCCATCACAAACCTGACCTGAGGATCAGAGAGAATACATGGCGTGCTGTGGGTGGGATCAGATTTCACATTAAGAGAATTGAAGTCAGTAAACCTGCAGCATAGGTGGATGCATTTACAGTGCAGGAAGGTTGCAAAGCAAAAGCAAATATATCCTCATACTCCTGTGGTGTTCATGAGTTGTTGCCAATGTCTCTCCCTGATTGCAGAGTTTTGCAGCTCGTTGACAGCTCTCAGAGAGGTCAACAGGTTTTTCACAGTTGATTCCAAGCCCAAATACACATCCCATGCCCTCACTTCCTTATCTAGCATCTTCATCTCCTTCAAGAGAAAACAGAACTGCTTATAGCTGTGGAAGAATCAGTTTGCTTAAAAATCAAAGCACAAGAAGAAAAATCTCATTAAAATGTTAGTCTTCCATACTTTAGCAAACCGCCGGAGCTCCATGTCCATCTGCTCAACGTTGATCTCTTTCCATGGAGTCTTGGTCCAATCCTCAATGCTGGTCTGGGAATTAAAAAGATTAGCTGATTAATTCTCTAATTTCCCAAAAATGGAAAACTTTTCTCACTTACAATATAACATTTTCATAATGATTAGAATGCACCTTCACAAAGATGACCATGTCCCAGACTGCTTTGACGAGTTTAATGTCAGAGCGACACTGGCGTAGCTGCTTGTACTCAGGGAAGCTGACTTCAAACAGATCAGCTGTGTCCTGCAACGTTTTCATTTCCATCTCCATAACTGCCACAGATCGATTAGACTGGAGACAGACAGTTTGATCTGCTTTTACCATTGTTTTGTCCCATAGATTTTCTTTAATCACACAGCATGAACTACTTTAGAGGAAGGACTGCTTTATTTCCAGGTTGTAGGAAGTATACCTTCCACTGCCCACCTTATCAATTAGTTTATATGGCTCATCCACACTGATCTTAAAGATCGATTCGGTGCGAAACTTTTCCCTGAACTCATGTTGCTTCACCTGAAATATAAAAATATGACAAATTTAGAAGGTTTGATCACTTGCACCTTTCTCTCCGTCTATAACTACACACACATAGAAGAGGTGCGGTGTCATGTATAATGCAGCAAGCAAAGAGGTTTTATATATCAGATATCAAGCTCTTTGTAAGGGGTTGGCGGGCTGACATACTACACCGTTCGCATGCGGCCTTACCTCAAAGCGGACACACTTCCTGCGTATAACTGACACTTCATTGGACTGCAGCGGTGCCACTTCATGTTTGACTGTGAAGGCAATTTTTCGAAGGCTTTTCCACTTTTCAGGCAGCTCCTGTGATTTGTTGCAAAGAAGCAGAGAGTGTGATGCACTGATTATCCTTCATAGCAGCTACGGCCTACAACTTCGTTACGGCACCTCCAGCTGTGTGTAGACACTTTCTGGAAGTTGCTGTCCATAGGTCTTCAGGAGCTCAGCAGTTGACTTGAGAGGTCTGAAGTGCTGTTCATTGCTGATCTGTCTGTCCCGTATGGCCATGAGGTGTCCCATTATGTTCACAAGGCCTGCATAATCCCCATCTGATACCTTGGTAGACAGACCTCCAGCTGTGTCCTGGATAAAGTGGGACAGTTCCTTCACACTGTGGGATAACATAGGATGGACAGAATGCAATATGTTGGGGTTATGACATTAAATAAAAATGGTAATGCTGGTAATAATTCATTTTTGTTCTTCCATTTGTCTAACCTCTCATTTACATGGTTGAGAAGGTGCTCTTTGAACATCCAGCTCCACCTTTTGATGACATTCATCAGTGTGTGCTTAAAGGGTCTGATGTCCAACTGCAGCCAGCCACAAAACACCCTCTTGTCCTCCATCTTGCTCACACGTGCATACAGAGACTCAAACAGGTTGATCTGGATGAAGTAATACAAGTTTAGAGTGCAAAAACAATTCTCTGAAGGGAATTTAGATAGGTTCAGATAAAATGATAAATGAATTGCAGAAACACAACACACTTGATCTTTAAAGTTGTCAAGGGTGGGGGGGTTCTTTTTCAGTTCATAGTCAGCATACAGCTCAGCTTCCTCTGTACTTAGGACATGACCATAGAACAGGAACTGCCTCATAAATTCAGATCTGAACACGGAAAGGACGAAAAAAGAAATGAAAACTTGAATGGACATATCTTTGTGAAAGATGTTTGATAAAAACAAATTCAGTCCTCATATCAATCTGACCTGTCATCAGTCCAAAGGTAGCGGTAGCTAGAAAATGAAGCCTGGTACTCCCTGACCTGAAACAACAAGGTGGTATTTACACTTTTATGTTGGGATGAACTTAAAAAAAAGTATTCAAGACAGAGGGAGTAAAGTCTTTACCTTACTGACTGCTGCACGTGCCCGTGAGCGGATAATGTGGCACATCTCTGACAAATCCTTCATTTCATTTATGTCGCACTAAAAGATGGGAAACCAAGACAGCGTGTAGAAAGGGGGTGTACACACATTTAATACATTTATGTATTTGAGCATTCATGCATGCTGTGATTATGTCCATGATCTAATCTGAGTAACACCTGATAATTATCCATCTGCTTGTGGGCTGCCACTCTGGGAATGAAGGATGCCACGCTGGTGATGTTGGCCACCATTTTATCGACAATTTCATAAAAGTTACCGCTGCGGTTTAAGTCCAGTGAGGGGTCAAAAGCCATCTCATTGCTGTTGAGGACCAGCTGGACCTCAAACAGTGGTGTTATACATTGGGCTGCGTCTGTGTTGTCCATGAGGTACTGCAGGGAGCAGTGTACTGCGCTGGAGAAGCCCGCCAGGATCATCCGGTCGACATATTCTGTGTAGGCCTGCCATACGCTGCTGTTTAGATCTGTCACTCCAAGCAAGGACTGATTCTCCTGGAGCCAGCAGAAAAGTGATATCACATAGTTTAACTCTTTTTCTCTCTGTCATTCTATAATGATGCACTGTAACACTGACTGGGATTCATGAAGTATGTCTGATTGTGAGATGGTGAAAAAGCTTGAAGATAATCACTGACATAATCCTGAGCTCTGCATATGGTTACATGTGCTCTTGTGTATTTGCTCAGACTCGCCTCTAAAGCATCAAGGGTAAGATATGAGCATACCTGCAGTAGTTTGTGTATCTGCTCCCCTGTGGCGCTGATGAGAGAATGCTGTTTGGAGACACTCTCCTCAATGTCAGAGAAGACAAGGAGAGTAGAATCACGACTCTTCCTGGTGATGAAGGCTTTATTGCTGAATTTTCCCATGAGGGCCTGAATAGCCTCCACATTGGCTTTGCTCTTCTGGACACGACTAGAAATGCTCTGGAAAAATAAAATCCGATTGCATTTCAATGGTGTCATAATTCTTTAGGTCCTTTCTTGTTGTGAGAAAGTGGTAGGGCAAGAGCCCAAACAATAAACTACCAGTGTTTTCATATATACAGTATATCAACCAAAGTCTAAGCTAAAATGTCCTCTTTTTAAAAAAAAAAAAAAAAAAAGAATAAATGTTAGGCTACTTAAAAAATATTCGCCACATGAAGGACTGCAATCATAACAATTACCAAAACTTGGATGAGAAATCATGAGTACCTTGACCAATTCTCGCGTATTCTTGATGTAATCCCAAAGGTCATCCTGAGCCCAACTCATCTCCCGGAGGGCTGGATCGAGCTGTCGCCTCATCCCATCCATCTCGTCTTTCACCAATCCCAGCTCTACGGCCAGGATGGTACTGTGGAGTTTGTTGTACCATTGGGTCACCAAGGTCAGCGTTTGTGTGTACTACATGGCAGATTGCAGATTTATTTTTAACAGATTCGGTTTAGTCACACAACTCCTAAATATATCTGTCTGACACTGTGTGTAAAGGCTCAACTCACCATGTATAATCTCTCCCGCTTAGTATAGAGATAGAGAGCTGCTTTCGGAATATTTTGGGTCTTCAGCATGCTAAGATATTTTACCTCTCTCAGCACTGATGAGAGCTGGTGGAAGCAATCGCATGTGAAAATGTATTGCACTGCATGTGATGTATTTTGTCTTACGTATCAGCATTTATAACTGTATTTTAAATTGGCATGTTAGCCCTGACTAAAATGTTTGACGTTACTCTTGTATATTTGTTATTCTTTCTCCTTACAGCAGGACTGAAGTTGACCTGGAAGAGACCCATGTCACCATTCAGTGTCAACAGTGGCTCTGCAAGGTGAGTATGGCAGATGTCCTCAAGGCCCTCTGTCCACTCTGTGAATAGCTCTTCATCATGCTTGTCCAAAATCTCAAGAATACGTTCACACTTTTGAAGCACATCGTCTGCCTCAGCACACCCCAGAGGCCTAAAAGGACACGAAAAGATTATATCAGCTGTAACATTGCTTTAAATAGCTTCTAAACCATTGCAGCTGGATCGTAAGCTCGGTATTATATTTTCTGGATGTCATATCCTCTACAAAGGAGTGTGTATGTGTGTGTATTAGAAGAAGAGGAGATCCATACGCGTGGGCCAGCTGGCAGAGGTTGCTCCTGTTTGTAAGGATGCGATTCCGAAGTTCCTGTGACCATTTCAGGTTACCAGCCACTGAAGGCATATTTTTTCCCAGGACTGCACAGTCTGACTGCAGCTGAAACACAGATCTTCATTAATTTGACTGATAAGTGTGTTATATGTATTACATGAACTTAGAACTCTCTCCCTAAAGTTTGAAGCAAAGTATCTAAACCATAATGTCATATGCAACTACTGTTATGCAAAGCCAGATTATCCAATGGAGATTATGGGCACAGGCCCAGGGGTCCACACCCACTTGGGGCTCATGTTGGGCCCACCTAGGGCAAACACCAGCAGTTTGGACATGAAACAAAATGTACATAAAAGTCAGATAGTTTCACCACAGTGTCTAGTATACTGCTATTGGTACTATTGGCTGAGCGATGTAAGACATGTTGTTTTACAGTGTATCATTCACAATTTTCACAATGTTGCGGTTGGGAAGGGGTGCCCTTGTAACACTCTGGGCCCAGGGGCCTGTGCACTTTTAATCCGGCCCTGCTGTTATGCCACAGTCAGGTGTCTAACTTCTCTAATCACTGCATTTTATAAATATATAATTTTGCATATTCTGAAACAAATGATTCAATACAGAAATGATTATTAAAACCATTGAGGGGATCATTTTTGCTGTTTTCTTACCCCCTCTCTATGTTGATCCAGTATAAGCTGACAGTCGTCTATTTCCTGGTTGAACATGGCCAGGAACACGTTGTAATTAGGAGAGAACAGCTGGTGGATTCTGGGTCTCTCAAGAAGGGTGCCAAAAATCTTCAACAACTAAATGGGACCCAAAGTGACAGTGTTACTTTCAGACTCATAAATTGTAGAAATAAAATCCACATGAAATTTCCAATAATGACCAAGCAGCCTGAAGCAGAGATGACAGTGATTATACAACGCTAACATGCCGCATGCTGTCCACTTACACTTTATACAACGCTGAAAATGTGGAATTAATTACATTACTAAATACAGCAACAGCGGTTGCCTTAGGTGTCATTGTGCAACAAACGTACCTTAAAGGCTGAATTCAGGTTTTTGGAGTGGTGAAAGGCCAAATTGAGGACGGTGCCCAGCCTCTGATCAAAATCTTTGTTCTGCTCTACAAACCGCCTGTAGTGACGCACAAATTCCTGAACACAAAAGTGCCAAAGGGCAGCAAATGATGAATATTTTCCTTGCTTCTTCAATTAAAAAGCTTTTATTCTGTCTATATTTTTCTGCTATTTTCCTTCCATTAAAGTTTCTGTGCAAACCGTCAAGGTTTCCCCAGGTCAGTTAATCAGCACTGGTTCTAATAACATACATTTGAGAAAAATATATTAAGACACAAATCAATTTTGGATTGAGTTCCTGTTCTGAGTCACACTGGAAGCTGTTGTAAAATAATATTTATAAGAAGTAAATTAAATATTGATGCACTGACTAATAATGACTCCAGTCACTGGTTCTTGTGTGTTGCTTAGCAACTACTTTGCTTTGCCATGTTTCAATTACGGCGCTGCTGAGGAGAAAAACAACATCTAATTGTTATTTTTGATTATTTGCCTGTGCCTGTCAATGCCCCCTATAAATCCCTGTAAATTACAACCCTTTGGGGCTTAATACATAAACACCACAGTGACATCGAATACAACAGCTGTTATTTCACAAGGTCTTACATCATTAGTATAGTCCAAGGGGTCATATTTGCTCTCTCTCAGGGTCCGCCAACGATCATGAAACTCCTCGCTCATGCTGAAGACCATCTCGCTAAGAATTTTCCCTCTGGATCCACCCAGTTCAACCTTTTCCAGCTTTAGAAAATCAAGCGCTGTTGCAAATAGTTCCTAAAAAATAAAGATGAGAAACATCACTAATGGACAAACGGGAGGTGGTCATTTCCATATTCATGACATAGTGTGAAATATTTATGGACATATAAAAATAATGAAGCCAGTTCACTAGATGCAGAGATGCCACTAAAATTCTGACTGTTCTGCTGTATTTATTTAGGACAGAAAGTCAAATCTAATTTAACATTCAGCCAACACACAAAGCTCTGCTTGGTTACCACACACCTCAATCATAAGAAGCCTTTCCATGATGCAATCTGATCGCTGAAAGACAAGTTTTGCTGGAAAGTCCCACATCTTGATGTTCTGGCCATTTCTGTAGTAATTAGGTATTCGCTGACGGTAAGTGTGAAACAGCTGCTTGAAGGTGCGCAGAACTGAGATGCTTATCTGTACTCTCTCCATGCCCTCCTCAAGCTCCATCTTAAACAGTTCTTCGGGGATAAGATATGCAAAGGCCTGTATGCAGACACAATTTTTATATTTAAAAATGAAATAATCATTCTTTTACCTTCCATTCATGTATTTAACTTCATTGTACCTTTTCAATAATCAGGTTGCAGAACTCCTGCAGGAGGGCCACCATGCGCTGTGGGGTGCAGTAGTACTGGGAATGACTCCATATGAGGCATAGTGTGTGAAAAAGAGGAGGAAGGAGAACATCCACTTGTGGAAAACTTCTCTCCTCTAAGCTGCTGATCTGTCTCCTTAGGGGGCGTAGATACAGATCTATGTCTTCTGCCTCCATCACAGCTACAGTAATTATATTCAGAATTTATTGCATATTAGAAAAACATCATAAAAGTTTCACTCTTGTTTTATAGTATTTTAGCTGAAAGACACTGGATAACAGGAAGAAGATGCTCATTGATAGCATATAAATGACAGTTAATGCTAACCTACCATTGTTAACTTTGACACAGACATCCTTAAAAGCAAAGTAGTAACTGCTCTTCACTTTTTTTAGGATCTCCATGATCTGCTCAACTTTGGAGCTTTGGATCTAAAAAAAAAGGATGCTGTATTGAGAGGAACGTATATCTTAATACTTCTGTAACTTTATACATCACAACACCAACGCAAAGCTGATGAGTTGTATTATACTGCATACAATCCAATGCAATTCAAGTGTGTACGTCAAAAAGCAAACACAACAGCTTGTTTGTTGCACTTAATGATATCAAGACACAAAGTATAGCCTGTCCCACATGACAAAGAAAGAAAGAAGCCGCTGACCTTGAGACAGAGCAGATGAGATACTAAAGTGAAATCAATCATCTAAAATGCTGATGACATGACTTCTGTTTATGAAGTATGTAAACAAAGTAAGTGATATGTATTAGAAAAATGAAGACAAAATGTGTCCTTCCAGAAATTCAGGCGTTTCACATAAAAAACAAACAAACAAACAATAAATAAAACAAAAACAATTAAAAAAAAATCCCAACAAAAAAACAGAACAACAACACTACATTAATATCACAGTACAGCAGTGTGCATTACATATGCACCATGGGCAACCTCCACTCAGTGTCATACTTGTGACTGGATGCCCAGCAGGTTTTCCTTTTGGCTGGCCCAAAACTGGAGCTCCACACTGGGCCCTGGGTGGTCTCCCTGGAGCAGTAACATACCAGAATCTTTCTTCAGCACATTCCAGATCTGTCCAGACCACTGAACTATGAGAGTTTCTATAGAGTATAACAAGCCACGGTCCAGTGGCCATCCAGTAGGGCTGTGGGGGGCATAATAAAGCAATCAATGTGGATAAAAATAGTAATGTGAAGTACAGAAGATAAAAGTATCATGGATAAACTAGAAATAGGGACATGCAATTTCAGTAGGTTGTGTGTCATCATAATCCATCTGTTGATCCAGTTAGTTTAACAAGGCAAAATGTTGTCAGTTATTTAAACTTATAATGTTACTGTAATATTCAAATGCCCAGTTTGCATTCCACTCTTGAGTATTATTGCTTTATCCAAAATGAAAATAAAACTATTGAACATTAGCAAGAGACAACCAAACACGTTTCTCCATGATAGATGCTAACTCAAACTGTTTCAGCTCTAATATTGTCATGTTCAACAGTTAGCTAACACTGCGTGAAGCAATAGAGTGAAAAGCATCAAGCCTGCAGCATAATAAATTGGATAAATTGGTGTAACTAATAAAGCAAACAAATCTTGCGTTGTGAAAATATGTAAAAAGTTACTTCCGGTGAAAACTCGGACGAGCAGTTCTGCCGTCGCCTCTGATTGGTCAGAGGAATGGCACGCTTCCAGACGTAACAATAACTACGCCGCAATGCAAACTCTTTCCAGCAGAAAGGAGAACAGCTAATGACTCGGTAAATAAGGTGAATATTGACGTTGTGTTTTCATAAAAAGCTCTGAGAACTCTGTAGTTAAAGACGTTTCCTTTGTTCTGTTGTTCTTTTGTTCTCTTTTCCACAAAGTAAACCGTATTCCTTAAATGTGCATCTTAAGAAGATGACTCAACTCACCCAGCACAGTCTTCACTGTTACCGTTTATTCTGACGCTTGCCACAACTATTAGCACCTTTACAGCAATTAAAGATATATTTTCATTCTTTATTAAAGTAAAGATCTGATTCAACCCTGTAAAATGACTTTATATTGTAATGTTTGCCAGTTTAAACTGTAACATACTAATTTTACACATCCATGTGTGATGTGTGTGTTTTTATTTTATAGTTATTTGTTTGTTTATATTTTATATGAGGCAACAATTAACTACTAAATAGAAATCACCATATACTGTTAGTTTATATAGTCTGTAAGTCAAAAGAAAATAGTAAAGGTTGAATCTGGAATATTTTTATTAGTATGTGTTATAAAAAATATGTTTTATAAAAAAAAAAAAAAAGAAGTGAAATAGAAGTAGAAAATGTATTTAGTACTTGAATAAATGCACATTACATTACACCTGCACACTGACCTGAGTGCAATATCTTGAGGACATGCCCTCTCCACACACAGCGGCAGGGGCAGCAATGTTCGCCCCTCAGCATGGCCTCTCAGGGTCACCACCTTGCTTCTCAGCCTCTCCAAGTGCCGATGGATGTCATCCGATACCACCTGCGGCCAGTCCTCATGATTCAGCCCATTGGATACCACACAAACCAGCACCTGTATGGACACACAAGCCTTTTCTAAAGTACTTGTGTAAAGGCTTCTTAAATTAAACACACCCTCTAATTTGCTTTTCTTTTCTCTGCAAGCAGCAGATTTTTTTTTTTTTTTTAACCTAAAGTATAATGGCTCTGTTCCATTACGGCTATGGCTATGCCAGTAAAGCAACCCCTGCAAAATCATGACCTCTTCTAAGTGGAAAAGTCAACTCAAAATCTATACCTTTTTTTTTTCTTTAAATTAAGAAAAAGTTGTATTTTCTAAGATTAAGACAACCTATATATCCATCCGGCATACATGCAGTCCAACCTCAGAAATGACGATAGGCAGATGCTCCATTGGATATCCCGGCACTTCCCCCAGCCTGAACTGATGTCTGAATTTTTGCCGGTCGATCCTCTTCACGTTCTTTTTTAGCACGCACAGCAGTTTGGTCTTCCATGGTGGAGATGTCTTCACAGATGCAAAAACAGTAGGAATGCTTTCAACAGCATTGAAAGCACCAGAAATAAGTAGTGACTTATTTCAAAAAATGTGTGCATTAGATGGAGTGTAGACACCAAACCCGTGAGACACACACTCACCGTGCATACCTGCATATCAGCTGTTTTTTCTTGTTTAGCTTTACTCACTGTTGGGATGTAATTGGGTGTGTATGACTGTGTGTGTATATTAGAAATATTTCTGCTAACTTTTTTGATGAATTGTGTTGCCTTAGGGATATTAGTAAACACATGTTGCAAACACAAAACAATAAACAAACTATTATTTTAAATATTTACTCCAGGCTGTTACTATAATTGAATTTTGTGTGCCAAATTGACTATAAAAGGGGGAGCTGACAGAAGAGACAGACATTAAAGTACTTACTTATTATTTGCATGTATTCATCATGTTGTGTGTTTGTAAGTCTTACTTGAGCATCTCCTGCATGCAATGTCCCTCCTGGTCCAGTAAAGAGCAGCAGCCTGTTGGTCCAGATGTGGTCCAGAAAATCCAGTATAATCTTCTGATTTTCTTCTGCACCAATGAAGCGATTCCACTTATCTGTCTTCACTCGCAGAACACAGAAAGCCTGTTCCCGAAGGAAGTCAACTCTTTCATCTGACAAAACCACTCCGGTTTTGAGAGAGGGCTCCTGGGGGACCCGCACCCCAGCGCCCACACTGCTCATACCGCCGCTGCTACTTTTCGTGCCTGTGGCCTCAGCCATGAAAGATCTCCTGCCGGCAAGAAGAGGAGGAATTAAATCCACTTGGTTGTGCGTTTAGGAGGAATTTGAAACCAGAGAGGAAGTGAAACTTCTGACAAAAGTAGACACTATGGCTCTTTCGACAAACACAACAATAAAAGCCTCTACCTGTTGTGCTCTCCCTTCTCGGGTCAGGTGGAAAAATGATACACACCTGGATGGATAAGTGTTCTTTTCACTGTGACAGGGTGTGTGGACTGGCTACTGTACCCTGAGTGGCAGCGTCTATGGATCCTGTAAATCTGCAATCCTATCCAGGTAACCTGAAGCTTCACTGGAGACCTTATGACACCGACCCCTTCTGGACAGGTGACAACATCACGTATGAAATGTTTACGGATGCTACTGTTTGCAGAGTTAAACCATGATAGAATTCATACTTTAGCAAATGTATCTGTGCTTATTTATTTGGGAACAGAAGATAAAAATTCTGTTTTCCTGATGGTTACTTACTTTATTATTTGAATAATGCTTGCTGAAAACAGCAGACTGGTCTCTACTTACTGATGTAATGTGTAGCACCGCCACAAGGGGGCAGTTTGGTACAGTATTACTGACAGCATCATTCGACTGTAATCCAAAGTGACCCTAGCCATGACATCCTATTAAATATTTTATGCCATTTATGTAAAAACATGGAAAAATGGGACATTTCTGTAACTGTGTTACTTGAAATACCACAGCAATGATTACCCTTTTAAAGATCCTGCACTTTCTGGAGTTTAACATTAATACATAGACATGATCATTTCCCAATTTAAAATAGAATGACTGGAGGAGCCTGAGCTTTTCAGAGATGCCTGACATTTCAGTGCTAACCTTATATTCATATATTTGATCCATATTGAAGACATGTCCACAAATGTAATATCCATAAACGGATGATAAAAAAACATTCCTTCAATGGATGTCTTATGAAAACTTAAATGTTAAATGGCAGAGAAAAGTGCTAATGTTCAGTATTCCTGTAAAGAGTTAAAAATGAGGGTACTATTTTTTTTATACAGCTTAGTTTGTTTTCCACAGTCACTTGCAACTATTGGACTCAACTAATGAAAGTGATTTATCTTAGATTATGTCTCCTTACGTGCTTCATACAGCTTTAGTATTACTATGAATGTTCATTATTCATCATCAGGAAAAATTTCCACAGTTTGCAGCATTGACCATAGCAGCCAGTAATCCATGGCTGTCCTCCAACAGAAGGAGTCCTTTTTGAAATTTGCAACTACATGCCTCACCGTGTTAGTAAATGTGTTTTGTTTGTTTTCTGACTGTGTGGGGATATTTTCACAGCTGCATTTGTGCTCAAAACAGATGAAGTAAATGTCTCTTTGGGCACAGGAGAGCAATTTTAATGATATTAATAAATGTGTCATTATATGTCTGCAAAAGTGTGTGATTGAATGCGTGGGGCTTGTGTTTGCATGAAAGACTAGTGAGGGTGTCTCCTGGGTGACTCCTCATGCTGTATCTAAGCCCATTTGAGCTGGCTGACAGCAGGACCATGACTGCCCATCTCTCTGACCTCATGCCCAATGTCAGCTCTGCTCTGCAGGGATGAAGGGATGGTGGCCAGAAAAAAAGATCTTTGGACAACAGGGAAGTAGAGGGTGGAGGGGTGGGCAAGAAGAGCAGGAGGGTGAACCAATGGAGATACAACACTGGTAAAAAGAGATGGTGCATACTGGTGTGGAGAATGAGGAGAGGCTGAAAGCACACTGAATATGAATGAAAGAGAGATTGAAGTGATGAAGGAGCAGAACAACAGCAAAGTAGAAATATGCTCTTGGTGATCAATTCTCAAGTGTAACCCTGAGCGTTGCTGAGTAATACACAGGATGGAATAGGGCACTTGGAAAAAAAACAATGTATTCTCAGGCAATGTTTAACCCCAAGCTGTTAATTGGAACTGGAATATCACCTCAGACTGGACGTGATTTTCTTCACTGATATAGAATAGCAAATCCATGATGAAGCTTTTTTTTTTTTTCTTCAGCTATGTAGTGAAGTGAACATGAAGCATCTTCCTCAGTCTTTTTTTTTTTTTTTCATCCTCTGTGTTTGTACCTCTCTTCCTTGGTCTCTATTTGTCGTTGCCATGGCTACATGTTGCTTGACAATCAGGCTGCTGTTGTTGAGTCCTGAGCGTCAGCCTGCCACTCTCTCCCTCCTCAACCGCTTCTCTACTTGTGTCCTCATCATCCTTTCACTGACCAGAGGAAATTACACGTAGAAGAGCTTGAGGTCTTTTCATCATTCAGCCATGCACGCGGTGATAGCCATCATCTTCTCTGGCAGTGGGAGTTGCAAAGAAGTCAACACTTTGTTACTACTCACCACAGCTTTTCTCATTTCGTCTTACGTTTTGTCTCAGGGGAAAAGGACAGATTTGTGTTTTCCAGAGGCAGCTGGAACCAGGAGGTAGAGAAGCAAATGGAAAAAGGAAGATGGTAAAAGAAAATTGCTATGGAAAGAAAGAAGATGGTTAAAAAACTGCAGTATGCACTGTTACAGGCATGCTTAGATGATTTCAAAGCTTCCCTCTCATAGTTGGCAGTCTAGTGTATGTGCTGTGTGTGTCCAGATGGTGCTGACCAGCCGTCCCTCCCAGGGTAGATGAAGTAAATGGAGCGATTACAGTAATGACTGACGCACATCTGTCTCGTACCTCTGCATTGCTGCCAGCTTTTTTTGGACACACAACCACAAAAGCACCACAGAGAAACCACATAATGATGTGCATTTCTCAGATAAGTTTAAGTGTACAGTTTTCTGTACACTCAAGTAGGGATGCACCGATACTTATATCAGTGTCGGTATCGGCTCAGTACCGTGTGTGTACTCGTACTCGTATTAATAAAAGTGTAATGAAACCACACCTGATGCTCGATGCCACACTAGTCGAGCCAGCGAAGAGGTGTTTGATGACATGGTTCGGACGTGTTTTAAAAGAAATAAATGCTTTGAATGTTAAAATATGACAATTTTTGTTAATTTAAAAGCTAGATCTTTGTTTCAAAATCGCACATGTATAGTTGTATTTGGGTAAAATGTGCCAAATCAAAATAAAACTTGTCATAATTGTTAGATCTGCTAATGTTATTATATCTGTATTGGTGAGGTAACTTAGGAAAGGATGGTTAAGGATGGATACAGAAGATCATTCCTGCCTGCAGCCATCAGCCTCCAGAACAAGACCTCCTCAGATTAATTATTATTATATACTACAATATTGAATTTCCCTTTGGGGATTAATAAAGTATTTTTCATTTCATTTAATTTCATTTTCATTTAATTTCATTAATCTATTACAACCTAATGAAATACACAGTTATAACAGCAATAATGACCATAGTCACAATAATGTTCACATAAACAGATTTGGTATCGGCAAATATCGGTATCTGCAGTTATTCAAATTTCAGATATCAGTATTGGATCGGAACTCCCAAAAAGTGAGTCGGAGCATCCCGACACTCAACTCTCCTTCTGAACTGCCAGTTTGGATAAAAAGTGATGGCTTTTATCGAGGTTACTTTACTTAATCCATATAAGCTGCTCAGTATAACCTTTGCTTACTATTCCTGTTTTCTCCCTTTATCCCTATTCAACTCTGCAACATTGCTTCTCTGTTTCCTTCCATCAATCCAGTATGATTCACTTAAAAAATCCATCTCTTCTCCTGTCCATCTACTCCCCCGTTTCACTGTCTTTGGTGTTTTTTTTTTTCACCAACATGAAATGTGTCAAGAGAGGGGTTTCAGTTCGAATGAGCCTTCAGGTGGAGGTGGTCTCTTTGTAGCTGGAAGAAAAGGCAGAGTGTCACCAGCAAGCGCTTTCTTATCAGGCTGTTTCTTTGTTCTGCAAAGGTCTTTCTCCCTGTCTGGACTCAGTGATATTTGAGAGGCAGGTCCATGTACATAGGAAGAGGTTAGAGTGCGTGGCCAGTCTCCCAGAATGTGTGTGTGTGTGTGTGTGTGTGTGTGTGTGTGTTTAAGTCCTGAGCAACTTTCCCTTGAGTATATGCACATGTATTTGTGCTTTCCGGTAGAGCGGACCACAACACACAGTGTGCAGGACTGCTGATTCATTGCTGACCACTTCCAGAGTAGTGTTCATTGAGACAATGATGTGAAAGAGAACACCTTTATTTCACCGACAAAGTACCACAATGTCCCTGCCAGAATGTGCAGATACAGTAATTTTTGTTTTAATAAAACACGCAGCATTGTTCTGTGCTGTGGCAGACTGGTAGTTTCGTCTTACAGCATGTTCACCTGTGCATGTTCTCAGGAGACTTTTTAAGCTTCACTGAGAAAAAGAGATGCAATAGAATTTAAAGTTGTTTTTGTTGACTTTAGGTTATTCTCAGGTCCTGCAGATGGGGCTATTTCTCCATCAGGCTCCATAGGTACATCCCTATATTGATCTGATAGTAAACGTCTCATCCTTTTCCTGCTTCTGTATGTCCACATAAAAGGATGAATTATGTGTGCTTCTTGTCAATAGCTTAATTGAATATTGCATAAATCCACTGGAGGTATATAGTAGACATAGAAGTGTTGGTTTTTGAATTGACACTGATGCAATATAAGGATATTTGCACAAACCTGTGCTTAGAGACCAAGTGTACCATTGGTTTTTTACACAGACAAGAAGTTTATATTGATTTAACATCACCTGTTCACATCAGAGATATTAAGACTATAAACAATAACTGAGGAAATAAAAATACGCTTGGGAACACTTCTGAACAATTACAAAACGAAACATTTTGACCCTCATATCTGGTGGTGGGCAAGGCTTTTAAGAGAAGAAAGAAGATTGTGGGGGAATATAAGAGGGAAATTTTCCACTTCTTACTCTTAACTTCTACTTATGGTACAAAATTAGGCAGAGTTGTTCTGCTTTTAAGACATTTACCTTCCTTTCTTTGCTCCCCAACTGTGTGATTAGATGAAAAGTACCATATTGTACCCTATAGCTTCTTCACGCTCAGTGATTTAGCCAAATGAGGTGAAAGAAAAAAGCTATTTCTGTGCTTTTATTAAAATATGGAAGAGACTAAAACAGAATTTGCTGAACGACTGCCACCTGCCTGTCAAGTTTTCTGTCTGATTGGCTGCCAAGGTGCTTGACTATTACATGTGAAGATGTGTGAATGTTGGAAGGCAGAGAGGAAATCACAGACTGAGGTTTTCCTCTTTTTAATGTAACCATAGGGCATGAAGTCTAATTGTTGGACATGTTAGTTGTATATATTTACAACAGTAACAGGAACCAGAATGACAGTGCTATATCCTGTGACTTGTTCATTCTTTTTGTTGTTATTGTAATGATAGTTTACAGCTTTGCTCTGAAATGCATTGGGAACTTGCAGTAATTATGAGGTGCGTTAGTGCCACAGGCATGGTTGACTTGGTAGAGGAACAAGGTTTCTGTATTGATGTTATGCATTTTGAATTTGCTTGTAGCGAATGAGAAACACACAGGGAATTCTTCCAGCCACAGAGCATACACTGCTCAACTAGTGGACCGTGCTTTATCTGGACTTACCTAAATTTTGCCACTACCTTTTTTTTTTTATCCATCAACAATTTGCTAGTTTGCAATGAGGTAAATAGTGATGAAATTTGGGCTTATTCCAACTAACTAAGGTTATTCCTTGATTTATCCTCCTTTTTAATTATGAAGTGTGTCCATGCCCATTTTTTTTGGGTGCATAGGTCTGTGTTTCGTATCGAGGGACTGAAATAACTGCGGCCATCATCAAGTCAAAGGACAACACAGCCAGACCTCTGTTTTTAGGTTTATAAAAACTTATTGCGTAACTGACAGAAAGTAAAAATTAGCAGTGCTGCTGTTTTGAAAGATGGAAATTTAGACGATGCATAAAAACACACATAGTGACAAACAAACTAACAGATTAGTCATTGATCAGGGTTAAGCCTTGATCTCTGCGTGAGAGCATGCCATGGTCGATCGATAACTTTAATTCATCCTTGAGTGTGTGCTTGCACGATTCTGTCTGCGACATCTCCAAGCAGCGTATTCGTCGACCAGTGTGCACACCCGCGTTCACAGTCATATTCTCTTTTGTACAAGCCCTCGCGGAGTCAAACACACAAACACAGCAACCTGATTAGGTGAGCCACAGGGGTTAGGCCTAATGACAAACAAACTCAGCGTGTGCAAAAACATTTCAGCTCCACAGATGAAATATAGATTTTTCCCTGTCCCAAAAGCTGATGGGTTTTGGTGAGGGCATGTGTGTGAGTGTTTGTGTGTGCATGTATGCTTGTGTGTGTAATCTTCACTCTGTGTTATGTAGCAAGAAGTGCCACAAGTGAAAAGCATGTAAGTGATTGGACACTGCTTTGTTACTGTTAAAGACCCTCTCTCCAGGGAAACGGTGGGTTAAATAACATTTTTATTTGTGTGTGTTAGTTTGATAGATTTATGGAAGTGCCAGCTTGCCCAATGGGAAATTCATTGGGTTTGTTATTTCTGGTGGCATGTCATTGAAAATGATTCAAAAGTGCCTCATGAGTGTGTCCGCATGAACGTGTGTCCATCTCCTTGTTTCCTCAATACTTTGACATGAATGCAAAGAAACCAGTACTTACCTCATTATAAATAGGATTTTATTAATCCAGACACAGATTGCGTCACATAATGTTATCCAATAATTATAAATGTCAAAAAAATCTACTTTGATAAGATGTCAAACATGTCCAACTTAGAACATGAAAGCAAATGGAAATATTCTATCCAGCACGAACTCACAGGACTGGGAGCTTTGAAATTTTCCCAAAGGAGCATTCCTTCTTTGACATCTTTTTGTTTTGTTTGGTGATTGTTTGACTGCATCTTCTGTAAAAGACTGAGAGCTCTGCAAGTCGATTTGCTTGAGGCAGTGAAGGATAGGCGCTTACTGATGATGCAGTCTTGTTCTGTTCGCAGCAGGCTCCAGATTGTTCAGTTTAAGGTGGCCCACAGCCTTCATCATACAAAACTAGGATGTGGATGCATAAGAGCTTGTCTTCCATCTCGCCACTGTATGACTGGTACAAAATGTCAAAGAGTACACTGTGCCTATTTTCCTTACTCTGCCTTATACTAGCTAGAATTTGATGAGTAATATTTGACTGGTACTCCAAGGGTCATAGGGGACTTTCTCAAGCAAAAGCTGAACTCACCATCTTTGGCACCCCAGTATCCACACCACACAAATTCCACTGACTCCAGGGTTGATCACTAGCAATCCAGTTTATATTTCTGTTTAGTCCAATTCAGGGTCAGAGGGGCAACTGCTAGTTAATAACCTTTCCATGCTTAAGATTGTCTTTGGATGATACATTTTACAAAGCTCCCAGTGACAGTGACTTGTATGGTGGCTACCTTGTTATGCAGCTTTATAGCTCCAGTGCAGCAAGTTGGCACAACTTCAAAATACACCTTATTTTATTCTCTATTTCTCTTCTAGCAGCTCTACAGTTATACAAGTTATAAAACTTAGTTATAGTAAAAAATGATTTCACCTAGTTGATGGTTTCACTGAAACTTAATTCAATGAGAAGAAAAGAAACTGTTATTACTCATGACCAAGGCAACATCAGGACACTTTACTACTGGCTTCATGTTTTTGATGAAAAGTGGAAATCCAGACATAAGAAACTCAGAGAAAAGGTCAGAACCGAATACAAACTCGCTGAACTGAGAAACATATTGCTGACTTAATTACATATGCTGTAATTAAATCAGAATTAGCAGGTCTGAATCCGAAAACAAGGTTTAGCCAAAAAAATGCACCAGTTCACAAGCACCAGTTTATAAAATCCTGCACAAGTTGTCTGTCATGTTGAATCCTCCCCATCTGTGATGAATCCAACAACAGCAGAACTTCTGCAGGTGACAGGTGGAGGTGCTGTGTGAAATATCTGCAGCATAGAGAGTGAAGAAAAAAACTATCTGGTCCAGCAGCACTGAAACTACAGATGTTCAAAAAACTATTCCACAGAAAGCACCTCACTGTACTGAAGCTGATGCAACCTTATAAAGTTGTGTTCGTGTTGTGACAATTTCAGCAGATCCCTGTAAAATGTTCAGTTATTGACTGTAGAAATGATTGAGTCTGCATTGGGATTGGTCAGGCCTTTGTTTTCCAAAATAATTAGGTATATGTTTTTATTCCAACTTTTTATGTTTTCCCTAGCAGCAAAATTATGTACTGCAAGCTTAAAAGAAAAAAAAAATCACTCAAGTTTGATCAGTTCCTTGCAGATGAATCTTGAGGAAGTTCTTTTTGCTGGAACCTTATTTACACCTAAAGACCTGCAACTAATTTCTGTGTTCCTGTTGAGTGACGGGTGTGTCTTAGCTGCAACCTAATGGATGTGTATCATGCTTTGATCCCTCTTAGTGTCACTAACAACTTTAAAAACATGAGATGGTGTTTACTAATGTTCCATCACAAATTTATGCTGATAACACAGCTTCAGTTTCCCTAATCAGCTGTTTCTCTCCACCGTATGAACAGTATAACTAGTAACAATACTTTTGCTAGAATCTGAAGCAGAATCTGTTTTCCTTCTGAGGGAATGGCTTCATCATGTCGACGATGCCATTTCGAAACGATTTCATGCTGTCTAAAATTCATCAGATAACTTTTCAACTACCCAAATGATTGTATCATCAAAACCATGACTGTCTTGCAATTAAAGAGATTAAAACTAGTCATCATCACTTTAATTATAATCCATAATTGGCTTTTTGTAGTCTGTCAGGTTTCTTTAATTATGGAAACCATTTTTTTTTAAACACAACTCTTCAGACTCCTCTAAATGCTTCGGTATCAGTGCTGTCAGGTGTGTAATGTCTTGTCGCCATGTTGTGAGTTTGTATTTGAACACGCTCGGCTCACCCTGGGTTAAACTAAGTGGCTGTCTGGCACAGGCATCCTTTGATTATCTTTATTCATCCTCCCACCCACTGTTTCCCTGAACACACACATATACACATACACACACCTCCTGCTAAAAAGCTAATCTTTTTGTGCTAATGAAAGGTATTGGGTTTCCTAACAGGCTTTTAAAGGAAGGCGATGGATTGAGGGATAGATGGATGGAGGGAGGGAGGGTGGAGGGGACAGGAAGAAGTGAGGGAGGTGATGTGTCAATACGCACATCAAGCTGATCCCTTTCAGAGTGCGAAGTGTGCACATGCTCCTAATGTATGCAATCATACACATGCGCCCACTCACGTCTGTGGCTGCCCATAAATCTCCTGGCACAGCATAAAAGCAAGTCTTTTGGTGCCAATAAGCTAAGAGATGGATTGCAGGCGATGTCTCCACCTTGACCAGTGGTGTGATAAATGCTTGGAAGTGCACTTGTATGCACTCTCGTGTATTATATCAGTGCTGAACTGTGGGTCTCTGCAGATTGGTGAAATGCTGTTTGTGTGGATTCATTATGTGACTCTTGGCATCTGTAACTCAGGGAGAAATATATTTGTTTGAGGACAAATCAAACCTGCTTACAAAGAAGATCAAATGTGTTTGTTGCACTTTTCTTCATTCAGTTACAATCTAATAATTTTGAAAGCATAAATGATTAAGATAGGAATTGCTTTAAGGAAATAAATAGTCTCTAGATTCCTTCAATGATCACTTTCTTCCTTTATCCTAACTTTCTTCTTTAGTTCACCTAATTGGCCATTTCTGTGAAAGTCAGGGAGTGTCATGGGGGATCCTGATCTTCTGCTCTCCTGCTCTTTCACTTTCTCTCTTTCTAATAAAGCTGATAATCATTTGTTTCCCAATCACATTAGCATGCCAGTAATGAGAGGGGTAAGTCAACCATTAGAATATGATCCATAATTCATTGTTTACTCCCGTTCATTACCCCAAACTCACTCCGATGAAAGTTTAATAAGTGTGAGAGAGGGAGAGACTTTTCATCTGTGGTTGTCATCTGGGATGCAGAGCAGTGTCAGGTTCTGATAGATTGTTTATGTTGATGGAAATTTACACGATAAACTGGAACCTCCCTTTTTCCATAATGCATTACGTAACCTATGAATGACGCAACCAACAACTTTAATTGGAAATATATGCAAGGGTGCATTACTGTGCATCTGTTTCAGTGTGTATGTGTCTCTTTCTCTCACTTTCTGTCTCTGTCTCTCTTGTGAGTGGAGCCGACAGCTGTTATCAGTCGCTGACAGAATCCTCCCATCAGCCCCCTTCTCCTGCTGTCAATCATTGAACATTGTCATCAAGTCACCAGTTTAATACTCTTTTTGCTGAAGAAATGTGTGAAGTAGTGCATATGTATACACGTATGCATCCATGTGAATATCTCGTCTCTCTTCTTGATTAATACACAAGAATTCCCTAAATACCTTCATTAGGTTCTCCACACTGCAAAATTACTCCCTCAATAAATAAATAGTTGTTAAAACCAGCCGGAACATCATTAATGTCCAGCTCTGAGCCAGAGGAAAGCCTCTTCAGTTTGTGTGTGTGTGTGTGTGTGTGTGTGTGTGTGTGTGTGTGTAAGTCTTTTGGCAGCCGCCTAATGAGATGCCTATGTGTCCCTCCATTAGTACTTTATTAGATAGCATGGGTTGCTGTGGTTTATAAAATTCAGTGAGCTTAATTTAGCCCATTTGGCACTACAGGAGCACAGGAAGCTTAAGGGAATATCAAGACCATGAACAACTGGGATACAACACAGGATGTCTATTAGCTGACTGCTGTCATCATGCCTTTCAACAAAGCTGGCTCTCATTACACTTGTTTTCCAGGTGCTGATGGTTGTATTTCTGACTGACCGTATTTATTTATCCAATAATTTAGTTGCTACTAGTTAAATGAAAGTGCTTCTGCCAAGCTTACTAGTATTAAAACAGCTTCGTGATCAATGTGCAAACCATTTATTATTAATATTCTGAAAGAAAAACATACTCAGTTTTCATTGATAAAGCTCAGATAGTGCACTCACACTGTCCCTCATACACACTGACATGCACATACACGACATCATTTATAGCTTGTTGGTAAGTGACAGATAGGCCTATTTTCGCTCCCATTCATGTAACCTTTTCCGTCTGGTTCTATCAAAGGTCACTCTGTCAGGCCTGATTTACTCTAGGATTATGGCACTCTCCCCCTCTGTGGTACTACCCCCCTTCTCTGTCTGTTGGTCTCTTTCTAGCTTGTAAGCATGTAGTGTGTAACCCAGATCCCAAAATATGTTTGCATCCTGTTTAATTTGTAAACAAAACCAGAGCACAACGATTCAACTATATCAAATGCTGAAACTGAGGTTTTTTTTTAAATATTAAAAAAAAGTGACACAACGGACATGTTGTAAGTCATGCTGGGGGCGGGAAGTGCTTAGAAAGCTGCTAAATGCTAATGGTGAAGAGAAAAAAGGAGGTTAAGCATCTTACAGCTAATTAGGTTAATTGGCAAAAGGATGACTGCATGATTGGACTGTCAGAATAAAGATGAAAGTAAGCGTAGGCAAATATTTAATCAATGTCAGATTAGTATGAACCTGAAGAGAACTTAAAATTCAGCATCAGAGTGGAGACGTGGTTAATAAGTCCCGGTATGTTTCTGCTGCCAATCTTAGCTGAGGAAATTCAAACCATTCTCCCCATTTTTTCTGTCCTCTCACAGTCCAAAACATGCATGTTGGTTTAATAGATTTTTCGTCTCATTTTTCTTTGTCTTGTGCTTGTGTTGGACTGCTAGCTTGTCCAAAGTATACCTAAGGCCACCCGCTGCAGCCCATTGGCTAGATGGATTAAGATAATCTAGAGAAACCAGGACAAGGCCAAAAGCCAGTGCTGAATAACTGTGATCTTTGGACCCCCAGGTGGCTGTTAATTAAAAACACACACACCTGATTTTGTTATAAAACTCACTGTATAGGTTCAGGAAGAAACCACTGTATACCACTATCATTTAGCACAGTTCATAGCTGTGTCCACACATCCAAGTTAAAACTACCACGAAAGACAAAACATATATAAATGAAATCCAGAAACACATGTAGTCTTTTCCAAACCTAATGTAAAGCAGAAACCTACCCTGAGGTTTGACCCATGAAATAGTGAGACTGTTCAGAATCCTCTGGACTCAAGAGAAAAGGAACCATTGTTCAGAGCTCCCAGTTTAACAGCCAGAGTTTGCTCGGCTGCATTAATGCACAAAGCAGTGATGGCCTTCAATGTATTAGCAAAATTTCTCTAACCTTGTCTCAAGCCACATTCTCCATGTGTTACAACAGCATGGCTCAGCAGTGGCAGAATCTGGGTGCTAAACTGCTCTGGAGTCTAGAGCAAATGTTTTATAAAAGGTGAGATTGATGGACTTATTTAGTGCATTGCAAGACTTAAAATGTAACAGAGGTGACGTGCATCTGGAATTTTGTATCAGCAGCAATGGGAGAATTATTTTCAGTCTTAAAAGTGCAGTAGCGTGTCCCCCAATGTTCATGTTATTTCCTATACAACTGTGTAAAAGACAGGCCACTAACATGTGTCTGTTTTTACACTTGTGATAGCCTTCTCGTTCTTTTTTCTCCTCTTATTAGTTCTTTTTATTGTAGATTTATTTTATTCTCTTTTCTTTGTTCATCCATGTGCATCTTAATTTTGGATAGAGGTTCAGACTTTCCATCAACACTTAAATCCACAGGAAGACTGATGGTCATGGTGCTTCATTGTAAAAAGCAGACGTGAACAGAAGCAGGATATCAAACCGAGCTCATTCCTTGATGTAACAGTTACATTCAAGAAGTTTGAGCTGGTTTGACAAATGTCACTGGGACACAAAACCACGGCTAACACTTGACTGTGCTGCTAATGAGAAGAAATAGGTCAGAAAAGCTGAATGCTCACTCAAGCACAACAACTTCTGCTACATATTATGTCAAGTTATACACAAGGAAGAATGTGGACACTAGGTTCCACATAAGAGGATGACGTATTTCTTATGCAATCTTTTCTTCATCGTAACAGTGTAAAGCTGCATTATTGTAACGTTAGATGCGGTAGGAAGGGACTGGAGAATGAACATCTTCATCGTGATTACCCTGAGGAAACCGAGGGGAAGGTCTTAGGAATACAGAATTCCTATCAGTGTGAGTCAACCAAGAGATGAACAAAGATACTCAGGTATCATGCCTGCCTGGAAGAGATGTCTGAGATGAGTAATGTAATGACTAGTGAGAATGTGTGTTAGAGAGGAACATGAATGAGCCATGCTTTTGTTTTCCATTGACAAAGCTATAACAGTATATCTGTTCTAAGTGACTGGGGGGAAATGCAAAAACCTCATCTTGTGTTGATGGAGTGCTGTTTGCACTCTTGGAGAATGGAGAGAAGTTAGATGGACTAGATGGAGGACAGGCATAAATTTAGCATCATTCATCCTTTCGAGCCTTTGTGTCTCCATTGCAATGCCTTTTGTAAAGTCATGCCTCTTTGCATCTCATCTGCATCCGTTCATGACCCATTTGTCTCTTCACCCTTTCCCAGTTTGCTGGCGTCATGCATCCTTGGATCCTTCTTCTTATTACCTCATTTCTTCATATTCCCCTCTCTTGCTCTTTCTCTGCCTCCCTCCTGTGCTTGGTTGTCCTGCGTGAGATTATTACAACGTGTGACTGAAGTCTCAACAGCTTCAATCTAGTTAATTAACCAAGTGCCTCATTCGCTCTAGTAATGCGCTTTTGTGAGGAAACAAATCATTCTTTTCATTTCAGATATGTGTCAGCATTGTTGCATGAAAACGCTGTCCCTCAGCTTTATTGGGAAACGGGGGTTCACTTTGCATATCGATTCATTACTTGGATCTTTACACACCAAGTCTGCTGCTTTTGTTTATAGCTTATTTTAACATTTACTGTTAGCATTTTCTTTTGTGCCGCCAGTGTACGGGTGTGGGTGTGCATGCCGTAGTGTGATTGTGTGAAAAACTGTCAGGAGCTAAGTGCTTTGAAGTTCATCATGCTGTGTGGCGTTTGAAGAGAACAATACGCGAGTATTAGACCCCGTTGTTAAGGCTTGCTGAGAACAAACAAAAACAACAATGAAGCACTTGTTGAGTCTTTTCCTCAGTCAAAGCTTCAGCGCAGAGCTGTATAAAATTACTTGCTGCTCCTTCCTTTTTCTGCACATTTCTCATTTTCGTACGTGTTGGAATATTGCGGGATCATGTTCTGTTTATCTTCTGAATGAGAGCATTTCCGTGTTTTTGTCGTGTGTGCATGTACAGGTGTTCTGGGTTTAACCCCAGTTGTTCATTAAAAGAGGATGCATGTGACATTTATAAAGAGCTCGACTACTTAGCAAGCAGCTGTACTCACAAGCCCTTCCTGACCATGAATCATTATCCCACGCGGGTTGAAGTAAGTCTGTGAAAAAACGATATAGCAAAAATGCTATATTGCCCCATTTTGACTTGATGTTTTTATGCCTAATCTATGTGACTGTTTAATGTGAGATGTGTCCCATAAATAACAATCAATACCACTGCTCATTAAAACTGTTATTGCTGCAAGTGTTTCTTGTCAGAACGCTGCCTTTGCCAAAGCAATCCATTGAGGCGGCAAAGGACAATCTGTCTTTCTACACTGCACACTGGTCTCCTGAGATTTTCTGAAATGAGCATAATGTCCTAAAATGCAAATGTTGTGGGTATTTCATTGTAGAAAAAGTGATGGAAACATGTTTTTCTCCTCCTTGGAAGTATTAAACGAAGGACGTACATCTATAAACCCGATGTGGTATGACATTGAAATACTGCAAGGCAGTCAGGTCTCCTAGAAATTACACCTCCACACAAATTGTATTCGTAATTACATCTGGGTGCAGCATAATCCCTCGCTGGGTTATGTTCAAAGGTGTTTGACGTTTTCTTTGAGTGAATGAAACATGACTTTTTTTTTCTGAGGTAGTGAATTGACAGGATGGTTTGGGTTGGTTGGTGGGATGGAGGCTTACACACACAGATTCAGAGTCCTGTTTCTGATTTGGTTTAAGATTACATTTAGTTCAGCAAATTATAAACACAGTGTCTAAAGTGACTTTGGTGGTTTTTTGTATGAGACTGCATTCAGGGAAATTTTTGTGCTTCTCCACAATATGAACATATGGCTTGTACATCCATACACTGGTTAATGTGCCACTTAGTAGATTTTAACCATTTATAGTCACAGTTATGCTTCCAGAAACAGACTTTAATTAAGTTTACTTGACTTTTGTGCACATTCTTCTGCCTTCTTAAAATAGAAGGTCTGTGGTATGCATGTGGTTTTGTCTAAACTCGGTACTCAGCAGGTTGTACCTGAAGACAGATTTTCCAGCTTTGTAAATGCAGCGTTTTGGAAAGCTTGCTCATGTCATGCGTTAATTTATTAGCTCTTTTTAGACAAAGATAGAGTAAGTGAACTTCACTTCTATTTTTCATCTAGCTGTTTCTGCCACTTTCCATGCAACATGGAATTGTCAGAAATGATTTGTTTGACACTGCAAATACACAAAAACAGTTGTGCTTCATTAGCACACAGCAAAACCAGTGCAGACTGTGCTCCTTTTTGGACCTTGGCTTGGATTGATTGAGGAGGTAATTTTCTGTGGCCAGAACGCTGCAATTGCAGGTCTCACCACACATTCACATGTGATTATTTGGAACAGCTTTTTGTGGTTTGGTCTGCTGTTTGGATCATACCTTACATGAACTACTCTCCTATGTCCAACCCTTACAGCCCTTGTGTACAGAAGTTGTAGCAGAAGCCGCTTTGGTAAAAGCGCACAGCAGCAGAAACAAGTGTTCAGTCTTCATGCCAACACATGAGGCTTTCAGCTACAATGTAAAGCTCAATACACAATCATGCATAGAATAGAAAAATGAACTTGCAGTTAAATTAATATGTACAGGATTACATACTTTTTGATGGTGTGGATCTTCATAATTTACTTCCTTTAGGTATAAACAGCAACTGGCAACAAAGCATGGCATCATTAAAAGGTTAAAACGAGGAACCAAAGTTATAAAATACAGCTCAACACCATGAAACATGGACATGAGTATGAACAACATAAACGAGCCCAGTCAGTCTAAAACCTAGCAGCTTATTAATACCAGTGTATGTAAAACATTTTCTGTGGGGATAATATTAATAGAAGGCCTACAAGGGAAATTAATTATTAATTATTTGCCAGAATCTCAATTCTGCAGCCATACCAAGCCAAGTTTTATTCCTTGAATGTGTTCTTTTCTGCACTTATATACTGTACAGCATTGTCTCCCTTTTTGAATACTAGTCAGCCCGTTACATGTCACAAACAGAGTGAAAATGAAATCAACTTTTTGCGTGAAAATGGTCCAGCTTCAGATTGGAGGGGGCATGTAGACGTTTAATGTTTCCCAGAGTCTGCATGGGCGATATGGAGATAAAATAAACCCGAGGTCACTTAACCCTCTCTGTGCCACATTTACATTGTTACATCAAGGTTAAACTTTATGTCAACATGTTTCTGTAGCTTCTTTTCTTGTATTTTTCTTTTGTACTGCCTCCCCCTTTCTCTTCCCTACTTATCTCTTTTCTGCCTCAGATCGATAGACAGGATGACTTGAGTAAATCTTAATGGTCAGAGTATATGTGACAAAGTTTAGATGCTTGCCTCTGTGTGTGTGTGTGTGTGTCTGTGTGGGTGAAGTATTGCTCACTCAGCACTGTCCTGCCCCTTGGGCACCACCACACGCCTGCCTGCCTGACTCCTGTCCAGCCACAATCAATTTCCCAGTCCCGGACACATGCACCCATGTGGGTGCGCACACACACACACACACACACACACACACACACACACACACACACACACACACACTCACACACACACACACACACACACACACACACACACACACACACACACACACACACACACACACGCGCGCGTAAACAGACTGCATTTTTACATATGTGCAGTTTTATCAAACATAGTGTATGTAGACATTGAACTGATAGGTTTTCTTTATTAATACAAGTACTAACAGAGTAATGTAACCCTACTTCTTTAAACGTCTCCCCTCCTCTGTATCATGCTGAATATAGTATGACAATAACACATAAAACATGTGGATGTCAACATAACTCCACATTTTATGTTACTTATGTGATGTAAAGCAGTCCACCACTCAGACCTTCAGAAAGATAAGTTTTAAAGCCTCAGCCTGGAGGATGCAGCTCCCATGATGCATCCATAAAACAAATTTTAAATTGTAATTTGTGAGACTGCAGGGCAGATTTCCACTTACTTCTGGTAATCTCATTTGACTCTGTGTCAGGTGGCAGAATTTCCCACTTTTTGGTAATATATGATCTTTTTTTTCCATCATAGTAGTTTATTTATAGCTCCAGTGACAAACTATGTTTATTGACAGAAGTATCCCCAATCCCATTCAGAGATTCTCTGAATTATGTGTTGATGTAATGTATGGTAGGATATGAAATGCCCAAATTCTTTATGGTTTAATAACAAGGAACATGAGTGAGCTGTAGAGCTTATTGTTAAACCCGTCTCTGTTTTTATCTGGAAAACCTCTCTTTTTTTTTTTTTTATTATCTCTTTTTATACACAGTCATGTGACTGCAGTTAAACTTCCACTTCTGCCGTTAATTAGCATTTATTTGCATTTGACATTTGCCAATTTTTTTCTGTCTCTGCGATTTGGAAAAGGATAAAGGTGATGATATCAGGCAATGTCATCAATAAGATAACATTATTTTCAACTATTTTTTGCCTGAATTTTTACATACCAGTGTCAAAAAAAATATATATGTATGTATTTATCCTGATTTACTACGGCAGTGCTCACACTGGAGGCAAATCTAACACTTCTGCCCTTATGTGACCCATATATTATTTTTCATGGCAGTGTAAACAGCACGAATGTGTTTTTATTTTTCCAAATCGGACTCAGACTAGTTTATGGCCCTGATTGGATAAATATTCAATGTTTTCAAAGCAACCTCCGTCTGAAAGTTTGTGTCCCAATGTATTTAGTCTTTCATACACCTGAAGTGAGACAGACAACACAGTTTTGTGCTGAAGAAGCTGTAAAATAAACAATATTATACAAAAAACTGACAAATGCTGATGTGTAGCATCCATTCTTACTTTAATTAGCACAGTTTAAAAGTAGCAAACAAAATCGAAGATTGCGATTTAGCATCAAGACCATCAGTGTGAACGCAGAATATGTTTTGGAAACATTCTTTTTTTTAAATTTTTTTATAAGCTAATATAATTAGTTAGGATACTAAGGGAAGTAATTTTTATTAATTCTGTAATATGTTTAATATTTTTCCAAATCATTATCATTACAACAAAGTTTGAATCACACACTGGGTTTCATCCATTCATTAATTTTCCCTCCTATGTTCAGATTTTTAATGTTCTCATCAGTTTAAAGTCACCGAAGTCAGAGGTGGAAATTAGGTTAGATAAACAGGTAGTATTAAGAATATATATTATGATACTAATCAAATGAACTTTTGATTTTAGTGTATTTTTCTTGTAATTGGGCAAGGCAGCTGCAGCTTTACCCCCCTGATTTTATGATCACCACATTTTCACATTTCCTGTCCATAATTGCAGAGGATGTCTTTGCATAACTATATTGGTCTGTGAGTGCGCTCAGCATGGGTCTTTGCTCCAATCAGACTATGATTTCAGTGTCGACAGATCTTCAGAACATGTAAGTGAAAAAGAGCCTGATGAAGTGTAAATCCTCCTCATCCTCAGGAAGAGAGCAATGGAGAGGGAGAGACCCCGCTGTGGTTCGATGGCATGGGCCAGGTGGTTTAAGTGAGTGCAAAGAAAGAAGACTCACAAGTGTGTGTGTTAATTTGTGTGTTTGTTTGAGGGTATATCTATAAGGTGCAGTGGGGGTGGCACATTCAGCAAACACCTGGTGCTGCCAGTCTCTCGTTGAATGTCTGAGATCCAAATTGGTGACAAACCCCCCCATACTGCTTTGAAGGGCCTTGTGACGCTCCTCTCCTCTCCTCTCCTCTCCTCTCCTCTCCTCTCTCCGGGGGTCCCATCATTACCTGCTGATTGCAGATCCGTCACTCCTGTCAAGCCTGTTGATTGGAACTAGTGTGGGTGTGTGTGCTCATGTGTGATGCCCTTTCTGAGTGCAACGCTTTCTTGAGCCTATGCATGCGTGTTTACACATGTGTGTGGGCACCTGTGCATATGTGTGCACCTCTCCTTTACCCTGATTATGATTGCTACGTGAATGTGAGCCAGCTCCTCCGGCAAGTGGAGGAGAAACAAGAGCAAGTAAAGCTTTTGTCCCTACAAGGCTGGCATTTGAGAGTAGCACTGCAAGCTGAACACTTGCGCTGCAGTGTTTAGATTTTCTATTTATACAAGTCTTTCAGACTTTCAGATCACTATTCTGTCATGAATTATAAATGAGCTGCTGTGCAGTTTAATTACTGTACATGGGTTGTTCATGCAGCATGACATGTGTTGACTACAGAGGATGACAGATCAGCAACAGATGATTTGTATCATGTCTTTTCACTTCACACCTGGCTAGCAAATATACTGAAATGTACTATAGAAGAGACCTTTTAATGTCATCTTGATTTACAGATAGTTGACCGAAGTCAAATGAAATTCAAAGCTAAAATACATAAATAATAACAACTGATGCGTTTTTTAGAATTAGCTAACGTTGGGGGGAGTCGTTTGGCTAATTTTCGCAATAATACGTCCTTAACAATGGTTCCTTTATCATCCGTCTTACTTCCAGTGTTGAGCATAAATGAGCTGAAAGGATGTTTTTATTGAAAATACTGATTTTTCTGTGTACATTGAACTGAACAAAACATATTTATAAATAAAGAACTTGAATGTGGACTTGTTCAGATCATGTAAGGTCGAGCAATAATCATTATTTGCAAAGGCTGCGCAGATCGATTTAAACATAGCATTGATACCAAGGCTAGGATCAGTATCATTTGATACCAGTGTGATAATGACAGTATTTCACTTGCAGAGGGTCTTGTGGGATAAAAGCCAAAGAATGTGAAAGAGTGAAAGAGGGCCAATGAATAATAGGTCTAGCTATTTCTTGTTTTAAGTTAATTTGCACTGTTGACTTTAAACAATTTTGTGTTTATAAAAGGAAAAACCAGCTTCATTTTTATTATTTTATTACATCATTTATTTTGGTATTTTATATTATTTACAAACAACAAAACCCCTGAAGTTTAAGCATCCCAGTTCTGCCATTTAGTTAGAATTAATGTTTCATTACTTTCAAATGATCATCATCATGGTCAATAATTAAAGGCAAGCCCCTGTGATGGACTGGTGAGTACCCTGCCTCCTGCCTAACAAATGCCGGGATATGCCGGGTTCCCTGCAACCCTCAATTGGACTAAGTGGTACAGAAAATAAATAAATGAAATAAAGGCAAAAAATATTTTTGTAAGATGCAAAATGCAAAATTATTCATATTTATTTGGGTTATGCTTCCTTGCTTTGGATTTACTTAGTATTGCATTGATACAAAAATTTGGAGCATCACCTAACCAAATTTCCTACATATTTCCTTGGTGCTGCACCGTTTCAAATCACGTTACCTTTGATGCGCTGAGTGCACCGTTGCAAAACTGGTGCTGTCCTGCTCTAAAACAGCAAGTGCAGGTGAAAAGAAAGGTGCTGCATACATAGTATTTACGTTCAACGCCTTTACTACTTGTGATTATTTATGGAAATATTACATACTGTGATATATTACATATGTCTGCCTGCACTTAGAAAAACAAGTTTTGTCAACTTTTAATTTGAAAACACGTAGCGGTCGAGCATCTGTCCAGTGTGAGAAAATATTTTATAATATTAATATGTTTTGTAGCATTTTTTTTCTTTAAATTTTAGGAAGAGGTAAGCGGAAAATATTTGTTTTACAAAAAATGCACTTCTTGTACACTGAAAAAAATGTAATTTTTTTTGCATTGCCCAAACATTTGTTCTACATGCATGTGCATGTTGAAAATGGCCTGTTGATGTCTGCTTGCTAGCATGTGACACGGCACATAAAGCGAGACTGCAGCATCATGCGGCATCACCAAAGCAGGAATGGTGAGGTGTGGACTCTCAGTTTAGTAATGGGTAGCAACAGTAACAGCTCCAGAAATGTACATCACAGCGCCATCAAATGACTCAAGGATGCAGAGTTTAATAGTTGGAAAGTTACATAGCACATCTTTCCTGTACACTGATGCTTAAAAAGTGGAATACAGTGTAAACATAGTGGTGGAAAGATTACCTATTTCACACAGGAATATAGGAACAGATTCAGTGCATATGCAGTAGAATTATAATCTTACGTTAAATAGTTGCACTCATATGACGGTGTATTAACTGTGGAAGGTCTAATGATTTATTATAAAGGAACTTGAAAGGGGAAAAGAAGATAAAATGTACCCTGGAAGGGAAACATAAAAGTTGAATGTAAATGCTGCATTAAGTATCTCTGACAGGGATTCCATCAATGAGTGCCACAGCTAGGTCATTAAAAAGTGCCAGTATAAGGAAGTGTCCTGATTGGCTGTTTGACCTTTAAAGGGTAATTGCCACTTTTAAAAACTAATAAAGGCAGTGAGAGGCTGAAATGAAGCCAAACCTGTTTTACTGGAAACAATAACTCCAAACAATAAAAGTATGTTTCTCCATAAAAACATGGGGAAAGTTATTGGAAAAGGGCTTTTTGAAAGGAATCTAAGTGAAAACTGCTATTTCTGTTCTTTTATACCTTTCAGTGTCCCCTTACCTTTAGCTCTTAAATATTTCAATCACATAAAGTCAACCTTCTGTGTGTCGTAATGCTCAATGTTCTTATTAATAGTAGTTTTGTAAAAGTTAACCCTTGACAAGCTTCCTTATGTTTACAAAAAATCCTTCAAAGCTTGATATCAGACTTTTACGTCATAAAAACGGAATTGGAGATTTAAGAAAAAAACTTCATGATAATTTTATTAGCTTTGAGTTAAAAGGTGCCCTCTATTCAGCTAGCATGAAAGTCTGACTTTGAACAGCAGCATTTTGGAATATAGATTGCTCTCAGCACCCAGACTATTGTCGCTTCAAAGACGAGTTCCTCTATGGTGTGGAAGCTTCTCATATAAAGGGAATATAAATGGGAAGATACAAGACTGATACTGGGGTTGATGGTGGCATGAAAGCAGAAGACATGTGGAGGGGGAGACAAAGGAGTGGGGTAGTGCAGACAGACATGAATAGAAGCCAGAGAGGCTGGAGACACCTGAACTGGTAAAGACCTCTTGGTCTTAGAGGAAATAGACAAATCAGTAAACCTGAAAAGTTAAAGCAGCTGGAGAAAGGTCAAACGATACACTAAAAAGATCTGACAAGATAATGGCCAGCGCGTCGCGCCTCAGTGACCAAGGACAGATAAGGACAACATAAAGAAGGGGAGTTAAAGGCTGACGTCAAAACAACTACAGCACACAAAAAAAATAGGAATTAAATAGACAAATCTGAGAAACATGCAGCTTTTACAGAGTGCTGGCTCACACTTTTGGTCTCTATTGCTGGAAATGTCCCTCAACCCTGTTGCAGTGCCAGTACAATAATTACCTTATAAGTGCTTCTCCTTAAGTGTACCCATGACAAACAACATGACCAACCAGCGACACCACCATCACCAGAGTGAGTAGCAGGCGCCCTGAGGTGGTGATTCAACATCATTAGTGAACATGACTGGCTGTGGGCATTAGAGACGGAACATTACACCACACCATGCCTCCTACTAATGATCTGGAAAACTAGATACCATCTCTTCTCCTGCCATCCCTCACTCACCAAATCCTATGGTGAGAAAAAAAGAGGACACCTTGCAGAAAAAGTGAGGGCAGTGAGATAAGTGTTTTCTACCGATTCTATGTTAAAGGTTTTGTAAACCGCATATGAAAAGACAATGAAAGTACATGTGGTCATTCGTTGAGTTATCTGTGAATACATCAGCCTTTTTCTGTCTTGCAATATCTTAGCTCTAAGCCTTTACAAGTGGCAGAGATAGCTTGCTATCTGCCCATCTCTCTTGAATGTTGTTCTTCCCTGCCTCTAGATGTAACACCGGTGAAATAGGGGAAAATGGCAGAAAATCCTATTTTCAAAAAGACATCACAGTAAGGCTTACTTGTCTGTGAGGACTGAAGCAGCAAATGCATGAAAGGTTGTGTGTTCCTGTGCTTTTGTGAGGCGGTCTGGGAGAGTTTGTGAGCACAGTTGTAATCTTCCTGCCCAAATTCAACTTACCTATGCATGCATGCATGTGTGTGTGTGTGTGTGTGTGTGTGTGTGTTTGTGCGTCCATGCCCTGGCAGCCCACAGTAAGCCCTCCCACATCAAGGCTATCATCATCTCACCTCCTGCTATTGTCAGCACTTCTGACAGCTCACTCCTGACTAAATTAATTTCCCCCTCATTCCAAGTGCTCAGCCCCACCTGCTGAAATCTCCCGCCTGCCATCACCACCCTGACCAACGCATTTCTCCTGCATTTGTCCTCGTCTGCTTTCCTTTTTATTTCGTTCTCCCTTTCCTTGTGTCTGACAATGCAAGGAGAAGCCAGTTCTCCACCCCTTTTTTCAAATTTGCACCTCCTAAGAGGTTGCTATGGCTTCCTGAGATGTGTCTGTATCCACAGTCTTAACATGTGCAGGACATACTCATCATCCACGCTGATAAACAGAAAAAAATAAATTGGGAAGAGAGGAAGTGATTGTTTGGAAACCAATTGGTGATATTGGCTTTGCGGAAATCCATTTGCACATCATTTCCATTATAAAAAGGTGACAAAGACATAGATGGCGGCCACACAGTGACTTGAGCTTCTATGATTTACATGTTTTCAGGGTCTCTTTGGAAAAGCTTTTCATTTTTGTCACATGCATATTCCACCGGAAAACCCTCTTATGATTGTCACACATACAACTCTTAAATAAAATTGACTAAGAGTCTTCTTCGAAATGAAATCCAGCTCAGACAATTGGATGCACCATCTGCCTCGCCTTCCAACTGTCCCCTGTGTGTCAGAAGTAAATACCAGCCAAGCCAGTTAAGTAAATGCCACAACTCGCTGGTTTGGAATGGTCTGGCGATTATTAAAATGGTTGCATTTACTGGTATATTTATGTAAAAAAAGAGAATCCTCTTGGTAATGTGTAACTAGAATGGCAGAGGAATACTAGCCTGATTAAGCGGGGCCATATGCCTCTGTCACAGCAGAAAGCCCAGTAGAATACACAAAGCACAGCAACAGACTTGAATCACAATGGAGATGCTCTCATTTGCCTTCTGCTCACAGAGGATGCACCAGGCCACATAGGATCTGTCTCCTTCTCTCTCTGTCTCTGTATGTCTGTGCTTGCTGTTCTAGGATGTAGCTCGTTCAGGATACAGCTTTATGCTGGCAAGGTAACATTTACCCGAGGCCAGGCAATACTTGCCCATGTGTGCTATTCATTTTTTTGACTCAACAGTTGTGCAAGTATATTGAAGTAGAACACTTGAGGGAGTGTGCCAGAGGCTTGCTGCAATGTCTTTGTCAAGGTGGATCACGGTTTGTGCTGATCACTGCATGCCTGCTTAAAGCAGGTCAGCAGTTCACAGCACAAACTGCAATTATGTTTTATGGTTTGTTATGGAGTTGAGTAATGTTTGGAGGCAAAATTTTAGGTGATTTAGTTGATTTCCCTGCAGTGGGTGAAGTCTCTTTTTGGAAATTGGGACAAATTTCCTTGCTGGAGTGGTGTGTTGACATGAGCCCAGCACCATCCCAGTGACAAGTGATATGATGTAATACCAAAGAACATGCATAGACTTACTAACTGCATATGAGAGAAAGGCTCAGCTTAGATAAAGCAAACAAGTAAAAGAAAACTGACAGATAGAGAGCACAGGGAAGTCTTACACACACCTGAAGCTAAGCAATGATTCAATGATTGTGCCTCTTTGTCACTTTTGGCTTTGAGTAAAACAACTGAAAAATGCCTAAAAGCTGCTGTGCGGTGGGTTGCGCAACCACACATGATAAAGAATTCAGAACAAAATCTTTGTGAGCTGCAGAGCCGAAAGTCTTTTAAGACAAACACTGACACAGTAACAATGAGAGAGCCATTCATTCATCCATTCATTCATTCATTATCCTAACTGTTTAATCCGTTTGAGGGTTGCGGGGAATGAGAGAGCCATCAGGAGAAAAATGGAAAAGCTGTTGGATCTTAAAGAAACAGATACTTCTTGTGCCGTCTTTTCATTTTGCTTTAGTTTTATCTGGTAAAATGTTCAAATATCACAGTGTCTTGCTCTTAGCCATTCAGTGGGATCCTTTTGTAAACAAAAGTAACATGCCATTCAGCATCCACAGATGATGTAAATTAGTGTATGATATGATATATTTAATATATCCATAGTTGAAATGAGAAGTCTTCTCTAGGTCAACTTGATGGATGAACACCGATAATGAGCAGCAGATATTACATGTTTTAAGTGTGTTAAAGTTGCATGCTGCCACCGCATAATGTGATGTCATTGACACACACATTACCTAATTAGATTAAGCAAACATGAAGAGCTGTGAGATGAGACTGTAGTGGAGAACAAATTGAATATTTTAATTAACTAATAGAAATTCAGTCAGTTCCTTAAGAAAAACTTTTTAACGATTTTTTTTCTTCAATTCATTCTTTGATATTTGAATACATTTTGCTTTATAATTACTGCACATTGATAATTTCTAATCAGGGATTAATACATTTAGGATTTGGAGAATAGAGGTGTGTTTTGTCTAACAAAGTTGTTTATATCCAACTCCTCATATGGCGGTTAAACTCAAGGTCATGTTTCTCTTATATCTCATATAATCCATTTTTAATGAATTTGCTTTTACAAAAGACTGTAAAATTACTTTAAATACATGCAGTCATTTGATGTTTTCTAAATTAAAGAGCAAACTGTTAAATGATGTATTCCTCTTAGCATTAATACAGTACTGCTTGTACTTTAACCTTGTCGATGCTCTTCTTCCTTCAGGCATAGTTCCCCTCCTTTCTCTTGCTTTCCTCGTCTTGCTTTCACCTTTTTTCTCGCTGCCTTCATCACAGCATGCTCAACTGGGATGAATTAACCTTTCTCAGGAACAATGCCATTACAAGCATGGGTGCATCCCACTATGCATGCAAGTGTGTGCATGTTTGTTAGTGTGTGTGAGCTTGTGTGGATGTGACTAACGGTAGCTGTAAGTGCACAGTCGCACAGGCTCTTCCTGGGGGAAAACACGGATACAGCCTTTTGTTTTTGCTCTTGTTTCAGATTACAGTTTGTTTTATTAATGCTATGGTAATCTGTTTTCCCCTCCTCCTTTGGACTCCGGACCTCTCGAAATGGAGAAAAGCTCAAAGGACAGCCATTGATCTAAGCGACTCCAGAGACTTGATGCCACTCAGCCAGTTTCTACCGTGTCTGTCTTTTATAAATGCTGGTGGCGCAGAGTGGCCACTGGGGACCTGATGCAGACAGTGTGCTTAAAACAAAGGATTGGAAACCTGGCAGAGCCACCACTGGAATGGCCCAGCCCCTGTGTGGCTCTATGACCAACTTGTTTTTCATTACACACTTTTTTCATGCTGTTGTTTTTCACGAGTGACTGATTGACATAAAATGCCTACGGCTGAGCACGTTGCAGAATAAGCTAGGTAAAACAAATTAGTGGCTGTGTTGCTGTCCTCATTATGAATTAATTTGCTGCAAATGTCAGTTTCTATTTGAACATTTTTCATGCGAGACAACCTCCACCAGCATTTTAACTTCCTATGTGACTGATTTGAACAGTTTCGATGAAAATCTGCTCCACGAAAAGATGTAACAGATCTGGAAAGTCTTTACACATGGCAAGCACACATTTACATATTGAATACATATTATATATTTACACGGTGAATGTACAGGAAACTACATGCAGCGCATGTAAAACAAACTCTGGATTTACAAATGCATGAAAAAAGGAAATCCACAAATTCATGTGCATGAAAAATCTTTACTTATTTGTTTACCATTCTCTGCTTTTAGCAATTTTTTTGTATGTGTCTTTCCATCTAGTCTTCATTTCCCTTCACCTGCTGGAGACAGCCTATGAATTATTAATTACAATGCACATTCCAGACTATGTGCCTAGCCTGCTGAGGAGCCCTGTATGTGCGTGCATATGTGTCTGTCTTGGTGCTTGTGTTCTGCCTGCTAATGACCATTGTTTTTGAGACCTCTTGCCCTTTTCCTTCCACTCTTGGCTCTCTCACTTTTGTGCCCCTTTCACCTCTAATCCTGTGCCTCATCTGCCTCTCTCTCTCTCCGTTTACTCGTTTTCTCTCATTCTCTGCCTTATGCATAGGTTCAGAAATTAGCCTGCAGTACCTCTGACACCTTGCCCATGAAAATTGAATCTCCCCCATGCCTCATTTCTTAGTGGTCTTTAACTTTTCACTTTTTCTTAAGGACTTTGTAGTAATGAGGGTATCCTACATGTTCAGTGAGACCTTTTTAACCTCTCTATCTTTGTTCTTATATATGGTTCCACAGTAGTTTCATGTTTTTACTCTCTCTAACGCTGTCCCCTCTATCTTTCTCTCTTCATTAATTAATAGTTCACGTGTTTTTGTCTTCTGGTGAAAGGTGACCTGTGTGTTGATATGAATAAAGACCACGAGACCTGCATGTTTTCACTGGTGTGTGTGTGTATGTGTGTGTGCAGGCTTATCAAGTGCACTTGTGAGTCTTATATGACTGACTTCAGATAAATACACTTAATCTAAAGTCAGTCAATCCACTCCTGCAGTTATGGCTAGCAGGAGGGGATTGACAAAAGGATTTTGTAGACAGGAAAGACAGAAAGAAATGTTTGCAGAATACAGAGATATAGAACATAGAATAAAGTATTTTTGCTGTTCAAATTTTAATTATTTGTTGGTTAGAATTGTGCTGACATTTCTACTTTCACACAATGGTGATGAGTTATTTTTCACACGGTGAAAGGTTTTACGCATCAGGTGTTAAAATCAAGCAAATACAACTAATGAACCTTGAACATGAAGGATCTATTGAACTTGGAAGCTAAGCAGGTCTGGATAGTACTTAGATGTCAGCTCAGCAGGGGATAACAGGTGCCATAAACTCATGCTGCATCGTAATGATGGGATGGTAAGCACTGTTGTCATACAGCACAAAGGTCTCTGGTTTTGGGGTCTTTTTGTATCTTGTGCATGTTTTTACCTTAGTAGAGTGGAATCTCTCAGGTATTCCAGGTTCCTGCAATCATACATATATGTGCAATTGGTTGTTCTACATTGAGTGTGTGTGTGTGTGTGTTTTATTTACATTTTTTTTACATTTATTTATTTGAATGGGAAAGTGCATATAGCAGTGGTTTATTTAAATGCAGTTGTTCAACTGTGATAACTTTTTATAGAGAAGAAGCATTTTCCTGAAAATCCTGCCAAACAGACAGATACTCGCTATCAAAGCAGTCCCTTTTAAAAGCCTCAAAATAATTGTTGTAGACTCGTTTGAAGCAAGTGAAATAGACTGCATAGTGCTGTACAAGGGTACGATTGTAGCTGATACTTCCACAGGAGTCTAATAGTTACTGGAAATGAATAGCAAGTGGACATCCACATGAAAAGATAGGTGAGTCTTCACATCAAAATTACTGTCATGTTTGTTAGTGTTGGGGGATCATATCTGAGAAGATGCTGGTGAGTTATGTGACTTTGTTATTTGCTGGCTCAGAGTGGAAGCCTTTGATAAATTGGTACTTTAAATTTTTTACCAGATCAGACATGACAGTTTTTTCTTTTCCCAAATGCATATTAAGTTTTCATCTAAGAGGGCAAACTCCACCTCCAGCCAGCATTTAATCCATTTAATTTTTCTGAGCTTTAGTGGAAGTGTTTATGATTTTTATACTTTTCCACTCAGTATTTCTTATTCTTCTGATTGTGACCCCCCACCCCCACCATCACCACAAAAAAGGACAAAAACTGAAATCTTACCTAACGAAGAGGCTGTTCTCATCTGAGCGATGCAGTTCTGTAGTTCCTGTCTGACCCTTTTTGAAAAAAACTTTGTGTTAACATTTGCTGCTTTCCAACGAGGCACCATTGCTGAGATCAACAATATTGTAAAAACTGACAAATAATGGCATACTTGGTCAACCTTAGGCTTTAAAAAACACTTGAATTCAAGAACATTTGAAAATGAAGAAGAGAAACTCAAATCTGTTCCTTAGAAACCGTGCACGATTGGTTTCCATCTGCATGATTATATTGAACAGAACTACTTTTCTTGCTCTTTTTTGATGACCTCAGTCTAGCGCATCTTAAACCATTTTACTTCATAACCCTGGCTTCCATTATCACCTCTGTAGTGAACGACGTTCCCAGAGAGCCCTAAAAGATGTCAACATCTAATGTGTTTTTGAATGTGGACAAGAATGAAGGATCTTTCTCGGCCGCAGTCACGCATTTAAATCAGCAACAAGAAGCTCGACCACAGTGACAGAAAATGTCATCTGTCACATTAGATGGTAATGGTGCCAAGATGGAGGCAGCAGAGACAGAAGCCGCTGCTAAGCTATCCAGTTCTTATGTGCAGCATAACCACATTAAAAATGCCCCTACGGGATACAAGCTTTGAAAATGGCGCTCCACTTAAATTAAACCATAACTTCATGTGTTCTCTCAGTTGGAATGATTCAAACGACTGAAAGAGCAGGGAGGACAATGGTAGCTATGTGTAGAATATGCCATGTGTTTTGCAGATAGATCCATGTTATGCTTTCAGATAGGGGTGCCAAGGATTCCCATATGCTCAGGCTTAACTCATAGTCATTGAATTTAGAGGCAGATGACTCTATGTTTATGTGTGTCGGTGGCTTTTTTTTTTACTCTGCAAGTGAGCTGTCACAATAAAAATTGAAAAGTTAAATTATGTCTTTACACATTTGCCTGTCTGTGCAAATATGAATGCATACGTCTTCACTGCCACATATAATAACAACACGTGCAGCCTGACACATTTAAAAGCATGATGTAGTGTGCAAGTATTTGGCCAGATACAATATTGTATAGTACATACAAACATGGATTTCTTGCCTGCAGAGCTAAATACCAAACACCTTCTATATTAAAACATTCCCACTGAGAGCTCGTAACCTGCTGCCTTTATGCATTAAATGTGAGATTCAACAGCCTGGATGAGGCCTGTTGCTGTAATTATAACATTCAGCAGCTCTGTGGCAAAGAGACAAGAAAGCAGTAGGAGCTTATAGAGGTAGTTATGAGTCATAATGCTTGTCCCCATTGCAGAGATAAAGTAGATGGTAAACACTTTGTTGTACTAAATTAAATAATTTACTTGTGTTAATAAGGAAATATTAACACAAGTGAAGTTACACATATATTGAGCTCTGTGTCCATAGCAACACTATCCCTGAGCTTTTATGGTCAGACACAGCAGGGGTCTTGTTGGACTACATGAGAGTTGTTTGATTGATGGGCAGCCTTGCAACATTTACCTGCTATTACCACTGTACTGAGTTGGGCGGAACTACACAGGTGGCTCTTAGGTTGTGTCTCTGTTTACAGTTGGACCCAGCAATTGAGGAAAGTGAAGTCTTCAACTGACCCAGTTAGGGAATGAGTGATGGAGATGGATCTCTTAGGGGCACACTGTTTGTTGTAATGGGTTTAGCACGGTGCCTTTCTCAGCTCCAAATGAAAAAGTCCTGAACACCACAGCGTGCATACACTTATAATAGAGTTAGTTCATGTTTAAGTCATGAGGCTCCGCGGCTCTTTTGCCAACTCAATACACACATTGCTGCCAAATCCACTTCTCCCCCATAACCCCAACCGTCAGCCACAACCCACTGAGTTGAAGAATGTCCCACAACATTTTTTTGGAGTGGACATGAACCGTATAAGTGTGTGCTTGTGTGTCAAGTTATTTGTAGAGTTTTTCTTGTTGTTGTTGTTGTTGTATTAACCACAAGATATGTTGATTTATGAGACATACAGTAAATAAATATGATTCACATAGATTTAAATTCTGAACATGTTCTTCCTCTGCAGATCTGAAGGTAAACGGTACAGCTCAACAAGGCCATGTAATTAGACTGATGTTCCTTTTCCAGTATAAATGCTTGGGAGGGTAATCAAGTGTCTCTCTTTATTATACCTTCGGTTCATTCATCGTCTTGTAGCTTTCTCTGTGTATATGTACAGCCAAAAGACATTGCCTCTTTGTGACTGGAATACAGATTCTGTCAGATGATACTGAGGGCATAAAATAATTATTTTATTAAAGTAAAGACTGTGGAAATTATGTTTGTGATCATGAGTTGACTGTCTTTAAAGGGCTGCTTTAAAGTCACAATTTCTGACACATTCAGCAATCTTACTCAAGAAAAATGAAAATATGTGAATAACAGCCGAATTTATGGAAAGTTAGGTGTATAATACACACTTTCACTTTACTATTTGACAAAAGTGATGCACAAAGAGGGGAATTCAAAGCATGCTCATAGTGCCAAGGTTCATTTGAGTCTAACTGAGTGTACATGCAGAACATCCAACTGCATTATCTTGGATGTATTGGTCTGGTTTTAAGAGTTTGGATATTGTATTTGGACCTACGTATTTAAATGCATTTTAAAAGTCCAGTTATGGTCATTCCAACACAATGACATTCATTTTCTCTTTAATGTAACGTATACATGCTGAGTTATTGCCTGGAAAGCAAAAGAAGGGTATAAAAAATATTAAAGTGCTTCCATTATACAGTTTTTACTGTTCTAAATTCAATCAAGAAATTGCCATCAAGTGCAACAGGATTTACCCAGTGGGGTTCCAAGACTATCCCATATTTGCTGAAATGATTTTTGCTCTTTTTATGCATTATTTGTTTTTAATTTTACACATTAGAAAGTAATGGTGTGTTAACAAATGAAAAAAAAGAGATCTTTTTGCAAAAAGGGCTGTAACATATGCAGTTTGGTTAACAGTGTTTACGCTTTTGCAGGCAACAGTATTAACACTGGCTCCTATGTAATATCAATTTGACCCATGCATTTGGGTGTCCAAGTGGGCAGTTTGCTAACATTTACTTTTCATACTCATTCTAAATGGTTTACTTGCCTGTACTGAAGACCTGTATTTCCCACTAACCTTAAAAAATATTGGCTCCTGGCTCCAGACCAATAGAAAATACAGGGTGCTCAGTATGAAATTGACTTTTTCCAGATTATGTTGAGCACAACTGAGTTTGACACAAGTAAGCTTGCAGGCACATTGCAAGAATATATTTTCAGAAAATGATGTTTAGGCCATTTCCTAGAGAGATTGTAGGAGAAGTTTAACAACACTGGAAACTGATTTTTTTAAATGCAGAGTTAGCCGAAGTGTCATCTTTTTATATACATCCAGTGTCAGAAAATATGTACACCTGTTTCATCATTTAATTAATATGATGATTATTATAATTTTACTTATTAGAGTGTGAAATAATGCAGACTTGTACATATGTACAGATCTGTATACTTATGGGTCAATGAGACACCATTTTTAGCTGAGACACCTATCATTCATTCCATCCATCTCGCCAGGGAGGCGTCCAGGAGGCATCCTGACCAGATGCCCAAACCACCTCAACTGGCTCCACTTGATGCAGAGGAGCAGCGGCTCTACTCTGAGCTCCTCCCGGATGACCGAGCTCCTCACCCTATCTCTAAGGGAGAGCCCGGCCACCCTGCGGAGAAAACTCATTTCAGCCGCCTGTACACGAGATCTTGTTCTGTTGGTCACGACCCACAGCTCATGACCATAGGTGCAGGGTTGGAAAATAAAGTTGTGTGGTGTGTTTTGCTTCAGGACATAGCAAAGCATTAGTGGCTCAACAACCCTAACTCCATTGTATAAACAGATTTATGTCCTCACAACATAAGGAATTTACTGTAGGTGCACACATGATCTACTTTTGTGCTGTAGCTGAGTTTATAGCAAAATGGATAAGTCTAATCAGTCATACTGGCTTTTCTAAGTAATTAGCTGCGCAATTGATTACTTCCCCTTATTTTTTTTAATGTAATGTGTTCCTTTGTTAGCTTAGTACTGATTTGTGTCTACATAAAGTGGTCAAAAATGTTTTTCATTCACCAGTAGGTATAAATAAAGAAGTTTGTTTTTCTTGCCTGCTTGATGGTGCATGGTTGCGATGCTAACGCCTGTATGCTAACTTGCAGTCAGAGTAATGAGTCCTTTGATGTTGACATATCATGGGTAAATATACATGCTGTGTTAGATGTGGTTTTGTTTCTATTTTACAAAGTGGTGAACACCAAGAGGGGAATGCCTCTACCATTCTTGGTATCCATTTGTGCTCATGTCATGTTCTCATATTGCAAGAAAGGATGATAAGGGGGAAGAGCTCCCACTGAAGTGTTACATGGTGTGACAGTGTAACTTGCCTGTTAAAATGGCCACCTGTAATGGTAGGTCGGTAGTCTTAAGTGTTTGTAAGAATGAGATCCAACGTTGCATTATGCTAAGGGGTGTTTACGAGAGTAAAGAGGCAGAATGTGTGTACGGAATCTGGATGAATTGTTTATTTGCAGAAATTTCTTGAAACAGAAATAAGAGTCATCACTCTTTTTGCACCCTTTGCTCAAGGTAATTCATAGGTTGAACATACCAATTTAAAGCTTCATATTTCATACCCTTAAATGCATCTCCCCTTCCTCTCTCACCTTGTGCTTTAGCTCATGTTGAAGCCCTGAAGAATAATACTCAATGAAAAAGGGCTTTTATGGCTGGTTCAGGTGTGAAACAGTGATGGAAGTGTAAAACACCAGAAGAGGCCAATATGAAGCACACAGGAGGAGGACTCATGAATAACAGATAGAAACAGAGATTCTGTGTTAGGGCTGAATATGAATGGCATCCCTGCTGATACCTGGTTTGTTCAGACCCACATATCAAACACTTGAATATTAACTCTTCTCCTGACTCTGATAAGTTATTCTTGGTTGTTGATGCTATTGTTAACTCTGCAGTACTGCAACACCTGAGACTGATAAAACATTATAAGAGTCTTACTGGTGCATTCGAAAGCATCACACTATTGATGAAAGTTGACAGAGTTTAGACAATTTAGTCTTTTTCTTTTTTCTCTTTTACGGTGGAAACGTAAAGATTTACAGAAGACAAATATGAAAAAGTATATATATATATATATATATATATATATATATATATATATATATATATATATATATATATATATATATATATATTTATATGTATGTATATATGTATATACTTACTGTAACAAGTAATGTTATATATCATGGTAATGACACTAACACTGCTACTACTACTACTACTACTACTACTACTACTACTACTACTACTACTACTACTAATAATAATAATAATGATAATAATAAAAATAACAACAACAATTATGGCTAGTATAGTTCAGTGAAGGCACTAGACCACCCCCCTCACCCCAAGCCAGCATCCAAAACACAAGATAGCACCATCATCGGAGTGCCACACTGAACTTGTATTTGATTTATCTTTGGTACTACTTTTGTTTTGTCCTGTGCCAGTGTTTATTTGCATCAAAATTAGGTCAGTGTGTGGTCCCGCTGAGGGCAGGCATCCGAACAGGGGCACCATTGTAGATCCTACTCTGCCAAAAGACCCCGACTGGACCCTCCTTCTCCACAAAGTTTTTCTCTCTCATGCTTCTTCTTAAGTACTTTCCACAGCCCCTTTTTGAACTTCCCAAAAAGCAACATAATATGTTTGATGGTGACATGATTATTGCTGACAGAAAAACCTCTGTCTTCTCTAACCTGTTTATTTTAAATGATGAATCATTTTGCCTGTAAGGGTATGGGGCTAAAAGATTGACAGCTCATGTTGGTGCTGAAAACAACATTTGACTTAAAACAACAAAAAACAAAACAAAACTGGAATATAAAAGGAAACATTCTACATTAAAAAAATGTATTAATACTGATTTTTTTTAAAATGTCATTTTTTATTTTAATTTTTTTTTATTAAACAAAGATTGAGAATTCCTATTTTAACTGTGTCACTGCTCTGGCTTGGGAGGTTGAGCTGCATGGGATTATTTTGACATAATCTGGATATAATTTGCATAACTTAATGAGCTTGTCTCTTCTCCAGGTCTGATAGTTGCCGAAAACTTTTGTGGAACACCAATACTTTGTCTCCTTTATTTGTTTTTTAGTGGATTAAATTACTAACTACATTTGAAGTTTATGCTGGTTTGGCAGAGATATGTGGGAGGTTTAGCGTGTGTTAGCTTTCTTGCTTAAAGTTAAATCTCTGGTTTTATTTTGATATAAAAAGGCTGATGTTACTGCTGCTGCACAATGTCTCATAATATAGAAACTGAATATTCGAGTAATGGAATGTGGGGCAAAATTTTCACAAGCTGCAGAATCTGCCAACAAGAACATACTTCGAATTTTACAACACTCATGGACTAAATAGTTACCAATTTAGTCCAATTAGTTAGCAAAATAGTTTGCAGTTTAGTTTTTGGAGTTGAATTTGAAACCACAGCCCAATTGTTAGATGAATTTAACTGGTATGTAGAAGAAATGGTTTGCACTAACAAAGCACTGACGGAAAGGTGAATGTCACATCATTAAAAAATCTGTTAATATAAAAAAACAAACAAAAGAAACACTGTCAACATCTTAAAACACTTGACATAAATACTTCACTAAAAGTTATTATTTTGTTAATATCAGTATTATATTTTCAGTACAATTTTTTTCAATATCAAACATTTTTTTTTTACATCCGTCCATTTGTCCGTCCATCCATCCATTTATTTTCCACTACTTATACTAGATCAGATGGCAGGAGTATCAGTGTAAGCAGGGTAGCTCCGTTCCCTCTCACTGGCTAATTCTTCCAGCCTGTTGGGGGGATCAAGGCCAGCCAAGGGGCGAGGCCCCCCAGTATATCCTGGATCTTTCTGTTATGATGGCAGCGGAGATGTGGACCCAAACGCAGAGATGAGGGGAACAGGGATGTAGATGCTAGTGGATTTATTTTAACAAAGGCACGCAACAAAATGATCCAGCAAACAAGGAATGAAACTGAAGGGTATAAATACACAGAACAAAACGAGACACAGGAGAAACAAATTAACTAAATGAAACCAGGTGAACTCAATAACAGGAAATCAATGAAGCTAAACAAGAACCGAGGGAACTAAACAGGAAAAACTACAAAATAAAACAGGAACCCCGAAAACAAAGCAAAGGGAAAAACCCAAATCATGACACTTTCCAAGTTTCTATCCCCTCTGTAAGGAGGAGCTCAGCCACCCTGTAAAGGAAACTAATTTAGGTGTCATCTATTTGCAATGTTTTATTAGGTAATTTATTGGGTAACTCATTATGGATCCACCTGTCAATTCCCCGCTCAAATTTTCCCTCACTAGTGAAAAAGACCCCAAGATATTTAAACTTTTTAACCAGACCTCATTCCTGACCTGGCGAGGACCATGATTTTGGGTTTGGAAGTGCTAGCTGTCAACCCAGCTAAGTAGGAATCTTCTCCAGGGTAAGCTGAAGATTGAAACTAAGGTCTGTAACCCTATAAGGACCAGAAGATTTTTATTTGAGGATCCGGTACCCCATGCTCCTGGAGAACTCACCACAGGATTCACTGAGGGATACAGTTGAATGCCTTCTCCAAGTCCAAAAAGCACATGAAGACTGTTCAGGAAAACTCCAGTATCCACTGAAGTGTCCAGTGTCCTGAAGTCCACTTCAGGACCCTGCCACGAGCATAGAGTTGGTCCACTGTTCCAAAACCAGGGAAAAAACCAAACTGCCCTAAAGAGTCCTGGAGACCCTCCTCTCCCTGAACAGACCTTAGTTAGGCTGAGAAGTGTCATCCCTCTGCAGTTGGAAAACAGCTTCCAGTCCCTCTTCTATGTGGGGCACCAGCATGTCAGTCTGCATCAGCGCATATTTTTCAGCGTCAATCCAACTCTTTCAGCATCAGTACATTTTTATTCAGTACTCACGATTTAATAGAAATGTTTCTGTTTTGATCTTTCAAAGCCAGCTTTTATTTTCAGCACCAATATGAGCCGTTACTGTGTTAGCTCCATAGAAACGCTATTTAGATTAACCACCTAATTGCTATCAGATGGTAATAAAGTGCACTACTTGATCGCCAGCAACTAGGTAGTAATGACAAGGGTAAACTATCAAAACATTTGAATAAATCATAGCAAAAATGGGGGCAGTTTTCAAAGCCAAAGAGGGAGTAAACTACTGATTGGGCCAGCATGTATTTTTTATGCTTGTTTTTCTTTACAAACACTGTGACATGAATGACTTGATCATCGCAATTAGCAACACAATAATCTGAAGATTTCAACTCAAGCCATACGGTACTTAAAAGGAAACAGGATTCTGTTGTAGCAAGATCTGGTAGATATGTAATATTTGTCATCAGTCTAATATTGGAAAAAAAAAATGACATGACAGTAATCTGATGACTCATCTTATGCTTGCTGAAATTCCAACTTCCTCGATGTGTTTGCAGCTCGGGAGCTTTGTTGAGTACATTCTTCCTTGTCTTCTGCCTCATCTCCTTTTACTTCTCGAATACACACCCTGAACCCCCCCTTCAGGCATTTCGAAAGTAAAAATCTGGTTTGTTGTTTCATTATTTTCATTAACTGTTTTGCAACATACAATTTATCACCAACATTTGCTATTGGCTGAACCGATAATGACAGTCATTTTCTAGTACTTTTTAGTCACTGTGGTATTTTAAAATTGCTATTTACAGAAAGTTTTGTCAAGGGAAAATATCTAATACACTCCTATTTTTCACTTGAAATAATATGTACTTAATCTATAAAAGACTCATTGTACAACACAGTATTTTTTAAATGAAATATTTGACACACGAACAGTGAATTACATCACAATGACAAAATAATTTGAAGAAAAACAGCAGGATCCTACAAAATATAAACATTGGAGACTTCACAGCATCCAGGGGTGCTTGGAAAAGCATCACTCATTGAGTTTTTTAATGGTTGAACCAAGTGAGATGAAGGCAAGTTTATTTGTTTAGTACATTTAATGTACAAGTCTGTTCAAAGTACTTTGAAAAAAACATAAAAAGCAAATAGTGCAAAGAAAACATTAAAAAGCAGTTAAAGGGAGCAATAAATAACTAAATCAAAATAAATTCTACACTAAATTTTAAAATGTAAAAATGATTAAAAGCAAGAAAAGTTCAAAGTTACTGTGGAGATTTCATGCATAGGTGCATGAGAAAAGTAATGTTTTTGACCTGGATTTAAGTGTCTACATTTGGTGGGAGTTTAATCTCCACTGGTAGTTCGTTCCACTTGTTTGCAGCATAACAGCCAAATGCTGCTTCTCCAGGCTTAGTCTGGACTCTGGTCTGGACTCGTTGACTTCAGTCTTTGGTCCAAATAGCTTTGCTTGGTTTATATTCTCTGAACATATCACAGATGCATTCTGGGCCTGAACTATTCTGGGATTTGTAAACCATCAGTTGGGTTTTAAAATCTGTTCAAGGTAAAACAGCTCTTGAAATCCTGAACCTGAAAAGTTACCTGCTACAATGAAATATGTTTACTTTTTCATGTGACAACAAACAACCCAATAAAATGATGGTTTTGCATCTGGTTTATGTGTCCTTATGTGAATATAAAGTGATCCTAACCTGAATGTCCACCGTGCATTTGCGGCAGCTGCTGCTGACCTTCTGCTCTGCTCAGTCACTCATGACTTATTAGAAAACAACTAATAATGATAGATAATCCTTGCTCTGACAGGTCTCACCTGAAGGGACTGATTAAATGGTTTTGTTCCATCTTAAACCCTGACTGTGTAAATCCATGTCCCTGAGAATGTTGTGTGTACGCTGAAGTTGCATAGTCAGAATCTCAGCCATGTCTACTTATTTCACTCATAATGCAACATATTTAACCAAAGGGAACAGCTGAAAAGGAAAGAAGAAAAATGCCAATACACTCTCAGCCAAAGGTTTGGACACACTTTCCCATTACATACAATGGGAAAGTGTGTCCAGACTTTTGCCTGGTGCTGTACATTACACATCTACTAGCACAATGTCTTTTGAAGAGGGGTTGAAAGGTCTCAATGTCTTTACCTCAAATAAGACTTTAAAAGAGCAGATCAATCTTTCCTGACAGTGACTGTTGAAATCATCAAAGTAATGTATATCATATATTTGTAAAATACAACATGTTCCCACTCCCATCAATTTTACTTTGCCTCCTTACAATGGATATTTGGAGGTTTTGCAAACAACCTTGACTGTGCAAGTATCTGTTATTGTGAAGCAAACAAAATAATACAAAAAAACCCCCAAAAAATAAAGACCTACTACTTTGTCGAATCAATTTATGCAGTAGCTAAAGTGTCAAGCCTCTTAGGGAATGTCTCTGTGAGATAACCACATCTGGCCAGTGAGATTTTAGCCCATTACTCAAGTTAAAACCACTGTAGCTCGTTCAGGTTGGATGGGCTCTGCTGGACTACAGCAGTCTTTAAATTATGCGTTAGAGTCTTCTTTGGATTTAGTTCTGGGTTTTTATTGGCTCATTCCAACACATTTAAACATTTTACCTTAAAAACAGTAATAAAACAGTCTAAAACAGCTGTAAGGTCATGATAATTGTTTTAAACATCCACATTTGTCTCAAATCTGAAGCCTGAAAACTGAAATGGGTTTTCCTCAATAATTTTCCAATATTGGTCAAAATCCATCATTCCCTCAACTCTGTCATTGAATTTAATGGGAATGTGAGTCCAAACTTTTGACTGGCAGTGTCTATATTCAATCTAGTTGGAAGTCAGTCTCAGCCACAGACAAGACTTAATGTCCGCTGTATCTAGTTGTTTAAAAAAAAAAAAACAATGCATAGCGTTCATAGTGTTATCAGCATCAGCTTGATAGGGTTGCAAAATATTGGCGTGTTAGATATTTAATAAAAATCCAATATTTTGTATCCCCTGTTGAACCAATTAATTGGTTATCTTAACGAGTCTGTTTTGATTGATTTTCTCTCAAATAACTAATGAAACAAAGGAATGTTTCAGGTCTGCTTGGGAGGCTGACTTCTAAGGTTTCTCTGCTTTGTAGTTCAGATAAAAACATTAGTTTTTGCATAATTCTAGTCATACGAAATGAAACAAAGCAGCTTCCTGATCGCCCTCTTTCAGCTGGCGCACATGCAGGTACACACACGTGCACACACATTTCCAGACACAGGGATTAGGTTTTCGGTCAGAAGCCACTGATTACAATATGTTTATTACTCTGCAAGCCAACTGCAGGGGTCTTATCAAACATGCACACACGAACCCAGTTTTCTGCTTGTGAACTGCAGAGTTCTTATTAAAAATTGATCTGCAAGCTGTTGTGTGTCGCTGCTTCGCTGAGGAATTCATTACCTCTTTGCCATACGACGCTGTATCTCATACGCACCTCCGCACAGGCGCATGTAAACACACACACACACACACACACACACACACTCACACAGAGTTTAGGCCCCTGGCATGCCTGCAAGCAATCTGGACCTGTCGAATAAAACAACGCCCTTTCATTTGGAATATTTGAGATGCAAACAAACAAATGGTCCAGTGGGAGACAGATTGTCAGAGTGAAAATGAGAAAGACAGGCTGAAGCAGAAATGGGCGGAGGTTAGGAAGAATCTAACGAGGATCAAGATGGTGTGAAGTTGATAACGAGGAAGGTACGATGAGTAGGACATGGTGGGTGAAGCCTGAGAAGGCATTTAATGCTTACTTCTATATCAGTTTTACGTAATGCTGGCAGTTTTCAAGGCAACCATTGCCACTGTGTGTGATGGTTTACACCCCACTTCAGTCTTTCACCCCCTTTTTATCTTCCTGCTGCTCCCCTTTTCTTCTCTTACTGCTCTTTCATCTTCTCAGACCCACTACTTTGACAAATCATTACTCTTCCATCATTTTCTTCTTTCTATCTCTCTCCCTGTCGCAATCCATTCTCTGTCTTAGCTGTGATGGCCTCCACTCGCCTCACATCACTCACCTGTTCCTCTAAGCTTTTTTTTAACCTTCAAAGCTGTGATTGTGAACAAACACGGTGCGAGCAGCAGAAATTGAATTTTGGTTGAATGATTTACTCAATCTTTCCTCTCTCTTCTTCTGTATTAACTAAGACAGAGCTGATTGAAATTCAGTGGCATGCCTTGCAACCTACCAAGTGTCCCTGAAACCTTGTTCAGAGTGGAGTGCAATATGGAGAAATACAAAGAGATAAGAGAACTACAACACATGGAAAGAAACTAGACTAATTGTCTCTCTGCCCTTTGTTTCTCAATTTTGGCTTTAATCATTTTTTGTCATAATCACAAGTAGCACAAGTAAAACAATCTTTACTCCAAGTAAGCATGTTGATACTTAACAATAAAGACCGATGAGAGTGGACGGACTGATCCAACCGAGCCTCCAAAAAGAAGGAAAAAAAAAAGTTAAAAAGTTAAGGGTCTGATTTCTTGAGGGATTATTCCAGCTAGTACTTTGCTGCAAACCAACTGATCCCGTCATCATTGTATAGTTTGGTAAGTGCCTTTCTGGCTCTGTTCTCTAGTTATACAGATAACAAAGCACTGACTTGAAGGGGGATATGATTCTATATGTACTTGGTTTGCAATGTAGTCTGGGTCATTTTCCTTCATGTCACTTATTACCAGCTCTTGTTGGAGACATTTTGCTCTGAGCCAGCCTTCTTGATCTTGATTCATGAAAATTAACATTGATGAAAGCTTACTGCAGTTTGATGTATATTGTTCAAGGACGGAGCACGGAAAAATCACATTTTCATTGCGGCTGCCTCCAGGTTTGTGTTTAGTTTTGCTATTAAAAACTTGTCTGTAGTTATGTAATTCAGTTAAGAAAGGAATGAAATAAGAAAGAAATAAGTAATTGGGGGTTGGGATGGGGGGTGATCATGTAGCTAAGTCAAAGCCCAGATTTGAAATGTTGGGGTGATGGGAAACCTTTGCATGAAGGTGGAAAAATACAACAGTAATGGAATAAAATAATAGAAAGTGAAATGAAATGAAAAATACTTTATCAGTCCCTAAGGGGAAATTACAATGTTGTATTAGTTTTTTCCCCCCCTTTTTTTTTTTTTTATAATTGTCTATCATTTTATTCCAAAAGGTGCTGGTTGTATGCTACTATCTTGCAGCATATGTGAACAAGCCTCTAAATAAATACACTTTGCTGTTTACTCACTATGATGGTGTGAGGAATTTATCATTTTAGTCAGCAGCTTTTGCCGCATCCGTTTCTGGATAATCAGCTCCAGGAGCTCCTGATCAGCCACCAGCACAGAGCCAGACTTCCTGATCACCATTTATAAACGTTAATATAGACAAAAACTCACTGTTAACAGCTTGATTTCCCTTAGTCTGATCTTTTGCTTTTGTTTTTCCATTATTGTCCTCCTTTAACTCCAATCATCTTGTAACAGAAAGCACTGTGCATGAAGGTGGTCAAAGTAGCTGAATGTTATGCATAACACCAACAAAAAGTGTGATCTTTCTTGCTAAACGTACAGATACAAGCATTTGAGGCCAAAACGGATGACTGATGAGGTTGTCCAATAGGTGATTAGTGTTTAGCATTTTAGTGTTTTGACATATATCACCTTTTTGTGTGTTAGATTTAAGAGATTTAAACCGTTTTGTCTGCATAACATGCAGTAAAAAACATTTGTTTGGCTACAAACCAACTGAAACACCCTTATTGTTAAAAGATTACAACAGTGGGTCACACAGCAGAGCCCGACCCACAGCCCTCAGATCTCATTTGCTGTGTAAATTTATTTTCTACAAGAGAAGCAAAATAATTTTGATCGCAAGCATGTTCTATACTCTGTAGATTTACACAGCATGCTTTTGATTTAGAGCTGATTAGCAGATTATGAAATGGATGTTGAGGCTCTTTGGTATGTATTATTGTTACACAGTGATCTGTAGTGCTGCTTATCTACAAAGCCCACAGCGTGGGAAAATCTACTAAGTCAACCTCCAGCTGACATACAGTTCAGTGGAGACGCCTCAGTGCGGCTTGGAGTGGTATGCAGGTCAAGTTGGAAGAGTTTTGTACTTACCAAGATTAAATAAATGATAATTGAACCATATTTATATATTTATCCTATGTGACTTTTTCTTAACTTATTGGTAACTACTTGCATGTATAAAGCACATAATTTGTGATAATTTGGCTTGCAAGCGCTTACCAGTAAAACCATCTCGAGTTGTCTTACACAGTCGAATAGAAAAAGTTCTATTTCGGGCCAAAATTTTTGCTTAGCGACCTTTCCCAGAAAACTTTGATATGCAAGTTTTATGGCGATAATTATACCCCACAAAAATTGAAGGAATAGGCTCATAAATATTCTACAGCATCATTGATTCTAATTTCACAGAGTGCAAAGAGCTGTTTAGTGTTTTTTCGCTCAGATGAAAAAGCACATTCCTGATGTTCTGATGGCTTGCTGTCTTCGGTGAACAAAGCGTTTCCAAGTTCTGTTCTGTCTATCAAAGAGAGATGGCAATCACCCAGAGGAGAAGCCCTGGCATGCTAAGATAATGGAATATAAGCTTGTCTCTGTGTTGGTTTTTGGTCTCCACAAGAGGCAAACCTGCTGCACTAAACACTTCTGCCTTCTTCCCTCATGAAATATGGATTTGTGTACAGACAGGCACAAATGCTAATCATTGTGTGTGTGTGTGTGTGTGTGTGTGTCTTATTGTGCCTTTGTGTGAATTTTTGTGACTTTGTGTTAGGTATGTGTATTTGTAGGGTTATGCACATGTATGTGTGTATTTTGCCCAGGCCGAATTAGATTTGGGTTCCGAGGCGAGAAAGAGAAGAGACGCATGGAAGAATTTAGCTATGAGGCTCATAAATAGTTTAGCCACCCAGAGCAGATTCATCAAGAAGCGTGAGGAATAAATCATACCCCGTCCCCACCTTCTTTACCCCTCCTTCCTCATCCCTGGTTCCTCTCTTAGCCTGATGAGTGGGATGGAATGAAAATTGCTGGAAAGTAATCCTGAAATTCAAGGCTTAATACCTACTAATACTTGTACTGCTCTGATCCAAGATATACACACTTCAACCTGCTTAGCACATACATGCACACAGAGTACCCTGCAAAGCTTTAACATTTCCGGTCCAAATTGCATTAATTCTGAATAGTTAAACAAGTAAAGGCTTGAACATTCTCTTTTTATACTTTAAAATACAACTTTCACATGATTTTAAATGGCAAAATAGGAAAGGAGTGTTCTGCAAAAGTTTGCACAATTCAGGAAATTTAAACTCTTAGACAACTTGCCAGGGTTGCATATCATTTCATTTTTATGATACTGATGTTAACTCTCAGTACTATTGGTTCTGGTTCGCCGCTGATGTAACACGACAACGTCAACATTTTGCAAAATATCTCAGGAACCACATAAAGAAACTTAATAGGACAATTTGCTATCACAACCAATTTCTTTGGGTGATCTATCGTGAGCTAGGGACATTTCTATCCTTTCTAGAAGGTTTTCAATCCAACTGTTCCAAGTGCTGCATTATTTCTGGGAACTTTGCATGTGAATTCCACTGTGATATGTTCATAATTCATAACATTTTGTAATTAAAAATGTGTCAATTATGTTAGTGGACCTCCATATTAAAACTACATGTAAACACTGATGATTTTCTGTTGGTCCCTTGACCAATCAGATGCTCAGATTTCTTTTTCTTTTGTTTTTATGACGGTGACATCCAATTATAGACTATGTATATAAAAAAGATGGACGGAGCCTCCATGACGTCACCCATAGGTTTATGAAGAGCTGAATTGAAGCTCAGTGGGCGGTCCCTACCATCACCATCTTGGCAGAGGCATGCGTGTCCGGAAAATACATATATGGGCAAAGAGGTGGAGCTGAGAGGGGGGCTGTCAGTGTCATGGTGGATGATTGACATCCAGCAAACTCCAAGCTTTCTGTAGCTAAGAGCTAACCCGGAGATAACAGGAGCTAACCAGCTAATGGAGGTAAGTGGGCTAAAGCTAAGTCACGTTGGTAACCGGCTAAAAAACGCGGTTGTTTTACGTTCTTCGGACTTGAAGCGGGAGATTGGGTACCTGTCAATCTAACGGACATGCCCCTAAATATATCAAACTTTGAGAATAAATTACTTTTAAATGGGGAAGTTAGAAAAAAATTCACTCCCCCACAGTTGTCATGAAGGTAAACCTGATCTAATAACCGAAAATGAACTTTTTAATCAGTCTGTAAACATGTTTAATTCTGCTGTGAAGTTGGCCTTTTTAACATGGGAGTCTATGGGGATTCGCTCTGTTTTGCAGCCAGCCCCTAGCGGATGAAGGGGGAACTGCAGTTTTATGCACTTCCACATAGGCTTCACTTTTAACCAAGGAGGCTCCGTCCATCTTTCATATACGATCTATGCATCCAATCCAAGCAGCCAAAGATCAGCACGAGCTGAAATAGTTATCGTCCAGTATAAAAAAAGTAATAATAAAGTTAAAAAAAAAAGTAATACAAAAAACAGGCAGGTCCAACAGTTCATCCCATGTGAGTGAGAGGTGTGTGATGAAGCCTCCATCTTGTTCCAGACAGAAACTGTTTCCAAAAGTGGCACAAGGGACTCAAGAAGTGAGAGGAAAAACAAATAGAAAAAAAAAATGTAAAGAATTTTTGTTGTGTTTGTGTTGGGATGTTTGTCTCCTGATAGCCAAGGTCTGGGAGAAACATATTTTATGAATGAAAAAGCTTCCAAATTGTTGATCTGTGACTTTTTAAAATTAAATTCTGTGACACTCAATTTCTGCTTTTTTTTTATTTTTTATTCTCATATCACTATTGATCCATCCATGTGGCACTATTTTAGAATACATTACAAGATTGCCCAGGTTGTCCTGAAAAAAAGATGTTCATTACTTGACCTTGGGTTGAGATTATACATACATTAATAGACAGAGAGGTCAGGCGGACAAAAAATAGCAATAAATTGCTTGGAGTTTTAAGGGTTAAAAGAGAGCCTGACCAATAACTAAGCTGAAATAACCGTTAAAAGCTTTGGAGATGTGTCTGTTATAGTTGAGGATGCATATTAGCAGTATTTTAGTAGGATGTTTACCAGCTCTGTCCCCAGTTTCCTAGTTTCCATGTTAAAAAGTCTTTGTGCAAAACTCTGAAGACTTATTCTCATTTGCAATTTAGTTTTAACTAGAAAAGCACTCAGAGAGCATAGACCTCCACCAAGCAACTCACAGCACTCATATTATGATTTCCTCCTTAATCATGTTATTTATATACACATGAATTCCTAGATAGATTGATAATGAGTCTGCATTGTCTTGGCTAGATTGCAAGTTTATATCCTAATTTGTTCCTTTGCAGTGATGACAATCCCTTAGATCCCATTTTTTTCCTGTTCTGGATGGTAGTATCCAGAATTTTGCTATGATCCAGATCTGACTTTGAGAGTTTGTAAAACCTATTGGGAACCTCTCTTGGATTTTTGACAAAACATCCTGGTCATTTATTGTGGAGTTTTAGAAAAATATGACGTGTCATTTCACTGTTACGTTGATTACATTTAGATTTATTTTCCTTTAACATCTGTTGGATCCTGTGGTGTAGAAAATTTGCAGAACTGTTTGAGAGACATTAAAAAATGGAAGGAGCTAAACTACCTCTGCATAAATAAGCATAAAACTGAAGTCATAACTTTTGGGAAAACTTACTTGCTGCCAGGATGCAGTATTACTGTCGGCTCTTTGGACTCTTTTAACTGCCCTTTTATTAAAAATCTTGGGGTCTTCTTTGATTTTCATTTTAAATTTGATAGGCAAGTCAGTGTAATGGTCCAGTCTTTTTTTGTTTGTTTATCATTAAAGGATTACAAGTAAAGTGAAGCCTTATATTCCTCATGCCTCCTGGAAAGGGTCGTTTATACTTTTATCTTCTCTAGACTGGACTACTGCAACTCACTTTATACTGGGATGAACCAGTCTCTCCTCTGCCGCCTACAGCTGGTCCAGAACTCTTCTAGGATAGTTTTTAAAGTTTTACTTTTGACTTTTAATTGTTTAAACGGTCAGGGACCCTTATACCTTTCTGAGCTACTGCAGTATCAGTGTCCTGTTAGAGCTCTTAGATCAGAAGACCACATGCTTCTAGTAGTCCTGAAGACTTGACTTGTGACTCGTGGAGACAGAGCAGTAGCCCCCAAACTCTGGAACAGTCTCCCTCTTTCTGTGATGTCAGCTAGGACTTAGTGGTTTTAAGTCTCTTTTAAAAACTCGTCTTTTTACGTTAGCTTTTAACTTCAGAGAATAGGACCATTAGGCCTTTTCTGTCTTATTTTATCTTTTGAACTATTTTATTGTCTTTCAACTGTTTTTATTTTTGTGCAATTTCTGTTGATTTATTTTATTTTACTTGTACAGCACTTTGGGTTTCCTTGTGGTATGTGAAAGTGCTCTACAAATAAAGTTTTGATTGATTGATTGAGTTCAGGGGCATATAAACTGAAAATGGCCCTGTCTTTATCTCTCAGTGATCAATAATAATTCACAAAATTTCTGGATCCAGATGGTGATCAAGATCACTCCTAGCATTTAACAGAATCCAAGTTAGACCAAGATTCTCAGAAACAAACTACAATAACTGGATTCAAACTACCACACAAGTTGGCTTAAAACAACAGCAAATGCATTTTACATATACTGAATGCACACTTCCCTCTCAGTCTTTATCAAAAATTTTGCAAAAGTTTTTTGCAATAAATATTAGACTGTTGAGATGCAAAATCCAGCTTATTTGCTTATTAACTGTATTTCCTGCACGAGAAGAGACCCTTTCAGATGATGTCGATGGCTGTTGTGCACACAGGGATGTGTTTAAAAGAGCATATGATACGGCTTCTAATTAACATAAAATTGATAACCTAGTTCTTCAGTGGTCTCATCAAGCACTTGTTGCACCCTATTATGGAATCTTCTTCTTTGACCTATTTGTTCTGTGACACCCTTCCTGTGTTTCGCTGGAAACTAATGGCCACCAGTTACTTCTGTAAATGTTTGGAAAACTGAAAGGCACAAAAACTAAGGTAGCAATTAAAGAAGATTTTTTTTTGTCACTGCTTCGGTGTTAGCACCAAGTATTAGTGCTCTTTATTAACTTTAATTAGTTTAAGACATATGAATTGTGTTATATGTAAAGCCTACTTTATGCAAATATCAATCTTTATGTACTGGATTTTACAAACCTTATCCCAACAAGCAGCAGCCATTAGTTCCTCCAAGTTGCTACCTCGTGCTGTGTAATTTGAAATATTTTATGTAGAAAACCACTGTACTTGAACTGCTTGTTGGATTCCCAGAAATGCAAATGAAAACTTTCTGACTGGAGAAAACTTCAGGAATATTTTGCAGATTCTTCGTTGGTGTTGCATTTTTGTACTATCCAGCCACGTCTGCACTGGCTCTTCATAGGAGACAAGAAATTTGTGAATCAATATCGAGTATGAAGCCTGTAAACTCATGACTTAAAGATGAAGTCAAGACAGAACTTTTTTTTATTTTTTGAAAAGTGAGCATAGGAAGGGGAAACAGGGAGGCTTATTTCGAACCTTAACACCCTTCAGAATGCACACTGAGGCGCAAAATAAAAGCTTTACAACAGCACTCCAGTCTAGACATTGTTACAAAATACATAGAGTTCAGTATAACAGCACAAAATTCGGCAGAAATGATTAGCTTGCTTCAAAAAGTTTCTAGTATGGATTGTTAGTAACTTGTGACCTGAACTCTGTGTGCCATTGTTTTTTTTAAAGAATGTTTTAGATAGTAAAATAATGGCAAAAAGAAAAAGATCTTGCTGACATAAAGGGACTATACCATCTTTATACTGTTATGAAACTAGGTCAGATTTTGTTTGGTTAATTCATCCTTACACTAATTCTAACTGAGAAAGCTCTCAGTGAGCACAGACATCAACCAAACAGCTCATTTCTATAGATATTGGGATTTCCATCTTGCGTCATAGCTCTACATTCATTTTATATAGATAAGCTGTTAGATTTCTACGTCGATAATAAATCCACAGTATTTTGGGTATATTGTGGTGTTTGTTGTTTGTTAAAATCGTAATTTATTCTCTTTTAGTGATAAAAATTCCAAAAATCCCCTTTTTTCTCTCTTATGGAGTGTAGTATGTATCAATAATTTTGCCCGCCCTCAGATCTACTATTGATACCTTGTCAAACCAACTGGGAATGTCTCCCGCATTTTTTTGGGCCAAACATCTTGTACATTTATTGTGGAATGTTATCCATATACAGAAAATAGTCCTATCTTGCAATGATAAAGAATCCTTCAATAAATTTCCTGAGTCCAGTTTGTGATTCAGATCAATCCTCAAATTGAATCTAAATATGACCTAGACACATTTTCAGAAAAAAAAAAAAAGAAAATTGATCTATTAGTTTTTGTTTAGTTTGTAGTTTAGTTGCTAATAAACAGACTGACAGACAAACTCCAGCAAAAACATAACCTCATTGGTGGAAGCAAATAGGGGTAGCCGAACTTTCACGTGACTGTATTTGTAACACAAACACATAAATTTATTTATGTGTTTGTGTTTTATTATTTATTTAAACATTTATACATAACAAACCGCATCTTTCAACCCTAAATATCTGTGTTAGAAAATGTGATTAAACATTTTTTAAGTGCAGTGAAATGGCACCGAGAGCACATGAGTTAATATACTAGAGTTTCTTTCTAACAAATATTTGAGCCAACAGAGTGATTTCACACAGGAGTACTTCCCTATAAGCCATGTCACGTAAAACCTGTTCAATCGATGGTGCTCTGTTGCTCTGGATTGTCCACTGACGTGACAAATATCCTCTTAGGCTGCTGCGAGCAACAATTTCCCCAAAATTGAAAGGCCCTAAGGCCCTTTAGGCACTAGTGTTATTTGGCTGCTGCTTTCCCCTCATGGCCATCCACGAAGGATGAACCTCTCTATATATCATCTCTGTCTCTGTGGATAGAGCCCAAACTCCATCACCATAGCAATGGGTCTTTAGCCTACACCCCAAGAGACATTGTCATTCCACAAATTGCCTGAAAGAATGAGATTGTGTGTGTGGCAATGGATTTTGAAGCTTTGTAAATGTGTGTCAGTCTGTGTGTGTGCGTGTGTTTGTCGATGTGGACCTTGCTCCTTCTGGTGGCGCCTCCATTTGTCAGCATGAATTATAGATCATGGTTGCCATGGGATTTATGATACAGGTTGAGGAATCATCCAGCCACACACCTGAGCCCTCTTGTTTATTTTGAAGCAAAAAGACACAAGTTTGAGTCAACCTGTTCCCCAACAAATATGTTCAGACGGCCGGTTGCCGAAGCTTCAACAGCAAATTTATTTCCTGTTGCTCTCTTTGACCTCACACTAAATGTGTATATCATGCAAATGTTTTTCCATACATCATGGATTCTGTCTGTTTCGATTCTCCTTGCTTCAGCAGTCCAGTCTTTTGTCTTTTTCCTTATCTCCCTGTCTGCATCCGTCTTTTCTTTGTCCTCCAGAGACAGCTCTTTCTCTACACAACGAGCTGTTAGCGCCTGCATTACTTCACTCTCTCGTTCCTCTGCTACGTCCTCTGCTCGCTACGTCTCTCAAAGGAGGGCTACAGTGGGTTTTCATTACTCGACAAGTCAGTCTTCATTATGGTGTCCTCTTGGTGCTCTTATTGGCTCAAACCCACACTTGCACACATGCAAACAGGTGTGCATAGCGCCAGGGAAATGTGCATATAGCAATTTAAAAATGACAAGAAAAGTTGTGAACGTTTAAATTTCTTCTTTACTCACCTGTAAAAAAAAAATGTTTGTTCACTTTCTATAGCAAGGTGGTTAAAGCATTTTCCATTACCAATAGTTATGTGCTTATCTTAAGTGCTTTAAAAGGTACAACACACTTGTAACTTCCAGCAGTCCTACTTTTATTATCAGTTTCTTCACCTAATCCTCATTACCATGCCATGTTAATGTAACCTACCCTCTCTGCTGGCTGAGCTGAAGCGTAATAGTAAAATATCACCTGGAGCAACACTGCGCTCCTGTACACACTAACCCCATTACTAAGACACAGTAAGAAAATAATGAACTTACATATTTGACGGCATAGATCCCAAAACAGTTTGGTTGTAAATTACAGAGCATGATTTATAATATAGCTGAATTATTCATATATTCCTTTCCTCACTACTGATGTGGTATGAGCACTTTTTACGTTTCGTTTTTGCATTACTATGCAATGGGAAACTTGCATACAACTTGTGTTTGTACTGATACATGTTAAAATGTATAATGTCTTAATGCTGAGTTTGTTCCTCTTTCTTTTGTTGGGTTATACTTGCCAGTCTGCTTATCTGCAGTGGCCCTGTGGGAAGCAGAAGTAACTTCACTGAATATAAAGTAAAGGCAAATGCATGTGATCTCTCATCTCTGCTGGCACAGAAATATCATTACATAGGCTTATTGTTGAATCTGGAAGATCATTTCAAAGGCTGTATTACCATGCATATATTGTTTTGTGGCTGCGGCAAAGTGTTTATTACACACAAATGTGTGTTCTGTGTGATGTTCTAGTGCATTCTTTCTGCTCTTTATGTGCTTGTTTTCATTATTTTTGCCCTCTGCTTTGCAATTACTGAGGGAGGAGGAAATTCTTAGCGCCATCTCAGAATCTTCTCAGTGTAACTGAGAGGCCAGAGATCTCGAAAGCAAGAGCAGATTGAACTCAGCTGCACACACAAATACACACAAACATGCACATATGTGCACATCAATTTTATGTGCCCTTGTTCTGCACCTCTGGAGAATAGATTGGGCAGAGTTAGTCGTTTACTCCTGAGACAGACTCTTGTTTAGCATTTAGATTGGCTTGATCAACCACCAGTTAGAAAATGTGTGTGTCTGTGAATGTGTATAGGCATCTACAGTACAAATGTTCGCATCAGTGCATGTGTGGTAGCAAAGGCCTGTCTTTGTTTGTGGGCGTGCTCTTATGTGGTCTGTGTGAGCATGCACCTAGTTTGTGTCTGTTTCTGCTTGTGTGTGGTGAGATGGATGTCTGGTTCTTTGTACTGTATGTGTGCACATGTGTGTGATGAGCCATAGCTAACAGCTCTTGGTGAACACTCCAGGCCAAGGTTGCCAATGAGGCAGTGAACCGAGGTCATACAAAGTTACACATTAATCTTTTAGTGGGGATTCTGCCACAACCATCATAGTTAACCACAGTGCACCAGTCCCACCGCACGTCGGAATTCCTCTTTGACTTATGTGTCTTAGTGTTTCACAAATGCAAAAAAAAAAATCCTGCCAGATTTTATAAATAAGGACATGAAAAGTTGTTTTTTTTTTTTTTTTTTTTGGGTGGGTCTTTCATACATTACATGTCTTATATGTGTGTAGAGTTCCGTCTTTTAATAATTGATTAAGCGATTTCAAATGCTCAATCAGCTAAAGTGTATTTATGGAGTGTCGGTCAGAAGAGGTTAATGAGATTCTGACAGTGACTATATACATGCACATGCACTTAGAGTATAACTTAGTGTGTGTTTGTCATGACCACTGGATGTGAAATATGTACATTTTGAAATGTTATCCTGTAATTTAAGGTTCTTCATTTACTTCTCCAGTAGCTTACAGAGTATTTGTAATAAAAGTAGCGGCTGTTTATGTGTTTATCCTACTTTACAGATGAGTTGTACTGTATCCTACCTCTCTCCAACCTTGAGTTCATACAGAGTTCACAGTCTCCCATACGCCACTTACAGTAATGTGTGTGCTGGGTAAGAGACACATAGTATGTGTGTGTGTGTTTTTGTGTCTTCAGCTCTCTGCCTCGAGTCTCCCCAAAAGCCACTTATGTGCTCACAAAGTTATAACTGTGCAGAGGGAGAGACAATTAGCCGGCTTTTGTGTGTTCACATGTGCGTTAATGTTTCGCCCAAGTGTGCATGTGCGCCTCTGTGACAGATGTCCGTTCTCTGATGACTTGGGGTTCTGTGATGTTTCTGTCTTGAAGCATCTGTTTTATAGCCAACCGCGACATTATAGCTTCCTTTCTATTTCCTGCTGCCATGCAGCTGAAAGATGTGTGCTGTTTGACAAACTACATTAACTTGTATAATTATTTTCAACTTGCTAACTAAGCAGAAATCAGCCATGTTTTTTTTATGCAACTTGTTCAGGTGTTGCCACAGTGTATGAGTGGCATGGAAAGATGAGTATAATGCACTCATGCAGTTTATCTGGCTCCAATAACTTCGCCAAGAAGTGATGCGCCAGTAATGGTGCACATATAACCACAGTCACACAATTGCACACCTGTTATGATCTGCGGGGAAACAGCCAGTGTGTGTGTGTGTGGTGTATTATAGCAGCTGTGCACAGACAGGACGGCAAAGTAAAGCAGATTTGACAGGCTGTCCTCGGCACTAACACTACAAATGGCTGCATGGATGGAAATATCTTCATCATCTCAAACAAATAAGCTGTCACTCAGCGCTCCAAAAGTGCTGATCTCTACTTTTGCTGTGTCTGTCTTGTAGACACACACTTTTTGTTCAAGCTGCTTCTAATAGTTTTGGTTCATATGCTGTTCTCTTGTACATTCATTTGGACTGAGAGGCAGTTGTATTTTGGTATATATATATATGTGTGTGTGTGTGTGTGTGTGTGTGTGTTTGAAGATAAGTACATATGTGAGGGAGCTCATAAATGAGCCTGACAAGTGGCCTTTGTTTGAAATATGAAACTGCTCTCAGTTGTATAATATTACAGCAGTAGAACAGCAATCAGATGTTAATTGAATCTGGGTTATGACTTTCTTGTGTTCTTGCTCAGCTGAGTGTCTCTCTTACTTTACCTCTCTGTCATCCTCCTCCCATGCTCTTTTTCTTAGTGACTGTCCTTTTTCTGTTGTTGCTGTGTCCCTAACTAACCTACTAATTCCTCCCTACAGCCTTCATGCCACCTTTTACACATATGTGGTCTAATTCCTGCAGAGTGTTTTAGCTTATGCAACTGACCAACCCTTCCCAGTTAGCTTTTTTCCTTAGTTTCAACTGATGGCACAGCGAACATCGACATCCCCCCTCTCTGTCTCAGTTTTACCATTCACATCTCATTAAAAGGCCCTGCGGTGAAATGTCACGATGTTAAGTACCCTTCGACATGGGACACTGGCTCTCAAATCAGGACCTATGTGCGTTTTTTTGTGCATAGATATTTGCATGTGTGTGTTGTTGCGTGCTTGTCTCTGCACACATGTCCATGTGTCTTTCCCATTCTGATGAGGGACATGCTAATGCTACTTATTGCATGGGATTGAGAAAGAGAGAGAGAGTGTGTAGGTTTTCCCTCTTTCTTGAAATAGGAGACAATCTATCCTGCCTGACCTTTTCCTTAATTGCTTGGTTTGGGTTCTGTCTGTGCTCATTTCAGGAACAGCGGTCTCCCTGAAATGACTGCTGACTCCCAATTGTCTCTGGCAAAACCTCACTTTACCTGTCGCAGCAGACAACCCACAGACTCACATTTGAAAACACATTTAACCAGAGCTGAAACACACACATATGCCCTAGCTGTTACTGGGGAAACCAAAAATAAGGCAGCGTGTTCTCCAGTGTCACATCAAGGTTATAAGGAATTAAACACATCACATAACCTTGTTTGAACAGTCTTATGTTGTCTCTGTGTCATTCAGAGTTTCTGTTTGGTAAGGACTCATTCAAACCATCCACTCTATCTGAAAATCTTTTGACAAGTAACACACAAATGTTTCTATGTGGTTTCACTTATTTGTGAACTACTTCATAGACAAGCCTTAGAAAATTATAAAGACAGTTTAAAGTCGACTAATTCCAAGCACAAACACCACTGACCTTCAAAGAAGCAATGTAAAGGTTTAGTTGGACTATTTAGACTAATTTAAGTTCTTGTCATCAAAATCAGAGACTGCCAGTTTGTATACAAAATTAATTAAAAAAAAGATATTGTAGGCTTGTGCTCCTTACAAGAGCAAATTTTAAAACAAGAAAATGAAAATGTTTTTTTTTTCTATGGAGGTGAACGTGACTTCACCTCCATAGAAATACTATCAGCTATTCTAATTCATTATGCACTTACTTTCTTTTGCTGCAATTACAAGATTATAAAGTCAATTTGAGATTAGGATTATCAGGTAAGGGTTTTGTTTTTACTTCTCTTTGGTTATGCTAGAGTAGCTGTCACCATTAATTGTTCTACGCTAATTTACTGCAGGTGTTTAATTTATGTAGCAATATGAAAATGTCTTTCAGTTTCTAGGGTAGGACAGGATACTAGGGATGCTTGATATTGGTACCAATACCAATATTATCCAAATCATCATTTCCAATACAGTTGTGAGTGAGTTGTGCCAAACAAATAAAATATCTGGAAAGGTAAACATGAACTCTTTTATATTTTGTCATTTTAAGTTAGAGGAGACTCAGTTGAGGATTTTGACATAATATATGTTTATATTGTGTAAAGTTTATGTCATTAATAAGTAAAATCTGATATTGAGAATTTCCAATATTGCATTTTGATGTCAATATCGGCCAATATTATAACATTGGACATCCCTCGGACATCAAAAGGCCACATTTCCTGAACTGGGTGTGGTTAACTAATGCCTAGATTGGAAAAATCAATTTAACATTCATTAGTTGAGTGGTGCTCTCTTTGTCTAGGCTACTAAGCTATCAGACAGCCAGTCAAGTGTACACATGAAAGCCAAAATTCTTCTTTGACCATATTTCCCTCAAAGCTTGGACAGTGACAGTAATGTTAAAAAAATTAATGTAGAGTTTTCAAATAATTTAATTATATACTTGGTTGGAATTACTGTAAAATATAAATAGTTTCAAATGAGCACTGCGGCCTCACAGCGAGAAGGTCGCTGGTTCGAGTCTCGGCAGACTTTGCATCCTCCCGCGTCTTCCCCAGGTACACTTCGGGTACTCTGACTTCCTCCCTCTCACAAGACATGCATGTTAGGTTAATTGCTGTGGTTAATTGATTCCAAGTCACATATAAGTCGCTTTGGACAAAAAGCGTCTGGCAAACGACTGTAGAATAGAAGAGAGATGTATGGGAGCACAAATGTGCCTTAACTCCTGAATGACAGAGTTGTCAAAGCAGCTCGCATTACAGCTTTATTATGCACGCCTTCTTTCCTACAGTTGCTTGGTCTTATTTTTTATTAGTACTGGTTTATTGATTAAGTTGCTTTGTTCTGGGATTTACTTTTCATATAGAGGGTTAACTATTCTCTAATAACATCATTTAAAAAAAAAAAAAAGAGGAAACATATGAGATGAGTGTAAAGAAGAGTAATGCACCCGGTACTAAAAGACTCAAATAGCTGAAATGATTGCTTAAGAATCTGAATCTATTATGGTGAGCAGGACTCATCAAACTATGATTTGGATCACTGAATAGCTGCAGCTTCTATATGTATTATTTTATTTAGAAGAAGGCCATCTATCCCTTTTCTTAAATGCTTTGTCCCATTAAGTGTCACAGAGAAGCTGGATTCTATCCCAGCAATCAATGGGCAAGAGGCAGGTACACCCTGGACAGGTTGCCAGTCCATCACAGGGCCAATGCAGAGAGACAAACAAACATTCACACATTCACTTTTTTGGGAAAATTTCGATTAACCAATTAACCTGGAGGAAGCCAGACTACCTGAAGAGAACCCACAAATACACAGGGAGAACATGTAAACTCCCTACAGATAGGCCACTGTTTGAACCTCCCCCCAAGCCGAGGGTCAAACCGGCAATCTTTGTTGCTGTAAGGCCACAGTGCTAACCATTACGCCACTGTGCAGCCCCATTAAGAAGAAGGAAAATAGTCGAAATACATGCATATTATATGTATACCATGGTCAGTGATGATTCTCTGCCAGCTGGCGTGAATTATTTTTGTATATATGCACACGTAGTTTGGAGAGTTAAATCACCGTAATATCACTCCATGACGGGTGTCACCATAATGATCAACAGCAAGCAAGCAACGTTAATCAACTGATTTAGATCCGCTGGCTGTTGACAGGTGACTGAGAGAAATGTGCTGTAGCTTGACAGCGGTTGTTTAGAATAAAAAGTATAGTGAAGCCAACATGAAATAGTTCCTGTACATTAGCATATTCAGCAAGTTTTTGAAAAACTAAATAAACATTTCTTGTAAAATGTTTCCTGTGTGGGACCATGGTATAAGTAGATTGAACAACTCAGTTCCGTGCACTACACTCCGCTGTGCATTGTGGTGTTCTAGACGCAGCGTTGTGCATTATAAACGTGTAATGCACGGCTCCTTGTTTGTTTTTAATCCTTACATATATTTTTCTACTTTGAAGTTGGCAAAAAATGATGCAAACAAAAACACAAGAGACACAAAAAAACATGTCCTATGATAATATGTTAAGAAATCAGTATAAAGTTTAGTAAAACTGATTTCTGATAAGAAGTCCATAACAAAGTCATTTCAAATTGCTTTAAAAAAAGAAAAAGAACACAGTCTGGTTCATTCTTAGGTCTTTCTGTTCAGCTTCCTCATTCATTATTCCATGCCTTTTGGCTCCTATCTGTTCTTATCTTCCTCTTCTCTATTATCCTCCTGCTTGCAAACTAAACTGCCAACTACATCCTTGTTCCAATGATCTAATAAAGTGAGCCTAAAACCACCACTCCTCTCTCTTAGCTTACGCAGGAGACAGTAACTAATTGACTTTCACTTTATTAATTTTATTAGGCACACCTGCAGCATATTGCCTACAGCTCCTGGCACTGAAGCAGTAGCACCCTCTCACACCAGGGGTGTAATATTGCTGGTTGATTATGAGAATGATCTGAGATTGTAAACATTAATCAGATGGAGGCTTAGCTAAAATGTAATCGAGGTTTATTCAAGAATATTACATTGGTATCAACTCTTTTCCTCGATGTCATGAAAGCTATTAATGTTCAACAGTTGTCACTCTGTGATCTGAATGTCTTAATTGTAACTGATAAAACTGAATTTGACCTTTAATAGAGATCATTGGTGTGATCTCAAATCATTGCACTATTCTGTCTTGAGCATATCATCTATGCTTTGGTTTGCTTCACTGAATGAGTGTTTCAGCACCCCAGCTTACCTGAGCGGTCTTCACTATCTTGTCTCTCTCTTTCTCTTTCTAGCTGACAGTCTAATTGTCATGTGGGCAGCCTCTGCTGCATGGATTTAGTGTCCCGCTTGCCTTAATTTAATTGAAAAGCTGCGGAAAGGAAGGGGGAGGGAAAGGAGGGAGGGGATGAAAACAGATAAATAAAAAGTGGAACCAATCTTTGTCGGGTGCGCTGGGCGGTAAAATGGTTGTGTGCGGTGAATAATGCATGGGGGAGATGGATAGGTCTGTGTGGTTAGAGCCCAGGACTGCCGGGCTTCATTACCGAGGTGTTTGTATGCTGATGCTGTGATGCCGATTCCTTCATTCTGTGACAGAGCAGTGGCTGCAGAGGTGGCACCTCCCCTGCACAATTGGATATTTTGTCATTTATTTACTCTTTAAAGCTTATTTCTTTTTTAAATGTTCTCCAAATGCCTCCCCTCCCCCCACGCTCTTATCTGTATGTGTCAGTTCATGTGCCTTAATCATCACCTCTACTATCATGCTCAGATAAGAAAGCACAAAGCCAGATGTGTTCAAGCCTCTTGCAGTACTGCAGACAAACTGACTCACGTTCAGCTCGCTTCTCCCAGAGCAAGTTAACAAGAAAGACCACCTTTGTGCTTGACGTTTGACCAGGGGTCACCTTAACGATTTTTTTCCATCGTTGACGGCAATCTCTCAAAAAACTGAGAGCCATCAGTCATTTTGACAGATTGCAATTCACACTCCTGACCACTAGGTAGCGAGCGTGCAGATAAATAACTTATTGTCTCTTGGTGCGTGAAGTAGTTTACTTCCTACTTTACTTGGAAAAAAGTCACGGCAGCTGAGTGGCCGAAGTTTCTTCAAAAAACCCAATAATGATGATTGTGTTGATAAAACAGCTGAAAAAAGACGGACTAATGAAATGGAAGCTGACGGACAAACAACTAATCAACTTTCCACAACAACTGAACGCAGCACCAGCGAAGAGGTTAGGAGGGAATACAGAGTTCAGTGGGAGCAGGAGTTCACCTTGCTGAGGAGGGAAGATGGAAAAATGTTCTGGGACATATGTAAAAAAAGCCAATATGAGTAACGGATTTGTCCGAGGATGCATGAACATGCACAGCCACATTGAGGCCTCAAGGTTGCTGAAGCAGAGCGTGGCTATGATTAAGCATGTGGAGAAATCACAAGATGCCTGCAATGAGGAATTAAAAATACAACTTAAAGTTGTACTGCATATGGCCAAAACAAACACACTAAACCACCTGTGTCCTGGCCTGACAAACCTCTTACAGTCTGCCGGCTGTCCAAACCTGGACGGTGCACACACGTACACCCATCATGAGACAGTCAGTCAAATGGAGGAGACTTTATCAAAGATCACAAGCAGCGCCATTGATGACCAAATGGCCAATAGTAGACATGTTGGAATAATAGTTGATGAAACCACAAATATCATGGTGGAGAAAATGCTGATCACATACCTGACCCTTCAACAGAAAGGGCAGCCTGAAACTGTGTTCATCAACAATTACGCAATTCCCTCCAGCACTGTTGAATGGATCGCGGCAAAAATAAAAGATGTTCTGCTAAGCCGTGGGATTGCTATGACTCGGGTTGTTGGACTTGGAAGTGATGGTGCAAATGTGATGGTGGGTCAAAAGGCCGGTGTTGCGCAGCTTTTGCGCCTGAATGACTGTCTATTCCTTGTAAACATTCACTGCGGTGCACTCAGGACACCTCGACCGCTGTGCATCATGTAAGTGCAAATGTCACAACTATTAATAACATATACGCACACTACAAGAATTCCCCTACAAAAATGTACAGACTAAATGAACTTCAAAAAGAAATGGGTGAGTACGACCCACTTAGCCTAAAACAACCATCAGCTACACGCTGGCTGTTGCTGGACAAGGCAGTTAAGGCTACTGGACTGCCCTGGTGTCAGAGTTGGGGGAGAAGGGAGATGGAAAAAACTGCCCGGTAGCTAAGGGCATAAGAAAGCGGCTTCAAACTTACTCGTTCCCCGCTCTGACTCACTTACTGAAAGACGTTTTGCAGGTGGTGAAATGCATGGACCTCACCTTCCAGAAAGAAGACGTTAACATCTCTGTCTTACCTGCCGTGCACATTACTGTGACAAGTCTGGAAGACTTGATTAATGAACCAGGCGAGGCAGAGAAAAAATTCAACGAGGCCTCTCAAGACGGAAAGTTTTGTGGTGTCAACACTTATACAGGCAGAAGCACAGTCATTTTCAACTTTTCGCACACGTCCTGGCGTAAAGTTGGACCGGAGGTAACTAAATCAATCAAAAGAAGATTTCCATTAAATCTTCTGAGCATCTTCTCTGACTTGGACACCGTACTCAATGCATCTCGCTATCTGGGTTTTCATTTTGCGTTAAAGAGTTATGGACAGGAGGCTTTGGGGCGCGTCTGTGACCGCTATGGGTCACAGACCGGCGCAGCTGAATCACTGGTGCAGAAGGAGTGCATGCTGCGAGATTTCCTACCACTGAAACGAGTGCTTGAGGAATCCGGAAAGCCTTTGTTCAGAGTCTTGTGACATACCTGATCACTTCACTTGGAGAAATTTTCCCTGGTTTCAGAACTTTACAGAAGTGGCACTTGTAAATCCAGTTCACTGGAAGGAAAACTTACATGTTTTCATCTGATGTACGATGTGAATTTTCTAGTCACCTTGTTCGGATTTAATTAAAAAATTAATTAAAAAAGATTAGATTGATTGTCATTATTATCATTTTAAAAATCAAATCGACGGGTAAAAATAAATAGTGACGGGATTTGTATGACCCTGTCAGTCAAAATGACAGACAACAAAAATGTCTAGCGCAACCTCTGCCTTTGACCCATGTTGTATTTGATAAGTGCCTGCCTAATATACTTTATTTTAAATCATCTCATTTGTCTTGTTTATGGATATAAATGAACAACAAGTTGATTGTAATGTTTATTATGTTCATGCTGCCCTAGTAACTTAGAATATTTGATAAAATAAATATCAGATTTATGTCCAATGAAGAGGAAGAAAGATGTGGCGTGCATTGCATACTGCAGGGAAATAATCGAATCCACCCAAAAATGTCTCTTTTCTGCACCCCATGGAGCAGAGAGACAAGGACAAACACAAATATCACAAATATCATCAATCATGATTTTTTTTTTTTTTCTCTCTTGTCTCAACTCAAATATTGAAATGAGGAGCAGCCATAGGAAGCTAGTTTCAGTCTGGCTTTAGTTCTTTATAAACTAATAAAAATAAGATTCCAGCAACAGCCATATTCTCTGCATACTTCTGTTTTCAATACTGCTAAATATCAGCAGGGATTTCTACATGTTTCTCAGGCAAAGTAAACAGCTTGCAACATATTCTCTTTGGACATTTTGACTTTGAAACTGCAGTAGTGGGGCGACATTGTGTCATTGTTGTTGATCTCCCACCTTCATTGCTTTCCTTACATGAAAGGAAAACAATGAGCTGCTTGCAAATTTAGAAAAGAATCCTGCTTGACTAAAAGTTTGATTTCAGAAAATGTTGATTTGAATCATCTTGGGTACAGCATTAGAGTACGTAGCTGTCAGTAGCTGAAGCAAACATGCAGGAGAGTAAGATTTGCCCAGCATCTACTCCAGTGCAGCATCATTACAGTACCCTGACTATGCTCATGTGAGTAAATAACTTCCTCCTTAAAACAAGAACAAGTAAATTCTGTTCTGTTCTGTTTGCAGAAATTCACATGAAGCTTTTGGTATTTCATATCAGAGCAGCAGGTCTCGGGGATGGCCAGGCCTATGGCATGCTGGCATGCTGTAATGTATTCCATTTCATTCTATTCAACCTCCCAGCTTGCATGCTCTCATCAGTGGATCAGGAGTGTGCTGTCTGGCAGGCACACTGAGATATAATTACTTTCTAACTTGCGAAGAGCGGAGAAAGTGAGCAGCAAAGGCGCACAGAGAAGATGAAGGAATGAAGAATGAAGTTTAATTATGCTTTATGGCAACAATTATAGGAAGAAAACAGAAAGTCAATAGGCAGAAACACTGTCTCATTTTCTCGAATGAGGTGGACTGAGATTTGCACAGGGCCTGAGGCAAACCTAAACAAGACACATTCAAGAGGAAACAAAAGGAAAATATGCCAGATCGTGTTTATTGGAGAAAAAAAAAAAGTAAAGTTGCCACAGTTCCAAATCCATCTGTGATTTCCCTTCTCTGCAGAGCCCGAGTGCTGCTTTTTATAGTTCAGCCTTCGCAAGTAATTAGGGGGTTGTAATGGACTCCACTTGTATTCTCTCCACCTTGAAAAGTGTAGATGTGTAGTTTTGCCCCCTCTCTGCTTCTGGAGGTTGGTGATGAGAACTCCACATGCTCCCTCAGACTCAGCCAGACATTTCGTCTCCCGTCTTTCACTTCCACAGTGCCAGGATCCGTGGTTTGAATTGGCAGATATGCGCGCACACCAACACACGCACAAGTTCACAAGCCACCATGAAATCCCTCACAGACAAACACTTGCTCAATCAAGGACAGATTAATTAAAGGAAACAGTCTAATTAGCATCATTAAGGAAGGAATAATAGAGAGGCTTGTTCACAGGGATGAGAACTGAAGCAAGCTGTCAATGTGTTTACACACACCCAGGCAGGCTCAGATGCATTCCCCACTCGCAAAACAACTAGTTTGTTATCAGTGTCCTTCAGAATAAATAGTGTGCTGCTTTGTTTGGGGGGCCCTTAACGGCGCTGAATCGATATTTCAGCACTGAACACTTTACAAGGAACACAATATTCTTTCCTTTTACTCTATTGTCTGTGATCACGCCTTTTCAAGTTGAATAGGAGCTGAGAAAAGTGGATACAGCTGAATCGCCATGAGCAACATGCCCTCGTGGTAGCCTGGTGTTTTTTTCATTTACCCCAAAACACTACAGGTGAGCTGTTGAACCAGAGAGCCAACAACCCAATCAGGAACAGGTTTACACACACATACGAGGTAAATGTGCGGTCTCGATTGAACAAAACTACGCAGAAGTGGTTGGAAATGCACACATTCACATTCTGGCTTGGGTTGCAGAAGTCAGGGCTTCTACTAAAGTGAGCAGAAAACGTCAGAACACTCTCATCTCCTTTTTCAACTTGCTCTCACATTCAGACACAGAAGAACAGAAATTCTCACACACTCACATGCACACACCTGATTTTATGCTAGAGTCTGCATAAATATGAATCAGGGGTGACAATAGCGTGCAGAGTGGAGCCCTGTGCATCCTATTTTCATCATTTACCTCAGGCTAAATGGATTTGGAACGCTGTTGGATGGCTAACCTCTCACACCGGTTTGCCTACTTAAATGTGAAAAATGCTACAGCTCCAAACTCAGCCTTGCCATCTTTTTTTTTTTTTTTTTTTTTTTTTTTTTTTAAATTTTCTTTGCTGTTTCTCACTTGCCTCCACTCTACTTCTCACCGTCAGTGTTTCAAGGGCTTTTTGTGAAAAATGGACCAAAAGAAGTAATATCACCACAACAATGTACATTCACTCCGGTGAAAGCCATTCAAGAGCAAACGTTTTGTTTGTAAATGGAGAAATCTGCTTATTTCTAATTTCACTTATATCGAAATGTTTCTTCACCTTAATTAAGAAAATATTTCATTTTTCACCCTAAAAGAAGGAGGATTTTTACGCCTTCAAATGTGCTGTTAGAAACAAGAGCTATTAAGAAAATTAATTTCTCACCATTTTCTGTCAAAAGTCAAATTTATTTTTTACTGTTTCTTAGTAATCAGTGCCACAGATCTTCGGGTTTAGAGAGTTTTTGCAGACATTGATGGTTTTGCCACAGATTGAGGAGCGTAAAAGTGTTTCCCAGATGTTCATAGCTTTAGACGGGTGGAGTCATGCTGTTTTGTTTTTGTAGCTGTAACATCTGCAAAGCAGGAGAGCTGCTGGAGTTCTGGCCAAGAGTAGCTTCCCTGTCATCAGCAGAAGAGCTGCTAACATCTGCAGCCCCCCCCTTTTTTTTTTTTTTTTTTTCCCCCCCAAATTCAGCTGTTTTCTTTCTGATATTTGGAATCAACATCTGTCCATCTTTTAACACTTGTTGCAAAACTTGACACGATGACGGTCAGCAATCTGGAAAATAGGAGTAGTCTGTGATCACATGCTGCCCATGCTTTTACAGTGTTTCCAAGACTGTGAGTGTCTGGTACACAACAAGTGTGTGTTAGGACTTCAGTTCAACTTTAAATAAGAGTGTTACATAGAGTACAGACTGCCTAATGATGGATATGTAGTTTGACTTGTGTGGAAAGAGCTTAGCAGGTCTTGTCTAAATTCTTTGTTCTTCAGTTTTACCAGAAACACAGATGAGTTTAAATAAGTGTAGACATGATATTTTTGTCATTTTAACAAGACAAAATAGCAACAAAAACAGATAAATGAATAATAAGTTAATACTGATTCACAGCTTAGTCATCTGGCAGACTCCTAGTTTGCACAGTCTCCTCTTGTCCTTTATCCACACTCTTTACCCTTTCTCCCAGGTCCTCTCCTTCTCTCCACATCTCCCTCAGTCCCTCATGATGGCAACATGTTTATCCATTATTGATATTCCGACTGGGCTCACTTCCCGCCCTCCTGTCGCCCCACTTTCCTCCCGCCTTGCCCTACTTCACCAGAGCTCTCATGAGACACACACACATACGTAGATGCACAAGTTTCTGTATTTGTGTATGTGTATAAGAGAGAGAAAAGTTGTGATAACCTTGAGTGTTTATTGAAATGTGTGTGTGTGTTTGAGTCAGTGAGACAGAGAAAGAGAGAGAGAGAGAGAGACTAAGTGAGAGTCCACACAGAAAGAGGATAGTTCCTATATTTAGATCCATATAAGCGAGTGTTCCCAGCATCTAACTGTGCATACACAAAGCTCAGCAATACATTAGTCTCACAGGCGTTCAGTCACCAACGCATAAAGCTCTGTCTGTGCATGACTGTGTGCAAACACAACGCACGTGCCTTTGTATGTCACAAAGAACAGTGCTCTTGCAAAAAAAAAAAGAAAAAAGTTTGTTGTTTGTTTGCTGTTAATAATTTCTAATGAGATTTATGTGAAGTGAGGCTCACAAAACGTCTTTCATTTGACTTTGTTTGAGGAAAACATTTTCTTTGTGAGGCTTTTGGAACATCAAGTGAATTCTACTTTGCCGGTTCACCGCAATTAACATTTGCGGCGTTGCACTTGAGTTCCCCTGCATTTTGTATCGAAGTACGTGCGTGCACGTCGAGCTCACGAGACAGAAGCGCATGTATAAACGCACACATGTACATGCAACATGCATACACGTGCACGTGCAGTTCTTTGATAAGGAAGACTGTGGAGTGTATTACTTTGTGATGCTTTGAAGAGAAAACATGAAAACCGTTTGTTGTGCTCGGAGCAAAGGTTTGTTTGGTGCTGTCGCTCGATTTGGCTCCATGGGGCCCTCCCAGTAGTACGCTGTTTTGAAGCTGTTATCAAATAAGATTTCTCATCTTCTACTTTCCTTTAGCAGTAAATAGGCTTTAAGCTCAACTGAGTCTCCCTCTTTTATGTATATGTGGAGTTTTGTGGTCATTTGTGACAATGTGTTCATTTGTCTCAGCCTTTCTCCTTGAATGTCCCCTGCATGTGCACACTGGCTAATGCACATTAGCAAGATATGTTTATTTGTGTCTGTTACATTCCGCTTGGCAAATTTATGTACATGTGTGCATGCATGTGCATGCGTGTGTCCATATTAGCGTGTGCAGAATTTTTCCCTGTGTTGACTTTTAATTGTCCTGTGCTTCTGAGAGTGTGTGTTTAGTTTAGTCCACAGCAATTGATCTGGAGAATAATGATTGGAGGAGAATCCCAGGTCTCCAGAACTACTGTCTGAAACTCCTTGTAATTACCTTTGGGAACGCAGGCAATGAAGGCAGAAGGAGATGGAGAGAAAGCAATAATAAGTGAGCAAAGCGCACACGTGTGAGGCCCACAGCTTGGAGCGTGAATTCCAGTGGCTTTTCAAAAGAACAAATAGGTTTTCTGCTCAGATTTAATTAAATTTTTATTTTCATTTCTTGTTTATGGGGAAAATTGCTCACCAAAATAGTTATGAGGTAAGTGCACGCACTTTGACAAGGGGGGAAAAAAAATCTCAAATTTTGAACATGAATTGAAAAAAATGAGCATTTAGCTGTTAATTATGTTGCTTTGCTGCTGCAGCTGAACAAAATAGCTCAATGAATTGAGTGATTGCATTGCAAATATGTTTAAAAAAAAACATTTTAAAATCTCTCAAGCCTGCTGAATTATTTGTAATACACAGCAGTGGGAGGTTTACAGACTTTTTCAATTTTCCACATTTTTTCTCCCAGGCTCTCAGTTCAGTTTTACACTTTTAGTACTAGTCTTACGCTCCCCAGTGAGAAGCAAAAACAGGTTCTGGGAATGTTTGTTAACATATCCAAGGTCAGGGACATACGTTTTTCATTCATACCTCCTCTTATGACCATGCCGTTCTGCTTCTGTTGGTGATTAGATGCTTCAACCACTTGTCTGCCTCAGCTCATTAGTCATAAGTAGTCTCTGACTTATGTGCAAGATGTCACATTTAACGGGGAATGATACGGTCAGGAGCTTGCCCTGAGGTTGATGAAAATGTTGTTTGAGAGAGGATTGTGTCAAGACACAGATCTGAACAATGATTCAACAAACTTTCAGCAGCATTTAATATGCTTTGTAGACTTCATAGCAAAGGCCTGACGGAGCCAAACGGAGCCAAACGGAGCCAAACGGAGCCAAACAGAGTAACTGTACAATGAGATTCACATGAAGTTCTTTAGTAGGGAGGGTAAAATTTTCTAAAAAATACAGTGAGATATGCAACACTCCATCACTCTGGCAAATATGGTGACCAACATGGCACTGAACACCACCTTGATAATACTGCCTTACTGTCAGGATAAGGGGTGGGAAAATTGAATCAAAAAATCAAATTTTGTTTTTTTTTTTTCTTCACAATTCTAAAATAGATTTTTTTTGTGAAGAAAAATAATTCATGATAAAGTTTTTGTCATTTTTATTGTTTTTATTGATCTTTTTACTTGTCTTCTGGGCGTTATAGCAGCAGAATGATGGTCTGGCTACTGTGTGTTCCCTAATTGAAATGAGGAAAAATAACAAGCAAATAAAAAGTTTTATGCATTTTTTTGTGTTTTTAATCTACAAAAATCAGCAATATCGAAGAATTGTGAGAATCGCAATTTAAATCAAATTGGCACCCAAAAAAATTTGAATCGAATCGAATCGAATGTGGACAAAAGCATATCGTCCCAGCCCTAGTCAGTATCATTCTGGGGGTGTTTTTCTATGAAACAAATTAGGAACACCAGAAACATTCAGAGAGCACAGACTCTCCGCCAAGCTACTGTAATTTATTTACTTATTTGCCAGTGATTGTGGGCATTCAATTTTAGTGTGATAGCAACCTAATAGGTCACACAATTATACGGACACCTTCATTATCTAGAACAGAAACAGATCTGCGTCTTTTCTGCTTCCAATCTCACCATTGGATCAAAGTCAAGATTCAACGTAAACAGTTGGTTTTCCCTTAACAAGGATTTTAATTATGAATCTGACTTAAAATGATGTGTCTGTAAAGTGCCCTGAGATGATATGATTGTGAAGTTAAACTGAATTTAATTGAATCTGAGGCGAAGCTACGGGCAGTGGGACTGAATAAACTCTGCCGTCTCATTTTGAAGGAGTTGCCAACATGAAACACAGAACTTCACAAGAAGAAAATCATCATATTGATCTATTTAAGGATCATAAATAAAACTGAAATGATTCTAAACACTTTTGATTGACACTGAGTGCACTGATGAAGTCCAGCTTTCTCTGACAATCTGCTATAATAATGTAGAACATAACCATTATATTTTGTCAGCTGTATCTGCAGATGCAGACTGGTCTCCCGCTCTCTGCCACAGAGGTGGAGGATAAGTCAATTTATAGATGTACAGTTGCTCCCATAAGTTGTGAGGTCCTCAGCAGCAAATCACACCAGATACTGTTTGTGTGTGTGTCTGTGTGTGTTGTGATCCAATCAACAAGAGACTTCCTCATAGAAAGTAAAGGCCAGGCTCAAAGAAACACATACACTCCCCACACACACACTTCAGTTATCACATCTAACAAGTACAAAGCTGCAGTTAGCTCCCAGAAGAGCTGCAGCTTTATGGTCATTGTCATTTTCCTTCTTTTTTTTTTTTTTTGACTTTCCTGACATGTCCTTTTCATTGTGCATCACAACATTCAAATCCAAGCTGATTCAAATCTAAAAGATAAGAAGAAAATTGATTCAATGTTTCTTGTAGAGCGATGACACTCGTCTCAGGTATATGCATATAAAGTAACACACATGGACAAGCATCCACAATCACACAAACACATTCACCTGCAAACACGAGGAGATAAACATCATCAGTTACTCCGGCAGTACAGCAAATAGCTTTGTGTCTTTGTTAAGATATCATCATTTCTTTTTCTTCCCATATCCACCAAAAGATTACATCGGAAAGAGCGTGCAGATGGAACTAGGGAGCGAGGGAGCAGGGGAATAAGGGATGGAGAAAGCAAGGGTGTAGAAATGAAAACAGGAGATTACTGATCAACCAGTAACACAGGAGGAATATTTGATTCCAGCTTTTGGGATGTTTCCTTATCTGAAAACACATGGTGCCGTTACAATGGTGAGTTAAGAACATGCAGTGCTGGGGCTCGATGCTGGTGTGAGGGATCATTGTCACATATGGAACGTAAAAAGCAGCTTTTCTCGATCCCCCTCTGCAACAGGAAAGTCTCTGTGGGTGGCATCAGGCTGAAATAGTGTTTCATCTAATAGAGATTTGAGTTAATTCTTTTGTTCCCATCTGAATAAAGAAGTTTTCCAGATCTTCTGTATGACTGAACTGTTGCTGAAACACAGTAACAGACTTGTGTCTATGTGAAGAAGTATTGAGACACTCTAAAGACTAATGATCACTGTAATGCTGTTTTTTGGGGGGGATTTTCTCACTCTTTTTGTGTGTGTTATCCTGTTTGTATTACACTGGCTGGCAGATAAGGATTATGTCCTTGTACTGAAGATCATCAGTAAGCAGTGGCGCATGTCCAAGGGCTGATAACATTTTAAAAATTGATGCGACTTTGAAAATACCGCATTAAGACTTTATTGGCTTTGAGAGGTAAATGCTGGCAGGTGTGTTTGTGTCTGAATATGCACGTATACACACACACACACACACACACACACACACACACACACACACACACACACACACACAAAGTGCGCACTAGACATCCCTGTCATTGTAATTGCTCCCCTCATTGCCCAGAGGCACCGTGAGCTAGCATATAAGCTATATAATAAAGCATATTATCCTGGCTGGTAATGCATTTCTGCCTCCTCTTGAGCTCTGCATGTTGCAGAGGGCGATCCATACTAAATTCCTTCAGGCTGCAAGGAGCTCTGTGTCACAGTGCTGACCTTCTCCTGACAACTAGCATAATGAGTTTTAGAATAGCAATGTCTTTCATGAATGAACAAGGTTGCTTTTTAGGTTTTAGTTTAAGATCGTCACTTTCAAGGCCATTGACTTAAACTCTTAAAAGTCCAGAAAATCTTGATGTCAGTTATCGTTTGTAGTCCAATTGCCATCTTATTTCTTTTTAGGGATTAATAAAATATTTGCCATTTAATCCATTTTATTGAGCAAAATAAATCAAAGATACCAATAAATCTGGAGCTGCAAGTTACAGTAAAATAGATGAAGCAACATTTGGAGCATAAATATGTTTAATTTACTGCGGCTACCTTTCCAGTCATCTTCTCTATTTGTAGAGTTTAGGGAAAAAGGGGGACTGCGAAGAACAAACAACTAAAAGGCAGTACATATTGATGAGTTACTGTCCAGGCTTTAAAACAGTTTTGGCCTCAAACATCTTGTTTTCAAATTTCAACAAAGTTAACACAAAAGTAAGTCAGATTTAACAGTTACTGTGGATTTTATTTACTGGAAAACTTTGACTTACCAGCTGAGTTAAAGACACACCACAGAACTTTTGCCAATTTCCTTGTCACGCGCCCCCTATTGACAGCTAATTTGGCATCCATCTTGCCTGACCTGTTAGCTCTCTCCCATCAGTAAAAGACAATCTTACAATGACTCTTGTTTTGTACCATTCTCTCTTCAAATCTTCTTGTGTTTCTTTGATGAATCAGCAACATTGCATGTTCAAAACAACCAGTGTGTTTTCTAGCATGAAGCAAAAAATTTGCTGCAACGTCTCACGCTGACTCGGATGTAAAAGTTGTATAGAGCGGTTTCTCAGCTGGGCAGCAGTGACACAAAAAATTCACTTGATATGTGTCACTGTGTCATCAAACAAGTCCGAAATGGAGCATCTTAAGGTCAGAAAATCACGTAAAGTGTCTTTAATAAACTGCATATTATTACTCTACCTTTCCATCTAGTGTGTGGCCATACTAGAGCAGTTGTGGCCCATTAAATGAAGCTGACAAGAAGAATAAGTTAACATATTTGTAGTGTTCTGAATCAAATCAAGATCTGAGTTTTATCTGTCTTCTACTTCAACACATTTTCCGTCCCAACTCATTACACTGCTGGTTGGTCAAAAGACTTTACTGTCATTTCTTCCCACCACACATGGACGTCGCTTCAGTTTAAAGTAATGAGTTTAACTTCTGTGGTGGTAAATTAGTCACTCACTGCACCCGTACAGGGAACGGTCATAATGCTGCATCACCACCAACTAAATTAGATTATTTATCAGATTCATCTTCATTTGAACTTCATTTGCTTTGCTACTGTATTACGTAAATTTTTTTATTTTTTTTTTATTAAAACTCCGGGTTAAGTTGAAGAATTTTAAGGTGTTTGGTTAAGATTAGGAAAACAGAGCATCATGTCAGCAACATTTGCATTAGATATTGTGTATAGTTTTTTTTTACTCAGGTGCCATAATAAAATCTCTAGAGCATCAGAGAGTGATGAAATTTACAAATGTGTCAGCAAATATTCTGTCACATTTGCTGTGTGTGAGTTTGCATTCGTGCTGGTGATACCTCTTCTTGCCTGCTGATCCGTGCACTTTTCATTGCCTCCTGACCTCCCATCATTGTGGATTCGTAGATTTATGCAGTGCTAATATAAACACAATAAAATAACAAGCCTCATTTCCTATTTTTGCATTATCGCAAAGGCAACACAATCATTTCCATAACCTGATGTCTCAACTATGTGCTGCCTCCTGCACATGCTTGATAGTAGCTCTCCAGCTGTAATGTGCTTGTGTGAACAGCATCTAAAGACTGCCCAGGCAAAATTGTCCAGATTAGCTCTACCTTTTGGAGAGGAAACATCATGGAGATGGGATATTTCTCATGTCTGATATCCACAAATCCTCTCTTTGCCACAAAAGTTATTGTGCAGCAGAGCAGTGATGACACGAACACTGGCAGTTTCCTAAGGTACGTCATCATACAGAATAGTCCTGTTGTCTTGACTTGTCCGTGTCACACATGGAAACAATCCAGTGACTATACCAGTGAGTTTGCTAAAAACAACAGCAGTCAGATGAAGAGGCAAATTCATCCCTGTTTCCTTTGATCTATTTATTACATCAGAATCACCACCGATCTTTACTTTCTACCACTATCTTTACTTCCTATATTTAGCGATTGATTTGTCGTTGCTGTTGGCAAGATACTGAGCCATGTTCTTCACCCTGAGAAGTAGTAATAAATATTAATGCATGCAATAGTTCAACTTGTTGTCTTTACTTTTTGATAACAGACACGTTTGTGAGTATTTAGGTATTGCCAACCTTTAAATCTAATTTGTAAATGCTTGTTTTCTGAGCTTTTTACAGTGTTATAGTGTTGATTACTCATCAGAAATATGAGCAGCGCTGTTTTTTTAACGCATGTGGTGTTTTCCAGCACTTTCTGTGTTCGGTTTACATGGCAACGGAAAAGATTGGTTTTTTGAAAAGTTTTTCTATTTTGAAATTTTAGTGACTTCCCGGGGGAGGGACTTGGTGTTGGTCATCTTCTCCAGCTTGTGCACGCTCACGAGAAGAAAGCAACACCCACCTTCACCGCTCAGTATCAGTGCCACACGGTCACATGGTTCATGTAGCTCTCAATAGTTCCAAACAGCTCAGCGCCGTCAGTCCATTTCAATGCGTTCTGGCGGGAGGCAGCGCAAATACATCAATTTTCCTCCCAATTTTTCCTCAGTATTGCCCAATGATGCGTATTGATTACTATACTGTCTGTATGATTCATCAAAACTTATATTTGGAAGCAACAGAAACTAAATTTATCATAGTCATCAGAAACAAGATGGTAAACACACCACTAAATACATTTACAGATTATATTTAGTGATATTTTATATTTATATTTTATATCACTAAATATGGTACATTATGTATATATATATATATATATATATATAAATATATATATATATATATATATATATATATATATATATATATATATATATATATATATATATATATATATATATATATATATATATATACACACACACATACACATATATAATATTTGTATATTTACATCTGATCGATGTGTCCATCCCCAATGATGGAAATATCAGGAAAAAGGAGCATGAGATACTGGAGAAGTACCAAGCCTCAAGGAAGAACTGGAGAAGACCTGGAGGGTGAAAGCAACAGTGGTACCCATAGTGATCGGAGCACTGGGGGCCGTGTCCCCCACACTGGAGAAGTGGCTCCAACAGATACCTGGTGAAAGATCAGACATCTCTGTGTAGAAAAACGCAGTCCTAGGAACAGCTGAGATTCTACGTAGGACCCTCAAGCTCCCAGGACTCTGGTAGAGGACCTGAACTTGAGAGATGAACAGCCACCCACCCTACCCTGGGGAGATGGGAGGGGTGGGTGAGAGAAGAGTTTTTTTTAAATGTTTTTTTTTTATTTTTAAATTACTGCAACACCCGTAATGTGTCTTTTATTTGACAAGGTGAAACACAGTTATCACCTTCATTTTAAGGCACGTTATCTCTGCATGCTAGCATGGGAATGCTACACATCACCCTGCTAATGTGTGCTAGAGTTAGCACCTGTTTGATCTTACCTTCGCATTATTATAAGAACAATACCCATCATATTGTCTCTTGCCAGGATTTGCTGTGTCCAAATGCTCCAGCAATGGAAACCATTCAGTCTGTTTGTCCTAACTGGTGTCAGATGGCTCAGAAATAAGCTGAATGGCAGATATGATCTCAAAAAATCATTTTAAAGATGTTTTAATATTTTGAAGGACAAGTGGCTGCAGATGCTTTGAATGCTGATTTATAAGTCACTTCATCATCTCAGACAGAAATATGACAATCGTCATTTTATATTGGATCGTTTCAGGCAGATATGAAGTAAACGCTGAAATTAAAGGTTTGAATTCTCTCTCCAAATTTGCTCAGTGCTTGCTCAATCTGAAAGCTTCTCTCAATAATATTGAATCAGGTTTTCTGTTAAACCATGTGTGGTAACCATGTGTGGGGTATTTTGACTGCATAAAAGACAAACACAAAGTATTGTATTAATACCATATGCTGCATAAAAACAACAAACTTTAAACTTTACTGGAAGCCACCTTGGCGGAGGTAATGATCATACCAGATCCAGTTTACAGAAAGACAAACCTATTTATACATAGTATGTACTATTTATACATAGTAGCTTGACATAACGAACTACTATTTATACATTAGATTTTTTTCCTGAATCAAAGAAAGATTTAACTGGCTGACATGTTGAATTAATCCTGTGCTGATTCATCTTAGTTTGTTTGACCTTGACAGTCACCCAGTTTAAACTAACTAATATTTCATCCACATACAGCCCAAAATGTGTTGTACATATATATACATCTATGTACATATAAATCTCCTCTTGAAAATCAGATTCACTCAGCCCAACACAGCAGCCAGACCATCCTTCTGCTTGCTTTCATGCTGGACAGGAACAGTTAAAAAAAAAACTTGTGCTGTTAAGACTATCAGCATATTTGATTTTTTTTCTTTTTGTTTCATTACCAGTTCAAATTCATCACTTTTCCCTCCCTGTCTGAATAACACTCCTGCAGCTTTATCAGAGTAAAAGATGCTTTTTCTTAATGCTTCAATAACTTTTTTTTTATAGTGGATAATAATGTAATGCAGTTCAAACCACCAGCATAATCAAAATAATGACCTATAAACTTATAATCAGATGGAAAACATGTATGTACAGCACTGCTGGTTAGACACTCCTGCACCTTAACTATCACTAAAGATTGTATAAGATTGTTAATCACTGTAAACTCACTGGCCTGCTGGTTCTCTACGCCTCATTAATGATAGGAAAATGGTACTATATGAGATGGATGAAATGTGTGAAAAATGACATTGTTACAGGAAGTGTTCCTGACACTGTATTTATTAAGTATTGTCTGTACATTTGTGTCTGCATGGACTAGTGTGTGACCCCGCAGTATATTCTCAGTGTGTATTAGAGAAAAGTGTTGAGGGACTTGCAAAGGGTGAGATGGGAGTGTAAAAGAGAGCAGGGGTTATTTAATGATGAGCAGTGTAATTACCTCCCAGTGAGGTTCAGCCTTTTAGACAGATGATTATTCAAGGGAAGAAATCTCATTTGCATCTCATACAGTTATATGTAAAATTGTTCATTCTACACTAAATTAAATTGCTGCATTGATTTTTTTTTCTTCCTCACTAAAAGTCTGTTTTTGTCATCCAAATGATGGTTTTAAATGTAGATGGATTTGTCTGTGTGAGCACAAAAGAGAAGAGACTCTTTCATTATCTAGAAGTTTTTTTTTTAACGCCATCTTGTCTCTTGGGCTCAACTTGCACATCATTAAAAAGGTGTTAGACATTATACCCTGCACCTCAGGTACTGAGATGAGATACGCCATGCAGTGAACCTGTGTCAAGGCCTATGGCTTCCTAAAGTGATGCAGGGAATACCACTGTGAACGAACATTTTCTTTGCATAATTAACCAAATATCTGCATATCACTTCAGCCTCTTTGCGCCATACTTACTTTTTTAGATTGCACACACCACTCAAGCACAAATCTCACCTTGGCAAGTGCAGCGCTGGCTGTAAGTATCTTCAAAGTATGAAATCAAGGACCCTACTTTCATTCACAGCACCTCCAATTACAGTGTGAGTGAAAATAGCATGGAGTGAGTGTAATGACAGCAATCTAAGCTGTATGGGGTGAGGAGCAGATCACCTAACTCAGCTCATGTCACATATGCTGCTGTATCACCGTGGGACAAATGGGGAGATGGAAGAAAAGATGTTTAAAAGAAAAGATATAAGTAAGTACGGTTAGGCTTTATTGCATTTAAAGCTGAAAGCATGAAGTGAGTAAATGGATGTGGAGAACAGAGGGAGGCGTGGTGGTGAGATTAAAAAGAAGGTAATTGACAGGGAGCCATCTGTTGATCTTCATGCTTATTTGTGTTGCTTAAAGCCTCTCTCCTCCTAACTAGTCCCTTGCGTAGCTGACTGCGGGGTCAGCTGAGACTGATAGTCTGTGCTCCTGTTTTTCGGCTGACAGATGGGCGAGGGACCGACTTTGGTGCAGCCTGAAAAAAGGATTCTCCATGCCTCTGTGTGCTGCCATAGCCGTTTTACCCAGCTGTCAGTCACAAACAGCATGGTTGACGTTATCAGTTGTACCGCGCTTAGCCGTGGAGGAGCTGCTGCTAGGTAGGAGTCAGACGGCGAGAGAAACAGTGAAGAAGGGACAGGAGGGAGGAAATGGGGCAAAAAATATACTTGTTCAAAATATATAAAGGAACGGTTAAAAACAGGAGAGCGGTTGGCAAGGCAACAGTTTGAGGAAAGAGAAAGGAAAGGAAAGTTAGAATTGAGTGCAGAGTAATTAAAATGACATCAGATGTTGAGGCCACTCGCACAGTCTCCTACTGTAAATGCACACATTATGAAGATGGCTTCCATGGCCTTTGGCTCCGCACCAACAGCAAAGAGGCTAAAGATGAAGTACAACGAGAGAATCAATTCTCCCATCCCTCCCCTCCCCTCCCACTCACGAAAAGATTTACAAGCCAAGTTATGACAGCATGCAATAACGACAGCCATATTTTACCCGTGCCGTCTGACAGCAGCATGTGCGGCCAATCAAATCTACCACAGAAGCAAGTTGTTATCTCCGCTGTGTATATGCTGAAATGTGCTTGTCGTTGCTAAATGTAATTGTGCTACACTAAGTTGATCTACTCAATTTATTGCCATCAGGGATAAGGCATTCTGAGGGTAAGAAGACATTTATAGGGAGAGCATTAGGAAAAATAAACGTCCATAAAATAAGTAAGTTTAATCACTCAGAGATAAATTGCAAGGAAACATGACCAGGAAATATGGTATGCTTCTAAAAGTTCACCTAAGTCCAGAAGAGAAGGGAAAGGAGATAAAAAAAAAATTGAAATTTGAGAGCTGGTGAAAGACAATAAATGGTGATTTATGCCGGGACAGCCAAAAAGAAAAATGAAATACAAAAGATAATGGTAAGCAGAGATACAAAAGAAAGAAAAAAAGTGACCAGACTTACTTAAAGCTGGATGAACGTGTGCATGGATCAATAAATATGGATGTGAATAGGGAGACTTTTAAATAAGGCTCTCGCTTGTGTTTTCAGATCTGGTTTCACAAAGAAACTCAAACTATACAGATCAATATCTGGCGTGTCTCTCTGGCCTGAGACCTGCAAAGCCTGAAACTAGTGGCTCCTCTTGTATGTGTGCCTGTTTGTCTCCTGCAGCACTTGAAACCCACTCAACCAGTGTCTTTATTTCAGTCTTTACTGGTGGCTCAGCATCATCACCACCTTTGCTCAACAGCTGCTTGTTTATCTCCTTTTCCAACAAAGCAGCCAGTGGCCGGTAACAAGCTGCCGTGTTTTCATTTCCATTTATATAACAGCCATTTCTGCAGCTCACTTTTGCAGTTCAGTGGAATAGAAATGCACGTTTGAGTTAAATTAAACATATTATATGTTCATTCATTCATTTTCTATACCGTGTAGTCTAGTTCTTAGTTGTGGGAAAGCTGGAGCATATCCCAGCAACCATCAGCCATTCTTTTTTTATATCCATGCTGTCTGCAAGGCCTGTGCCACCGTGGGAGTCTGATGTCCAACACTTTCCAGTCAAATGAATGCCCTTATGGGAAGAAAGTATTGTGTGGAAACAAATACCGTGAGTTCTATCCAAAACATTTACTAAAATTTGCACTAAGTCACTCAGGTTTAATTTAGTTTTATTTGTATTTTTACTCTATTTTTTCAGTCATGTATAATGAATTTGAAGTACATATATATCATTCTTTATTATTACTAAATATTATAAGTTTTTTTTGCATGAATAAAATGCTAATCTAAAATTTTGGAGTAAAAATGTTTTGCATGGAAATGAATTATATTCATCTTGATTTTGTTGCACCATGTTTTTGTTTTTTTTTCTGGTGAAGTAAATTGCAAAATAGTGATCAGACCATCAAAGCACAGGGTACCATCTTATTGGAATTGTTACAATTAAAATACGAGCAAAATGAAATATTGACCAATATTTCAGTATAATTCTCATCAACGGAGCAGGAGATGGAGATGGGGTGTGTGAGTTTGAATGATTCTGATCCACTTTATTTTAGTGAATTTTACTATTTCCTCGACAAAAATGAATTACTTTTTATTTAAATAAGAAAAAAAAGAGATAAAAAGATAAGAATGAGCCAGTCTTTTGAATCGCCATCTGAAAGAGACGGCTACTTCATACTGCCACACATCCCTGTTATATAAGCTTCTCTTCTAGCTTCAGATTTGTTCCCACAACCTTGTGTCAGGATAAAGATTTTCAGAATGAAATCATTCTTAGTTCATTTGAGTCATATCGAAATGAGGACAAAGACAACTCATCAAAAGTGAAAACTTTTTCAACATTTCTTTAATTGAAATTGTTTCCAGCAACTTGAATAAAAAACTTGAGATTGAGTTTATCACTGCTTTCAGTAAGACTTGGTGACAAAGATAAAAATTTCATGTTTTGATCAAGTCTTTGATAATATCTTTGTTCTGTTTTAACCATTTGATGCATTGTGTCCTCTACAGTGGACACCTATTTAAAGGCTTTATATATATATATAGTATATTCTAGTATATTCATAAGTGAGTACATGGTGTATTTGCAATTTTGCCACTTCAGTGGACATTATGAGAGTTAACGAACACACTGCCAAGAATTCATTTAGTATAAAATTTCATATATACAAATAGATGTAATTATCAACTTTACCTCGGTGATAAACAGGACAAAAAAAAAAGATAAATATGACAATATATAATTTTATAAACATTCCAATAGAATAGATAAGATAAATAAACAAAAAAAGCTAAATAATACAGAAGACAAGGAAAGTGTCTCGATACATGTCTGTAGAAGTAAAATATTGCATGTGATTAAAAGTGTAGCATTGTTTTTTAGTAATTCATGCATTAGAGGGTTAGGTTAGATGATGGTTTTATTGACTCTTCGATCATTGCAATTTTTTCATTCCTTCACAGTTTTTCTGGAAATAGTTGTTTTGCCTCCGTGTTCAGTAGTCTATTTTCCTTCTCTTCTCAGTTGCTGCAAAAAGTGAAGTAGTATGCTCGTGTTGAGCTGGTACTTCAAATTTATAATAAAAAATAACGGCAAAACTGGTACTTATCATGTAGTTTTCACAAGTTACGACTGAAAAGGCGAGATGCAGGGAGTAAACTTTGTTTACTTCCGGTATACGTCATGCGTCACATGCACCCTCCGTCCAATCAGAACCCTTCCCAACCCGCCGCTCCAAAGAAGAATTAAATAAGGTTGTGTTTCATGTAAACCTCCATTCGGAATTATTATTTTCATGTAAACTCATAGGAGAATATTTTAATTCCGAAATATTTAATTCTGAATTATTTAACTCCAGATTTTTAATTGGGAATTAAAAAACATCATGTAACCATATCCAATGTTCCGGAGTCTTTCTGGATCAGCTGATGTCACTGCCGTTGGTTGCAACAATGTACTGCTTTACATTCACTTTGGATCAAGAACTTGCCAAAACTCAAAGGATGTTACATTAGATATTTGTTTGACCAGAAGTAGTTTTTTTTTTTTCCTTCTTCTTCTTTTTAATTTTTTAAACCTGACCTGGTTTATGTGTACATGACAGAGATGTATGCACTTACACTGCCTGTATTTCTTCACAAAGAACAACTAACTTCATAGGAGTGTAACCTGAATGAATGAAGAAGAATGCACTTTTGCAGTTTTGTGACTGTATCACTGTGTGACCATTTGAATATCTCGTCATCTCTCGTTTCACATCCTTTTGGTTTTTCTCATTAGTCAAAGCAGACCTTGTTCGTCATTATACTGTGACCGCCAGTTCCTACTGTGCAAATGTCACAAGACTCTGCTCTCTGTGTCACCTCTTTCTGCCCCCTGCTGTCCCCAGTGACACCTCTGGGACCGTTTCTGCCCTTTTTCTGACAGAGAATCATGATGAATCACAGCACACGAGCATGCAGACTCCTAAGGAGGACATCCACAGAGAGACTAAACATTATCATAATAGATGACACCTATTTTGTTCCCTCTTGTTATACACCGTGTTAATACACTACATTACTAGCAATGCTGTGAAGGTAGAGTATCCCATTTATTTAGGTGTTTCCTGGAATCTAAACTCTTTTTTCATTTTGATGCATCTTCTTAGTAGTTCATTGTATTACACCGTAAACATGCTGCAACCTCAACAAGCACATGATTCAGTATCAAGCTCTGCTTTCGGCTCATCACTATATGGAAATGTGGGGTACGGTTAAGATGCTTTGAATGAGGATATGATGCATCATTCAAACAGAGCACATCGTGCTGGATAGGTATTATATGAGGATGGATTGGAAAATGCTGTCCTTGCAAAATAATGGGGAGAATGCAGTATTTAGTATCTTGTCTGGGAACAAAGAAAGACATGTAGAAGGTAGGGAAAATATACCTTTAATAGAAAGTGAAGAGAGGAAAAAGAAAGCAGTAACACACATAGAATGAACCAATAAGTGAGGAGATTAAAGCAACATAAAACTCCTACAGTTGGAAGTGTTTATAAAGTACTTGTTATGCTGTTTAAAAAATGCAGATTCAGTTTCCTTTCCGCACTTTACTGGGCTGTTTCCATTTATGTCGCCCATTGACTGTTCTCACAGGTTCAAAGAGCCACGCTGCAACACCCACAGTCTCTTAACACAAAATGAATATGACACGACAAGTGTTAGATGACAACAAGGAAACAAACTCCCACGACAGCTGTGGTAGGAAATAACGGATCCTGCACTCTGATCTTTACGCAGAGAAGAAGAACACAGAGCAAATCTCAGATGAGGCTGCAGAATTTTAGCTTGTTATAAACAAATTACTTTTTGAAGCTCTGATCATGGCTTTTTGTACATGCAGGAGGGAATAGAACATTTACAGAAACTAGTATTTATTTTGTAGGCGGTATTGATAAATATTTATCTGAAATTTCTAACTTTTTAGTTAATTTCTGCATGTAATTTTTTCCTTTTAAAATTAATCCTATATAAAAAGCATTTTTTTAAAAACTATTATTATAGCACATTATACTTCGTACCCCTGGGCTGACCGCCATTGCTTGCTAAAGGGAGTTGTTTCATTTAGAAAGCTGATCAAAGCCTGGCTGCTGGGCAGCCTGCCCTTGCAGTAAATAGCCTGGTTCTTGCCTTCCATCTTGCTCATCTTTGTAGTGAAGCTGCAGCTTTGGGCAGAGTACAGAAGATGATAGAGCTGTGGGGCAAAGCTTACTCTGGTGAGAAAATTAAGATGTTTACTGCAAATAGTTGGCTTCCCTACAATAAAAAAGCTAGTTTCTAAACTTGTTAACATACCCATATTGTAGTATTTTTTTTCTCATGTCATGGTAAAAATCAACCTTTCTGCTTTAGATTTTCAGTGCACCACCCACAGTCTGAAAAAGGTGGTGCATGTTCGACATTGAGCACAGCAGGAACTAATCCTGAATCGCTGCTATTTGGGGTTTTACCATAAATATGATCATACTGCTGCAGAAAACAGCAGAAATAAGTAGAAAAAACTACCTCTTATTATTTATTGTGGTTATGACATACTCTGTTTAGCATGCTCTGAATAATCACGTCTTACCCAGAAATGCTATACTATGACAGAACTGGAATGAGTTTATTCGGAAACGTTGTGGTATCAACATATCAGAGTCATGTGATCTTTGTTTTTTAGACAACTGCTTTGCAAATATACACACTAAACATTAGTTTTTGCCATCTAACAAATCAATAAGTCTGACGCTGTTGCAATGATTTGTCAGGGAGACAAAGTGGGTACCAGTAGGCATTAAGGTCAACTATTGTTTATTTATTCATTCGTTTCTCTTTACCATTCTGGTTTGCAGATTTTGCAATAAAGCAGAGTGTCTCCATGCACATGGTGTGGCCTCCCACCCGTTGCACTGGTACCCATCTACCCACCCTACCCATCAGAATCCCAAATGGTATATGAGTTTATAGTCATGGTCATTAGCTGTTTGTTTCTTTGCAGTGCTGCCAGAGATTTGGCAGAATTTGCATCACATTACCAGCTGATGGCTTCGTCAAGAGCATAAGAAGGAAATGCATATCATTCCTCTCACCATAACAATGTACAATTACGCAGTTAGGTCACTCTCTTCCTATTTTGGAAAGTAGCTCTCTGGTTCAACCATGTATGGCTGAATTACCCCAGCATTAGACTTGGCCATTACACAGCACAGCAGAGCTAGACGAGACCGTGCAAGCCAGTGTCATCTGCTGGTGAGTGGGGAAATGAACATATTCATAGATCTGAAAAAAGTTTTTTCTTGGAAAGGACTTCAAAATGTAGAATTTCGAAGAACACAGAGGAGTTTTAAGGCGGTGATGATCTGCTGGGTTAGTTACTTTATTTGGATGACTAAAGCAGGACATGTTGAAGTGTTTTAACTTCAAGAAATGACCACGTCACGGTGATACATTTGCTTCAAATTCAGTGCCTTAAAATATTTGCTCAACCCCCATCAGTGTCTATTCTTATAGTAAAGATCTTGTATATTATGTTGTGTTCCTGTGTTGTGTAACCTCTGAATGTACCAACGAAATTATGTAATAAGTCGTCATTGGTGACTATACTAGAATCTGCAGTCTTAATTAAAGGCATAAAGAAAACAGAATGCAGTAATTGGAGGTGGTGTGTTCAGTCCCTGAACTAGTCAACATGAAGAAAAGACAGATAAGAAAAAGAAAGCCCTATTAAGGTCTAATGGTATATTAAAATTTTGTATGTCATTTAACCTTTCACCTCTACGTTATTCTGAATTGCTTTAACCATTTTTAATCAATGCTTTCGATCACTGTTACTTGGTCTTTGTTAATTGGACTTGTCAAGGTTATCATCTCGGATCGGAGCTGAATGGTAATTAGGGCGAATGGGCATGAGAGATAATGCTGGAGTAGTGTGTGTCTCTGTGCTAAAATGAAAGGCTTTTTTGTTGTTTTTTTGAGTCCATGTGTAAAGTGCGAATACAGTGTGTGTGTTCAGAATTTCAATGATGACACCAGCTACTGGGAGTTCACCTTTGTTCACAAGCACAATACACTGCATATGTTCCTTGTTCTCTTTGTGTTTATGTCATATTAACTACGTTGCAGAGAGAAGTCTCTTCACTACGAACCACTAAATCCAATTTGAACACAAAAAGCTTGTTAATAAATCATCATAGTTCTAATCAATACTTTTGCATTAACAATGGTTCACATGGCTGCTTATGCACAAAATGTGATGCTTATAATGATTAAACCACAGAGTATTTCTGGTTACTAAAGTGCCATCTCTTTAAGGATTGGCCAGCTTATTTAGGTGAAAAACCATTGTTCAACCCACTCTAAGCAACCTGTCAACGTAACAATCAACACAACACACAACACACCCACCCATTTATCAACAAACTGGTGAACATAATAAAACACTAAGCAGCTTAAAGTCAGCTCAAGGAGTTCATGAGCACCAAATGAGAAAGTTGGGTGACGATTGCAAATAATGCTGCTACTGGAAATTGAGGGCTCTATAAATCTTATTTGCTGACACCAAGGGACATTACAGACTGGGGTTTAGCAGATAAATGTGTGCAGAAAGAGATTTCCACAAAGAAACTGGTGCCTTAGACATGGTCAGACAAGTCACATAAAATCCCCCAGAAACTCAAAACAAATGATAAAAAAATCATTGCATTTGGTTTATTAGTGAACATAACATGAAATATGATTATTTAACAGTAAAAAAAACCAACATAGATGTTTTCAGAACAGTTTTATAATCTTACTGTATATTAACTAAAATCCAAACTTTTATTTTAAAGAAAGAATGGAGACCCTTTGTCTGCTGTGGCTTATTGCATCTGTCATGCTTTAATTACCCATCAGGTGTATCTCTAACTCTACTGGACTACGCTACTGTCAAACTGAATTGATTAGACCTAGACAAAACCAAGCCATGAAGTCCAAAGAACTCTCTATAGACCGATAAAACTGTGGTGAAGCATAGATCATAGCAAGAGTATAAAACCATTTTTAAAGCTTTTAGTGCTCCCAGAGGAACAGCAGCCTCATCAATTGTTAAATGGAAGCATTTTCTAATCACCAAAACTCCTTTTGAGGAGGTGATCCAACCAACTGAGTAACTGAATAAGTAGCACGCGACAGAGTGCTTGAAGTTCATCAACATGATGCAAAGGATTCACATTTTTTTTTAAATGAAATTCTGAGTCTTTGTTCCGGAGGTGTTTCTCAGTGTAAGGGATTGGGAGGCGGAGCAGGAATGAGCGAACACGTCTGCTCACAACCCACAGTTACATCAACCAACTTTACCGACATTCAGCTCTGCTCAGATGCAGCTCCACCCAGATCCAATTTGCGTTAGGGGTTAGTGGGCGTAGCTCCTAAAGTGAAATGATAAATGACTTGGGGGGGAGGTGCGCTGTCCAGCTCTGCCTTCTCAGGATGCAGAGACAGGCAAGTCGAGATAAGGGAGGGATGGACAGTCACATTAAACTTCCAATATTTTATACACCAGGATATAAAAGAAATGCGCTTACAGTATGTCTGCCGTAATGAATATGCAATTCAGGGTGTACACACACTATTCTGCATGTGTAGGAAGAGAAAATGTAAATATAACAATTTAGCACCCACAATGTGATCTATTTTTATGAAACATGGAAAATACGCCCATTTTTGACACATTTCAAAAGGCCGTGCAGTCTTTATGTATAATTGCGTATGTGGCTCCAGTTATTGTCACAAGGAGACATTGAAACAAACCAAGAAGACGCAGAGAATTTTAACCCTTTGGATAAATGAGGGAACAACCATCAAAACAAATCACTTATCCAGCATTTTGGAGCTGTTGGAGGAACTCAGGAGGGGTTTGGTGAAGAGTCGGACATACCTCAAATGACAGATATTGCATGTCACAGCAGGGATCACCCAGATGTGCTGTCCAAGTCCTAAATACCACGTGTCCCAGATAGTCATGGTCCCACGCAGTTGGTCGTCATTAACTGAGACCAACTATTAATGACCTTTATCTTTTTACTTTATCCAATGCTGGCCTCATTGTACCGACAGCATTAACGTTTTCATAAATTTGCTCCCACATAGCGTTTCTTTGTGTGGCAGTCAGATTTCGCTCTTGTAGGTCATATTTCTCTCCTAACTTGCTATGCTGCAAACCATGTCACGCGCAAAACCCTTATCTAAACAGGGAGTCTTAAACATGTTTTTGACTGACACCCATTTACGCAATCATCCGCCGGGGTTTAACCCTCTCGCACAAAATTCCAAGGTGCATGTGCAAATGACTACCTTTATGTAGTATTTGATCAGCACGTCATATTTTTTGGGAACATTCTTCTTTACATTGTTGGTTCAGTTGACTGAGGTTTGCAAGCAACCTGTTTATGAGTAGCTCCTGCCTCAGCTTTTCAGTCACACTAACTTTCTGCCATGTGTTGTATGCCTGGGGTATCTGTCCTATTGCATGGCCCAGTTTTGGCTGAGCATAAGCTGTCAGAGATGTCTCCTATTTTACTCTACAGTACTGTCTCATATGCATTGTGGTTCATGGTCAGCTGCAAGGTGCCTAGATACTGTGGCTGAAGAACAAGCACAAATCATCACTCCATCCACCAGTGTTTATGCCGATAGCGGGTCTTTGGTTTTCACCAAATGTTTCTCTCTATATTATAACCAAACCTGTCCACTTTGGTCTTGTGTGTCCAAAGGACATCATTATCTTGTACTTTGTTCAAATGCATATTATTTACTCTTTCATTTTCTATAGCACTTTGTCCAATCAAGGGTTGTGGGGAAACTGGAGCCTATTCCAGCAAACATCAGGTGATAAGCAGGAAACACCCTGGACAGGTCACCAGTCCATCGCAGGGCCAGATGCATATTTGCAAATTGAAACTGTGTTGCCATATTTTGTTTATAGGAAACGTTTTTGTCTAGCAATCCTGATGTAGCTCTTTGGCTACATAAATCCTTATGGTTGAAAGAAAGATGTCCGAAGGCTTTACCTGCAACCAAACAGACTTCCTCTAAAATAAGCTTATGAATACTCATATGGATGAAATGGTGATTTTATCCATTCAAATCCGCAGTACAAAGTGAGCAAAAACTATATGGATCTGAATCAGCTACTTTTCTGAATTAGCAGTTACATCTGTTGAACAAATGGAGTGTTGACTGTGATAATCAATTAAATCAGCAGGAGGTGCGTTGCCCCGCCCTCTTACACTTATAATACTGTATCCACAGGGAGGGAGACGGAAGGACGTGCACACAAGAACACACATACATACTCGTTGATTTATCTTTTTCAGATGCTATTATGGATTTATACAGCACAACGAGCAGAAAAACATCTTACTGCCATTAAATGAAAGATGTCCTATGAGCTCTAAATTCACATCATTAGCTGCTTTTCACATGGACAACAATGCTGCCATTGTTGTTGTTCTTTCATCTGTTAGATCAGTCCTCAGATAATTTAGCTCTTTTCTCACTTTAGTGACTTAAAGATCCCAGATGCACTTCTTCAGGTTTGATGCTTTTATAGGTGTAGTTTTCTCTACATTATGTCTGTACCTGTTGGCTAAAACATGTACGCACACATGTCCTTTCATGTGCAGCAAATAGCACGTATTCGACTGAACATTTTGTCTGGCGTCGTCCCCAGCTCCAGCTGCATGGCCCTAAAAATCAACTCTCATCATCCATCAAGCTTTGCAGCACATTACACTTTACAGATTCACAACAGAGGGAGATGCACTGAAGAGAACCCTTAATGCACAGCTATGAAAGGAGGGTTTTATAAAGAAAATCACGGGGAAGGGAGGGTGAGGTAAGAGAAAAAAGGGGGAGAAAAAAAAAAGCATCAACCTTTTCCAATCAATATCCATTTCCCCAGGCTGTCATGTTGTTGCGCGAATGGCTGTTGCATTACCAAACGGAGAGCGTCTGATCCTAAATAAAATATCACCTTCAATCCAAACCATCCCATTCATCTTCATTTAACAAAGGCTCAGCTTTTGGCAATACCTTTTATGCATCCCTCTCTGCCGTAGTCAGGATGAATATGTCAGGATGACAGTGCCTGGCACCTGCATATGGGAACATCTCTCTACTGAGAGACACTTGACTGTTAGTGTCATTGTGGCACTCCACAGTGCACATGAGTTATTCCACAGGGATGGATTGCAACATGCAATTTAATTTTTCACAAGTCATAAGCTTATGACGTGTGAATTACAATGAGGGGTTTTGAGAAAGCATGGATATGAAATAAATCCAAAAAGGACAAAGAAAAAAGCAGCGAGTGGGAGTGTGCTGTCATCGCTTACAGCGGGATAAATAAAACACTTTCAGACACATGCGCATGTTGTACTGTAATGATGCTAAATCAGCTTTAAACGAGTTTGAGTGTACTGAAGTGCATGTGTCTGTGCATTTTCAGTCTAGACTGACAGCTGACCTTATCAGCAGAGAGCAGGACCTAATTTGCGTCATGATAAGTCAGAGAAAAATCTGCCTTATGAGCACACAAGTTGAGTCTCATTTTTACCCGGCTTCATCCTCTGCTGTTTTTTTTTTTTTTCTGTTTTTGCTCTTCATGTCTCCGTCTGTCAAGAAAATACAGACGGCTTCAAGGAAATAATCCGACTGTTTATAGAAGAAGAAGTATAATATCATTACGGACATACAGCAGGCTCCTCTAATTCTCTCTGCTCTCAGTCAATAAAGAACCTTGTATCTTGAATCAGCGGTGTATCAGGAGCAAAATCCTGACTTTGAATAAACGTTCATTGTATACTTAGCCTGAAAACAACTTCCAAACGGTGTGAGAAAAATAGGTTTCGGGAGCCACTAAGGTCATTGATAAGTTATTCTAAAAGTCCAGAAATGGGATCAAAGTTGGTCAAAATAACTTGTCAGAGTTAAGTTTGCAATCACAAATTTGCAGTTGGAGTAAAATATCGGAGTCAGAATACATGAAATAATCTGATGATTAATGAGGTACAGACGTCTAACCCAGAAGACACGTACATTACTTGGATGCTGGGCTTGATGCATGACAAAGAAAAGATATGGCTGCTTTACTATAAACCCTTTTCCAGATACAGTTAGGGCATGAAAAGGAAAGCTAGAAGGATGAAAGAAGATCATAAGAGGGAAAGGTCTCTTGTTGTCTCATTTGCCTGTCTTTGACCTCTCCTCCTCTCTCACAGCATCCTGTTGCTCGGTGCTCTGATCACTGAAGCGATGACAAGAGCCTGATCCTCAGAGCTGCATCTCCACTTCAAGTACTGAAGCAAATGACCCGCTATAGCACCAGGAGGGTAGCACACAGGATTATATGCATGCACACTTACTTACACACAAAGCTACAGTCTATGAGGGATGGGGATATCTTAACTTGTCATTTGAGTCTGCCTAAGATGTCATCTCCTCAAGCAGCTGCTAACAGTCCAATTTGGCCAGAAACCCTGCCTGAGGCCAGCAACTTGCCATGGAGCACTAATGATCTCTCCTTTTTTTCCCTCTCTCCTTCTCCGTCCATCTCTCACAGCTTTCTGACTGCCCTCATTGAAGTTTATCTATCTCATTTACACTCTACCAACTCTCTCGAGTTACTGTTTTTTTCTTTTGATTGTGCGTGCCTGTAATCTTCCCCATCACTACCTCTGCCTCCTTATTATTCTTGTTTGTGAGCACTTTAATTCTTGTGCACATGACTTTGCATTTGCTGTTGGCCACATCTTTGTAAACCCACTGTTCACTGACATTGTGTTTACTGTCTCCGTATCATTAAGAACCACAGACATGTGTCCTAATAAAAGACTAGGACATAAACTGAAGTGATGTAGCTTTGCTCAGAGTCACATTATTCTCTGTTCTATTTCCATGGCTGCCTGGGAGCCTAAAAGCTCTCATAAATTATACCGTTATTTGGGTCAAACCTCTGTTAGTAAGCACATGGCTGATTTAGAGCCTCAACTTCTACCATTGGCTCTGAATTTGTGCTGTACATGTGTGCGTGCTCAACTGCTCACACATGCAGACAAATTCACTGTCGTAATGAAATAAACAATAAACATTTATTCACAACATGAAGATACAAAGAGAAAGCCTTAAATGGTTTTCATTATTTGTGAACAGACCACAAGAAGTCAGTGCTCACAGACTCTTTAAGACTCATCTTGTGTGGTCAGACATCAGCCATCATGGTGTGTTCACTGCATGTGGTTCTGGCTTGTGTGTATGTCAGTGTGTGCACATGTTGGTAAACCTCCAGAGCTGCAGTCACTTTTCCATGACATTTTACAAACCACATGATTGAGGAAAACCTAACAACTTTTCTTTTTTTCTTCTTTGATTTGCGATTTGAGAGTCATGCCGCTTTTCTTTCCAAACCTCCATGTTTATTTAGCCAATTTCACCTTCAGCTAACAGCTGAATTGCATATTGTAGTCATGTGGCAAATCATATTCTTACATATTTAGGTGAGCAGCATCCTAAACAAAAGGTTTATAGCCTGCATCAGTTCTTATATATTTAGGCTACCAGCATACTAAACAAGCTACAGCAGTCAGGATGATACTGCTGCATTTCAGGCTAAAATAAATGTCACTGTTGGTCCCGTCTGCAGCAGTGCATTGGTAGACGTCTGTGCAAGCTATGTTGTCATCAGAGCCACAAAACTGCTTTGAGAAAAACACACATTTATCGTTAAACCATACTCGACCACTTATTCTTTACAAGGACAGATAAGACATAGGAGTTTATTACAGATGAGAAGGTGAGTGGCCTTATAGGTTTAATAGAAATACAAGGTTTGGAACCAGTGCAGACATTGAAGCAAATCAGCAGTGTCATCAACAGCCACCTTCCAAGATACTGAGTTGTGATGCAGGTATCTGTTACGGTTGCCTGCTGATTTCCTGATCTGCGGCTGCCTGTTACTTCCCTGATAGACTTCACCTGTGGTCAATTGCTCCTGCAACACTGTTTGCTGCCTCCTGGCTGGGATTGGTCCTACCAGTCACACGCTCATCCCCTCCTTTCTCATTGGATAATTGGAGCTCCAATCTCTGCTGATGCCACTGACGGCCGTGACTTAACAGACACCTGGAGTCCCTCACTTAATGGCAACCACTGGCTCAGTAGTGGTCTACGCTAAGCTTGCTGTGGTGTTTGGACCTTGGCTCTTGTTATTTCCAGGGGAAATTGATAGATCAGCATAGTTTTCCCTTGTTTAGCTTCTTTATTTGTTGTTTTGAAATCTTGTTGTTTGTGGGTGTGATACCAGTAGTGTTACCACTATTAGGCCTTTTGTTAAAGTTAAACTGGTGCTGCTTCTGTTTGGAAAATAACAGCTTTATATGCCCCCCCCCCCCCCCCCCCCCCCTTTGAACAAAAAATCTAGATGTGTGAACATCTTGTCACAGATCTTTTTTTTGTTTGGCTCAGTTGCCCTAGCCTAGTTTGGGTCATAACAGTATCCTTGGTGAATCCAAAGAACATAGTTCTGATAAGAGTGAGGAGAGGATGGATGTTAGAAGAAAGTGAACATATTAACATAACTGTACAAGTTCTTAGTAATCTTCACAAATGCTTCACAGGGTTTAGTTACTTGAAAATCCTAATGTCTGAAAAGGTTATTGACATTACAAAAAAGTTGTTCTCATCAACATCAACCCATTGACTATCCGCTTATACTCTGGTCAATCCCTCCTAATTTTCCTTCACTGAGAAGTCAGTGAAGCTGCTTGTTAAATCTAAATGCCTTTCATTTCATCTGGCATATTTTCTGATGCCCTTCAAAGTGCTGTCTTTTCCTTGCACATGGAAATTTCCCCTTCCTTGCCTTATAATTGCCCTAACCTACCCACACACTGATACACAGTCAACAACACCACTTACCCATGCTTTGTTTTGTCTTATGACTTTAGTCAACCCCCAAGTGGTTTCCTCCAATCAATGCCAAGCAGCTACACCTACTTGTCAAGCCATAATGTGATTGACAAAAACAATAGAGGTGGAGAAAATGATGTGGAAGATGCAAGAGTTGTAGTCCTTCCATGCGTAGAAATAAAGTATGCATTTAACTTTCTGTAAGACTTTGAACGTACTTGCCATGAGGGTTGTATCATGTCTCATATGTCTTAGCAATGGGTCCTTCATGTGCAGCCAGAATAATACCACAATATGGAGATATTTATCATTTTGATTGGTTGTGGCAGCTTTTCTAGCTCTGAAGATTTTCTGCTGAGGCCTTCAATTTTAGCTCAATCCAGCTCACTGTGAGAATGTTCAGAGCTTTCCAAAATATGGAAAGAATTAAGAAACCATGTCATGACAGAAGTTTGGAATATCACAAGACTGTAGCTTCCAGCTTTTAAAGGAACTGTAGAAATGTTTTTTTTTTTCTTTTTAAAAAAAAAAAAAGATTATTGAAATGATTTTTTTTTATTAATTCATTATTTATTGCACTTTTTGTTGCAAACTTTTGCTGATGTAAGGTTCTTGAGAAAAATAGTAAAAAGTAGTGATAAGGTTTTACAGACAGCATCTGCAATAGTTAGAAATATAATTTTACAATGTTTCTATGTATAACAGAAGTATTCAGTAATTAAGTTACAGTTTAGCAAATATAATTACTTTGAAAAATTAATCTGTGTTCTGCAAGCTTTGTTTTTTACAAAGATGCTGAATGGTTCTATGATGATTTGGCATTTACCCTTCACCCTATTGCCCATTCACCAAAAAAAAAAGTCTAAGAACATGCTAAATGGCACTGTTTATGTCGCTGTCCACCAATGAATTAGTGTCCCCCTATTTATTCATACTCTTTTAATGCTATGCCCTGTTTGGCACTTCAGGGTAATCCAACTTCAGAAAGAAGAAGTTTTATACAAATTCACATGTAAGTCAAAGTATTACAATGATAATATGTTTTTTCTATGTCTGTGAACAAGTATTAGGAAGGCAGAGAATGAGCTTTCAGCTCGGGTAACAAGTTAAACTGACTTTTGGCTCCCAGCTTGCAAGCTAACAAATGTCTAACCAAGACCTTAGCTCAGAAATCCTGACTGTTAAGGCTGTTAGCTTTACTAGCTTATCAGTTCATAGATGAATGCTTAGCTCAGGCACGTTTGGCCACTACCACAGCTAACTCATAAGTTTCCCACAAAGCACTTAGGAAGGCTATCTGAGCTAGTTTTGGCCTCTCGAGAGTATTCAACCTGCTAGGCAGAGACTTAGCCAAGAGCAGTGCTCAATTTGAAACTAAGGAAATAGTTCATTTAAATATCCATAAGGAGTCATAAGGATCCTTCAGTTGAGAGCTGCCCATTTGATTAGGAGGTGGCTTTGCTGGCTTGGTTTATAAATCTACTTTGGACACTCGTTCCTGCCTGTGTCTCCTGCAGAGCAGCCAGGAAGGGTCCAGGCTCCTAAGGCTTAGAGATCCTGGCTTGTTTGCCTGACAGCTATTTTGGCAAGTTCCCAAGTTCATAGCTAAAAACCCAAATCTTGGCTTGTGATCCCCAAGATGTCAATCGAGTAAACCTAATTTTACTTTTCAATCATCTCCAAACCTCTGCAGCTGACTGAGAGCCTTTGCTCCTCACTTGGCTTTTCTATATTGTTTCCACCACTATGTTTCTGCTAAATTTTCTCAATAATGTGCTAGTGTTTCATTTAATTAGTGCCTCATGGTGGTTGCTGTCTGATTTCACCTTTCTGAGGATGTATGTGGTGCTCACCAGATGGATGGCTGGTTTTATTCATGAAAACTTTTAAAACACTTAAAGACACCTAAAAAAACCAACAACAACAAAAAACAAAAACCCTCAAATTATAGTAAAAAAGAAACTTCCAAAGAATGAGATAATAAAACAAGCACCCATACTCCTGCACAGAGGTATTAAACTACATATTAAACTGTTTGCAGTATGTAAGTAGTTATTTCTTGGCTCCTCAGCTACATTTAGAAACATTTCCTTTGGCTTAAGCAGTAGTAGAATTGCTTGCTTTCCTGGCCCAGTCCCAATACACAGAGGAGGTGGCTGTGGTTTCTCAGCTCTTCCCTGTAACATCAAAGCTTGATTGATGACACTGGAAGAGCTGTGCTTGATTATTCTTGATAAAAAAAAAAAAATTGCACAAACATGTGGTGCCTACAAAGGAGCATTTATGTCTCTCCACCGCAGACACTACACGTAAACACACAAGCAGCTGGTGTAGGAAACACTCAGCTGCCACAGATGCATCAAAACAATCACTTTTCATTAAAAAACAATCCTGCGACACTCAACCCGTGTATTTCTGAGTGAGAGGACGCTACATGCTTTTCCTTTAATAAAAAGGCTGAAATGAGTCACTGAGCCCTGGAAAGCTTTGTAGTTTGTTTGTTTGTTTGTTTGTTTGTTTGTTTGTTTGTTTGTTTGTTAAATTCGTAGGCCAAAGTTTTCACCTTGCTGGGTTGGCTCTGAATTAATATTTTTATCACCTCTTCTCAATCAACAAAGAGCACAGTTTAAGTGTGAGTGAGTTTTTATTTGGTCCAGTTTGAGTCAACCAACAGCAGCAATGTTACATCTGCCTCACATTAAATAGTGATTTCCACATCTGCAAGGAATTTTGAGCTCAATATTACCGTATCACACTCTGTCCAAACCACTCTAAGTTTTGCTTCATCTTTTTTCCCTTAAACTTAAATGTTATTTACTCTCCCCCTACCCTTTTTCTATTCATTGTCTGTCTCCTCATGCTTCATTTCCAAATCTGTTTGTGATTTTGGGTGCCGACAGGTTTCCAATGGCAGAATTCAAACAGATTTTAGTTTCCTTTTTAACTGTTTGAATTTGGTCAAATGAAAAATTCTTTAAAAATGTGAAAGCTTCAGCTTGGGTTAGCAGTCATGGAAGAGTCATAAGAGGACTTGCTCTAGAACATAGTCTCTTCTTGGTACTTTGTGACTTTTTGTCACCGCTGTGATTTTTTTTTCTCATGGAGTGTAAATAACCTCATGAGAAAAATATTAACTAATTTCCAAAAGCCATAATGTTAAAATTTGAAATGTATATTAACTGTTTGAGGCAATTTCCTTTTTTTTTTTTTTTTTATTTTTTTTTTTTAACAACTTTGACTGTTTAAAATATCAAAAATCTGTATCTTTTTTTTTTAAAATAGTTACTACACTAGTTGTAATAGTTTGTTGTAGTTCAGTTATTTAAATGATTCTTCTTTCAAAAAGCTTCTAGTTCTTTTACTATGATATATGTAGAGGTTGATGTGTTTAGGATTAATTTGCTACTACTCACTTTCCCAGAAATATAACTTCTGTCTAAATTTGTTTGTATTGAACAGGGTTTTGTTCCGTCCTTATAAAACCTTTGGCATCTAGTCTTCATTAATAATCAATCAAATCCAAGAATAAAAACTTAGTTCTGTTTCACTGAATTCACGAAATAGGCATTATCGCTGCCTTCAAGTTGCACTAATAAGATAAATTCTTTCTATCTGGTATTCATTTGACACCCAAACAAAAGCCAGGAATTGTTTCCACACTCAGCCGGACTCAGGTCTGTTATCTTTATTATTAACATTCTTCTTTCTCTGGACTTTATGTCACCAAAAAGAAAAAAAGGCATCAAATAGGATCATATTTCAACCATTGTCAAGATCCATTTTTCTTTTCCACTGAATCTACAAAACTACACACAGGGGCCATGATGCAGACTTACACCAAGGGTGGCATCTCATTCCTGTGGCTGATGAGAGCAGGCATGATGGGAGCGAGGCATGTAATGTGATTTATGGAGCTGGGCTCACTTTTCAAATTCAATCAGGAACTTTGATTACTGATGAAAATTTGAGACAGGAAATCGCTTTGATAGCAAACGAAAACCTCATGAGACACAAGACTGCTGATGTGTGCGCCGAGTGGCAAATGCCGTGCCTGTCTGAACCCGGCCATATTTGATTAGAGGGAACACACGCAATGCGTTCAAGAGCGACAAAACAGGAACACCAGAAAATTTAGCCAATGACTAACGAAATCTCTCCTCTGGTTCAGATTTTATCTTCCTCTCATGCTGACCCCCTTGTTAATACCTGCACTGATAACTCACACGTGAGCATCCATTTTGGCCTCACAAGCATCACAACTACACGGAAGCGGCATCCACCCATGTTATAAAAACAGACGTATACATATGGCCGACCCGTTGCAGGGGTCATTGTGGATCTATAGTTGTTTGGCTGCTTATATTATTTTAATGCCTGCACATGAGGAGACACTCAAGCGCACACCTGACAGCATGACAGAGGGCCCCAATTACCTTTTCCCAGACAGAGTGTGTCTGTTTGTGCATGTGTGTCACAGATAAAGAGCAGAATAGAGTGACAGAAGAAAAAGCAAAGACAGAGAATGAGAGAGAGAGTGCTCGTGCATGTATGTGATACAAACATGACAGGCTCATCAGTCACCAATGGCCTTTTAAAGTGTTCTCCATAGGGACTTCTGACCTTTTTCACATGATGTCAATAGCAGCTGCATGATGAATCAATCGCCTAAGCCTTCGGCTCCTGGTAGCTTCTGTTATCCAGAGTAAATACGTGAGATGACATTCTGCCTGTTGAGACACCCACAGACAAAAGCCCAAAGTTATGGATTGGCTTTTAATGGAGAAAGGAAACCCAGTGGTGATAGCAGTGAAACAGAGAGGCACTGAACCTCATAGAGGGGGTTGCATGGGGAGAAAACTTTTGGATGGATGGCTGGATGGATAGATGGATGGAGGTGTGGGAAATTACAACCTATGAGAGTGGGGAAAGCAAGAAGAAGGAGATAATGGGGTAGGCGAGGTCAGAAGAGTCTTTGCAACCTTTCTGTCTGTCTGCACAGGATGGATAGGAAAAAGGAGGAAAAATGGGGCTGCACAAGGCCGGCAGAAAGATTACGAGTAGGGCAGTGGGAGGAGAGAGATACTGAGGAAATGGAGAACAGGCCTTGAATTTTTTTAGATGTCAAGCCATATGTGTGCATGTGTGTGTGTGTGTGTGTGTGTATGCGTGTGAACCTAGTGAGCGATAGGGGAATATGGAGCCCAATATGATGGGCTAAATGAGGTGTAATGGCGGTAACATAGAGTGACAGGAACTGGGCCAGTGCATTAAGGGGTTAACCAAGGCCAGGAGTCAATGACCTGCTCCTTCCCCTGAGACCGAATTATCTTTCAGTAAGAAACACACACACACACACACACAGATAATGAAGATGTGGTTGCCAGACTTCTATATTTTGCAGTCAAGAATGCTGTGATGGGAATTTCACCACTGCTATCCTCATTAAGGCAGACAAATGAGACTTCAGTGCTGAAGGTAAATTTTCAGGCCCTCTCAGGTTTGCATGTATCTCAACAGTGATTCATTTCCTTCCTCCTCAATCTGTCATAGTAAAACAAAAACAGCTACTTTGGAGTGCTTTGTAAACTTATTAAACATAAAAGGCTAAGATATTTAGATCCTTCACTTAATGCTTCAGGAGTTTCTTCCATTCGTCTGTCTTGAACGATGCTTTTCCGGATTCTGTTCAAAGTTGAGGCTAGTTCCCACTGGCATTTTTATAGCATTATGTCTGAGATCATTGACCTTATTGTTCATTTTTAGTCTCATTTTCATCATACTCAGTCTTTCTGGTGTCTTTTTGAAGACTACCATTGGGTTGTCATCTGCCTCTTTGTTAGGAATCGCTTCAATCTGGTCCCTCTAGGTTTGAATGGCAAACACCACAGATATTATTTCTGTCAGGTTCTCTCATCCCCAGGTTCTCATTGTGGTATTTGCATCTCTGACCAAATCCATTAGTACTTAATAAGTTTACTAGGGTGGTTTGATGTAGAAAGTGTGCTTGTGGTACACATCTTTCGACTTATAATGATAGAGGTTACTGTGCCATTATACAACCTGTCTCATTGGTCTGAGAGCAGTTTTCTGCATCTTATGGTCTACTTTTACACTGATACTTGTCATCAGTTGTGTCACTATATACAGGCAGGTGCCACATTTTATTTATGTATTATTTTTCAGCAATGGTAAACAATGGTAGAATATAATAACACGAGAGCCTCATATCATTTTGTTACAGAGACTATTTTAAATTTGACACCATTCTGTCCAAGTGTGGTGTTTTGAATTCTAATTTGAAGGCTTTCTAAAGGGGACAAACATGAAGAGGCAAAGAATGTGTGAAACAAAGACACTGCAGGCTTCAGGTGAGAAATTAGAAATATTAGCATATTTATTACAGCAACATGAAAGACATTAGAATGCCTACACGCTTTACAACAAGCAACGCAGAGGAAACTGGCATGAGAACGAATAAGCATTGTCAGTGGCCAAAGAAAGAGAAAGAGTGAGAAGAGGACAAAGAGAAAGAGGGAGTTGAAAGCCTCAAATGAGAATCTCGTGAACATTTACAATACAAACCTGGTGGGAGAATGGAAACAAACACTTTATTTGAGATCAGGTAAACCAGCCAACATTGCCAACCTTGGCAGGGTTAAAAGTGGCAGAAATGTGGGATTTAAAAAAAAAAAATGCAATGAAAAGTGGAGACATGACAACTTTTCAATGTGGGAGTGTTGAATACACTCATCAGAAGGAGAACATTGTTATAATTCAACATTATTTTTCAGGCAGCATGTAATGACACAACAGGAGTTATGCAACCAAAAATATCAAATTATCAGCCACTTACATCTGCAATATGCATATAAATAACAACAGCAGTCATTTTCCCCATCAACTTTTACAGGCCATCAGATTTGTAATATTTCTGTACTAAATTGACTTCTGTCTGCTTGAAAAGGAATCAAAGTGGTGGTAATGTGGAGAGCCTCTGGGATGAAAACCAGGGTGTAGATGTGACATCACCTTAATAACAGAGATAAATACTACCTGTACTGTATATACACTTTACTCTTAATATCGCCTCTATATGACAACAAAAAAAGAACAATAGCTCAGTAAATAAGGCATCTAAAAGGCCAGCAGTCAGAGCTTGGCCGCTAGAGTGAAATCATAGAGTTAGCAAGAGTAGAATGAACATTTTCATATTGGCAGTTGGTGTTTTTGTATTTAATCAGTGGTTTATGAGGAAAAATAGCCAGGAAATTGATTCGGTGAAGAGATTTTTGTAGCAAAGCACTTTTCTTTACCAAACATTATACCAATTGTGAAAAAGCAGAGCAGAAAAATATTAGTAAGAAGCCTTGTGGCAAAAATGTTCACTCCACTGCCATCCACTGCTTTGCCCAACAGGCGGTATAAGCCCCGCCCCTAGTTACTGTTGCCAGACCTGTCAATAGCATGGCACATAGAGTTGATGTTGGCACTGTTGGCAGGTTAAAGTACTAAAACTTGTATTTCTTTTTTAAACAGTGATTCTTTAATTTGACGTCGAGGTAGACAAAAGAAGGCTTCTCGTTTAACTCTGGCAAGCTGACAGATTTTAAAAGGCTTGAGGCAGTTAAGCTAATGTTAGCTTAAATGATTAGCGAAAAATGGTTTGTTCTGGCTGAATTTTTTGGTATTTCCAAGGTGATCCGTTTTTTTTTCAAAAATTATTTCAGGAATTAGGAAAGAGCTTCTAACATAACAAACTCTTTGATCCTGACCACTATCAACTAATTGGAGAAAAAGCCCATCATGGATGTGTTTTTATTTCCCCTGTAGGCCTTGAAATAATAAGCTGACAAGGCTTTTTATTTCTTTGCTGCTTAGCTAAGGGAAGGGCTTTTCTAAACATTACATTTGTGATACTGGATAGAAATTTAATCTTAGGATCATTCTTATTTCCTTCTAACCCTCTCCCATCCTTCCTTTTCTCAAGAAGAATTTTTAAAATCTCTGGTGTATGCAGAAAAGCTGTTTAAAGAGTGCAAGTAATTACTTTTTTAAGGTGGATATGCAAATAAAGCAAGCATGGCAGCAAAGAAAATCCATTCTACTCATTCTAACGCTATCATAGAAACTGCAGTCACTGTCATCTCTCAAAGCTGAAGCTTTGCGCCATGCTACATTCCTTTGTTCAGACCAATGCATTGCCTCCCATCACTGTTCTCCTGTATGACCTGCCCCTGAACAAGAACTTCAGAAATCTCTTTTTCACAATTAAAATACATCATAGTCATCATCATTATCATTACAAACATTCTAACATTGGAAATCAACACTGTACATATTTTACACTATGATACAATCATATATACTGTATTTTATGCCACTGTTGGTCCTATAGATGACCACATGTATTAAAATACATGTTTTGGAATACACTCAGAGCAGGTTCAGTGCCATTAATACAGTGTACACAAAGAGGGTCCCTTCACATCTTAGCGTGTACTTAATGTGATAAGCAGCAGTTTCCTTCTGATAAGCTAAAGACTAACAAATTTATTTGCTTCTTGTTGTAAACATTGTTTGAGCAGTTCATATTGGATTTACAAGACCAATTGCCAGAAAATGACACAGTTCTTAATGCACAAATTCTCCATATCTTTCATTTTTAACAAGTGAAACTTACCCTCTTGTATTGTCACATCTTAGCATCGCTGGTATGAATATTTAATTTCTTTTTTTTTAAAAGGATCCATCCCAAGGCTCCTTTTATTCAAGCAAACTATTTGGAAAACACAAAATACTAATTATTGACTGGCTATGTGTAACCATCCAGCTATAGGGGCTGATGATGGGGAAGTACACAGTTAAAATGGCGATATGTTACTTAGATGAACAACAAGATTACAATACATGGTACAACCCTGGAAAAAACAAGTTATATGTTCTTAAAAGTGTCAAATTTATCATGACCTTTGCATCACCTGGGCTCTACACAAACACTATAACTTTCTTCATACTTGAAACACGGGAAGGCTGAATTTGAGCTGAAATATTCCTGACATCATAATATAAAATGCGAAAAAGCCATGTTGTTTGGTAAAGACGATGGAAGTTTTCTCTGTTTCGATCACGTCTTTGCAGTCTGTTAAATTGTAAGTGCAAGCAGACTAGCTAACATACACTGGGTCTAGTTGCTATGGAAGTTTGTCTGAGAGCAGTCTCTAAGGAAGCCCTTATCCTCACCATACTAAACATATACTCCCTTCCTACATGAGCTAGCAAAATCTACATCCCTCTGTCTCTACAGGTCCAGTTCGTCTCCCCCCCCACTCCCCACACATTCATGTCATCCACAATCTTGGCTCATTCACTGGCTTTCTGTGGGCAGACAGCTATGGAAGAGGCCATACATACACAGGGTAGTAATTCCTGTTAGGGTTGAGCAATATTTCCTCACCACCAATACAAACGTTAGGTCCATCTCTACGGTATTGGGACACACTGCCCATATAAACATATATCTACACATATACACTTCTTTTGACCCTTTTTAAACCCTTCATTGTGAAAACTCAAAAAGAACAAAAAAGAAGACAATAAAAACCAACTGTACACCTCACAGACAGTGATGATCATTATATTCCTTGTTTTTGTTAATTCTTATGTTAAATGTCTTTTTTTTCTTCTTTTTTTGTTAAGCTTTATATGATGTGAAATGGTCTGGGATGTGGTCTTGCTGTTGGAAACGTGTCTCTGTTGCTCCATTGCAGTGACAGTGTTGCCGGGATTCTGAATGCGAAAGCCAGAAGTGCCCATCAGGGATGGGAAGTATGGGAAGGTGAGGGAGTCAAGCGTCCATGTTGTCTCCTTCTCAGTGTGTCTCAAAATCAATGGAGGCCCAAGCATCAAGTATCCATTACAACTCCATTCAGTGGGGAGACTTTTCACAGGATTTCCAGTTTGACTCTGTCTCACTATGTGTTTTTGTGGAGACCGTTATACTTGGACGTGTGTCCCTTGGGTTTGGAGGCTCTGCACGCTGGACAAAATCTTCTTCTGGTGGCCGGGTAGAGTCACTCCCATCTTAAACAATTCACTGGACAGAAAGCAAAAAATGTCATGTTATTTTTAGAGAAGAAACTGTTTTACTGTAAACCCGAAATGCCAAGCAGCTGCAGTCGATTTATGTAAAAGACACTTGTGCAAACCCTCATCTTTTTAATTTCAAATGACAGTGAAGTGGAATGTAATAAGTCTCTTACTGACAGTTTTGACCTTTTGAGTGTTTCATTTAAGAGAGATGAGACGCAACATTTCTGTACCTGACACTGATGTAGAGGACAGAGTCCAAGCTGACATATCCAGAGCTGGAAAAATTCTCTTTGTACTGGCCCATCTTGATGGCTTCCAACCAATCATCGACTGTGGTCACACTGAACTCTGGTGTGGACGGGTCCTCCCTGCTGAGATGTAAAACACTGACAACTCAGAGGATTTCCAGCCTTAACTATTTCTCACTCGTGCTTAGGTCACATGTGTTTTTCTTTGGAATAAACTATGAAATAAAAACTACACACATCTTTCTTCATTTTATGTTAATATTTGTGAGTTAATCTACATTTTACCAGAATGACTTTAATTCTACGTCATGAAAGCCTCAAAACACTCTTTAAACACTCTTTAACAACTTTAAACCTGGCAATTAGTTGGCATGAATGAGTTACGATTCATCTGGTCTCCCTCCCTCTGTGCAAACACTAATGTTTCTACTTGAAGAACCCTGTGACTTGTTTGCTTACAGCTTTTTGTTTTAGTCATAAAAGATTTATTTATTAATTTTTATCCTCAATCCTGGAAAACTCTTCCAGGCAGATATAAGGCATTTGCATGTTTGACTTTGCTGTTGTACTGTAGACTTTACAGTGTGACCCTTTTGTAAAATTCTTCTTTTCAGTCATGTGGTTCATTAAGTCTACTGGCTGTGGAATCTGCAGTAGTATTTGACCTTCTGCTGTGTTTTCATTTGTGCTGTTTTTTTCCTCTTGTTTAAAGCATCTGTAAAAAGGAGTCAGACATCTCATTGCTGCTTTGATTCTGAAAATCAACTAAGTGCCTGAGGTGTAAAATGTAAATGTAAAAATAATGACATTCTCTGAATGCGTGCTGTAACGCTGGGGATTCAGGGAGTTTAAATTGAAGAAGATGCTATGGATATACGAGCCTATAAGCCTACATCCTTTTATAGATGCTTCTACAAGCATTGATTTGTTTGGAAAAGTTGAGGGAATTTGAATGTATTTAGAAAGATTAAAACTATATCCAGCTGACAAATTGCAACAGCAACAAAGTCGTACATTTAATGTATCCAGTGGTATTTTAATGAATACATTTCTCCCACTCACCACGCTGAGCTGTTGGCCAGTTCTCTGAGACTGGCTGGGGTTCTGATGAGTTTGTCCAGGATTGTGACAATCTGTCCAAACTTTGGCCTGTCACTGCGCCCCTTCTCCCAGCAATCCAGCATAAGTTGGTGCAACACCACAGGACAATCCATAGGAGCAGGAAGACGATAACCCTCATCTATTGCTTTGATCACCTGTACAGGGAGAAAAGGTTAATTTATTGATCTCTGATCAGTTTAGAGAGGCAAACATTTGTTGTTAAAAATTCTGCTGAAGATTTGTGCGGTGAAAAAGCATCTCTTATGCTGAAACTGCCACTGAGGTGTGACATTTTTCTTTGCGACTCACATCCTGGTTGGACATCTCCCAGTAGGGTCTCTCTCCGTATGAAATCACCTCCCACATGACAATGCCGTAACTCCACACATCACTGGCTGAGGTGAACTTCCTGTAGGCTATAGCCTCTGGAGCCGTCCATCTGATAGGGATCTTCCCTCCCTGCAAAAAAGTTAAAGCCAGTTCTCACATTTATTCACATACTGAATGTGTCACTGTGAACTTGTCTATAATAGTGTTAGAGTTTAAAGGCTCATGCATTCGTTGTGCTGTGTGACTTTCTAAGTGCTGAAAACAAAGCTGCTTTCCTCCCTTATAACGCTCCAAACAAACAGTTACTTTTGCTTCAAAGTTTGTGCAGCTATCCTTTCTTCTGCCATCAGTTTTCTATTTAATTCTCAAGGGGCCTCTGCCTCTGTTGTTGACGCGCAGATCAAACGGGCTTCATATAGCCCACTGTATGTATACACACAGAAGGCAGTGTACACCCCGCCCTTACTCCCTCACTCTAACCCAGACAGACATCCTACCTCTATAGGCTCGGCTTTTTAACATGCGGCAGCTGCCTCTGCACCACCCAGCATTCCCCGTCTCTGCTCGGTGAAAGTCAAGTAAAAGACAAAGCTGCAAAGACGCTCAGCACTGTACTTTTGTTTCCCCCACCCCCTTGTCCACCCCTACCCCATCTTCTTTTTTCTCTTAACTGCTCTCATCAGATCTCTCTCTTTCTATCGCTCAGTTTTCTCCCCGTTTCCTCTCTGGATCTGTCTTCTCTCAGTGTCTTCCCCCATCTCTGCCTCAGCCTGTGCAACCCCCCCATCACTGCCTGCAGCTCTCCATCTAGGTCTACTGACATCAGTGGGAGTTTGTGTGTGATTGCAATGGAGCAGTCAGCGGCTGATACACTCCTCCTAGGGCAATGCTAATGCCATATTAAGAATAACATCCCCAACACTTCCTATGAATATGAATAATGCTATCTCCTTGTGGACATTTTAGATGAGTTACTCCACAGTGGTTAGAGTCAGTGATGTTTGAGTTTCTGCAGTGTCCCTGAGCCCTGTGTGAGGATGTGTCTGTCACCAGAGACTGATTTGGCTGCATGAAAGTCAGAATGTCAGAAAGAACGGTTAATATGCTCATTTTATTTGGTTAAAGAAATGCAATATGAAAGCATTTAATTAGTTGAGCCGTGTGAAACTTTTTTTTTTCTGTTAGTTATTGTGATTTTGAACCTGAGAAATAATATTCAGGACTTCTAAGATTACTGAAAATGCAAAGGCACATAATGCTTTTACTGTCAAGCCATTGTTTCAACTACAATTAAAAAAAAAAAAAAACAACAAAAAAAAAAACAGTGGGCAAATTAACTGTACATGAATGCATTTACCTTTGATATTGGCAGACTGTGAGAGTTTGTCTTACCCTTGTAGTGTAGGCGGCCTCAGGGTCGTCCTCCAGAACTCGACTCAGGCCAAAGTCAGACACCTTACACACCAGGTTGCTGTTGACCAGGATGTTTCTGGCTGCCAGGTCTCTGTGAACGTAGCTCATGTCTGACAGGTACTTCATACCTGAGGCGATGCCGCGCAGCATGCCAACCAGCTGGATGATCGTGAACTGACCGTCATGTTTCTGGAGTGACAGACAGGGATAAAAATGAAGTCATACGCAGAAAATAGTGTTAATACTGACATCAAGCTGCTGCATGGCGGCACATTTACATCAGCTTGGGCTGTAATGGAGGGTTTAAGTCTGGATTCATGCTGTAATAGCAGCATTCCACACTTTTTCAAGTGTCCATGAGCAAGATTTCTAATCTTTTGCGGCTCCTGCTAACCCTGTGCTTTGACCTTTCCTCTGGAGAGTAGCGAGGAAAAGTTGAATTTCTTATTCCAGGGATCAATGGAGGATCACAACCCCCCCCCAAAAATAATGCTCAAGGAGGATTGAATCTGACAGAGCAGACAAAACTCTTCTCTTTAACGCTGACCGTGTGCCCACGCAGAGCTCACCGGATTTCGAATTTGAGCTGTCTTTGGCAGAGAGTGCAGCCTGTTGATCGATGACGGTCCAGCTCACCTTCCTCTGCCAATTATTTCTGCCCTGGGCCAATGGTCCCCGTTAAAGAGCCATTCATGTTATCAGTCACCCTGTCTCTCTTTTTATATCATCTCTCCTTCCTCTGTCTCCTCGTACTCTCTATCCATCTCTGTCTCTCCTCAGTCTCTGTCTCACAGAGAGAGAACTCTCTAATACTTTGATTCAGTCTCCACCTATCTATCTTCCTTCATCTTTCTGCATCTGTGCACCCCCCCCCTTTCCTGAATCTTTTTTTTCTGTCTCTCTCCCTCGGCAGCTGTGGAGTAAGTTAATTAGCCGGTGGTTTTGCGAGATGCTGATTGATTGGACTGTCTAACAAACCTACAGACTTCCTCTATCAATCTGCCCACCACACTGCATTGCCAGGAAGGAGAATGAAAGGTAGGGATGGCAGGGATAACAGACAGGAGACAAATGTAGGGCAGCGAGGTTAGATGGGAACTGTGGAGGATTTTACATTTTGGGGCAAATTTTGGAAAGTTACCTCTTTTTTTTATTAAAGGTGTCCTATTATGGTATTTGGAGTTTTCTGAGCTTTCTACAGTGTTACAAAGTTGAATCCTCATCAGACATGTGAACGGCACCGTTTTTATCACCTAAACGCATGTTTGAGTTTGAGTTCCAGCACTCTCTCCGTTCGGTTTCCATGGCAACGAAAAACGCGTTGTTTTAGAGAGTTTTTTCTACTTCAAAATCCTTGTGACGTCCCGGGGGATAAGGTTCGGTGATTGGTTACCTTCTACTGGTTAACAAGGGCATGTACAAATACATCAGGCGGGTGGAAAACATTGGATAAAGTTATTTCCAACGATGGCTGGTGAGTTTACCAAAGAGAGACATCCTGCTGCATTCGTTGGTGTGGGTTGCTGTTTTCCACTTCTTCCACTCCACTTTTCAGGGTCTGATTCAGGTTCCAACATGTAGGGCTGTATGCTATGTGTTGACATTGTATTTTGGTTTTTTTTTATTTTGTTCATATTAGCCTAATCCTTCTGTTTATGAGATGTTACAATGACGGCGAAAGCAGGTGCGGTGCGCTCTCCCGATGTAGTGCAGTGGCGGGAGGCGGGGCTTAATGTGGAAGAGTCTCGATCCACTCGTTTTGCCCACAGGCTGATCTGACAGCCTACGGAGAGGGTCGGTCTGAAGTAAATAAAGCGATTTTTGACAATAACTCGATAAATCCCAGCCCTTCTGGGCTCAGAAATAAAAAAAAAAAAATTGCCTGAAATGCTCAGAATAGTTCCACTTTCAAGAAAGAAAAACAAATCTGAAACTTCACCTCAGGCAGAGATAGATGGTCATGACTAAAGCTACAACTCTATGGACACCACAGATGAGCTGTAAAAATCCCAACTTATTCCATAATTATAGGCAGACACTGCAGAAACTTCTAGATCTCCACAAAAGCCATGTATGCATCTATATATGTGGTTTTAGTCTGCGTGCTTCAGAGTGTTATTCTTCAGCTGTTTTGTATCTGTCACTTTATTTTGCTTCAGTGCTGCAGATGGGCTTGGTGTCCATTTAGCAACGGGCCTATCATCACAGCCTTAATGGCTCTGGAGCGGTGCAGTGATTTTACTGGCTGACAAACAACTCTGAATATGAATCAGGGGGATGTCGAACATGAGGCACACCAGGACTGCTCCGCGCTGTTCATCTGGGTCTACACATTACTCATTTCAAGTCTCCTTTGTTAAACTAATACTGCGGCTGTAGGCATCACGGCTAAAACATCACATTTTACAACACTGCGTCCTTACTTTTGGAAGCTGTCATTAAACAAAGAACTGATCCTCTCTGTTCCTCTGGCTTTTAATTAACATTGGAAACACTCCAAACACCTGTCAGTTTTGATGAAATACATAGTTTATTAGTTTAACATGTCTGCAGGTTTGCATGAAGATAGCTAGGTGGAATAATGACTTAAAAACACCGGTTGATGTAATTAATTACTATAACCTAAATTGCATTATGATGATGTAGTAAATGACTTGCTCTTTACTTTTCATTATGTCAATTTAAATAACACCGCAGCACCTTTGTAGCTGCTCTTGGATTTTAAGGGGTTCAGCATTAACGCTCAACTAAATTACTAACTAAACTAAATTTTTAATTGCAAAAAAAAAATCCTGTAATGCTCCACTTTCTAAGACATATTTGCGTGCTTGGTAAGTGTATGAAATAGTTTAGTCAGCAGTCTGCAGCATTTCTGTGAAATGGATGCTATACTTTCACTAAAACCATTTGAAAGATCATGCACAATTTAGTGTAGCCCATATTGATGGTGTGTTTAACACACAGGGGATAATCCACAAATCAGCTCTGCATATCAGCCACTAAGTGACTTTAATTTACTCTACATTTTACAGCAAAGATTCATTTTCTTTCACTGTACAAAAAAAAAAAAAAAAAAAACCTTTATCATCATGGCCACGATTTAATAGTTCTGTGAGATTAAAGTAAGTCACACTATTTATGTAAGCTTTTAAAGGAATATACTCTCATATAGTTTCGGTGTAATGAACTCAACAACTTCCGACTCTTTACACATGGAACGTATGTGGCCTTTGTAAAAACTTAAGGTGCCAGCCTTGGATGAAGTTCTTTGTTATTTTCAGCTAAACCCCAACTCACCTTGAGAAAAGTGTCCAGAGATCCATTTTCCATGAACTCCGTTATGATCATCACTGGCTTACCTGCGAAGGCATGACATAAGGCAGTTGTTAGCTGGGCAGAATTACAAGGAAGAAATACACAAACTATAAAGAGACGAGAAAAGGAGAGAAGCAGTGTCCACAGCTGTGACCGGCCGGTCTCTCTGTCTCCCTGCCTCTCTCTAGGGGATAACATGGCATGTCGTCATCAGTCACACTGACAGCTTCTAATCAGCCCTCTCCATAAACGCCATGAGATAATTAGAATAGACCAATCCACCAGAATATGTGTGTGTGTGTGTGTGGGGGGGTGTGTGTATAAGGGGGCCTCCTGAGATCTCATGAATACTAATCAGCCTCAAGGGAAGGGGGTTGCGGTTGGATCGCTGTGCACCTGCACCTGCATGAATGTGTGTTTGTGTGCAAGTGTGTGTGAGGAAAGGAAGGGTTGACTGACAGGTCCCGTGCACTATGATCCCCTGCACGGCATCTGGTGGGGCTTACAAATGATTAACAAAGTACCTGAAATCACATGCACACACACACACACACACATATCTAAAAAAAAAAGTCAGTTGCCCCTGCTTCTCCCTTGGTAACCCCCCCCCCACAATCATGCAGTCAGCCTTTGCCAATCACATACATACACGCTAAGTCAAGAGACAAATGATGATACGAGAATGTGTGTTCGTGTGCGCATGGCTTGTAAATACATAGACTATGTCAGCCATGATGAATAGTTCACATTCCCCACATCAGACCTCAGTGTGGAGGGAGAAACACCTGTGGGAGATATAAAGACACGAGGAGGCGAAGAGATAAGGATAATGTCTACATGGAGAATGTTCTTGTAAAATAAGGGGGAGAGCCACAACAAGACCACAACAAAACTTTGGTAAAACTAGTAATATCTCTCTTTTGAGACTGAAATGAGGGAAAAAAAAGAAGTTCATGAAGAACAAATACAAACAAGCGATTAGTTTCTGAATTTATCAAACAGTAAAAGACGGAGAGGTGGATGATAAGAGGTAAAGAATGAAGAGGATGTGGGTGGAAGAAGAAGAAGAGGAAATGACAGAGAAGAAAGAAGGATCAGGAGAAAGGGAAATGTAAGGAGACAAGTAGAGGATAGAAAAGACAGAAGAGGAGGTAGATATGTGGGAGGAAGGGGGTCAGCAGCATGTCATGAAAAGGCAGGAACAACACCACCGAGGCCTACAGTAAGATTGTAGGTAAAGACAGCAATACATCACCTTAAACGAATTCACTATCTCACTGCAGCAAATGCACACACAAACATCCACACACACACTCACACACACACACACACACACACACACACACACACACACACACGCTCACAAACAGAGTCGCCTGGTCTCTGGTGGTGGTGTCTTCTTTGACAGTAACATTAGTCTCAGGGATAAAAGTGAAAGAGAATTGGATTTTCTTCTGCTGGGGGTGAGGACTGCTGGTCACATTTATCTCCACACGGGGCCCGTGTGGTGTGTGGTGCATTGCTGCATGTGTGTGTGTGTGTGTAGGGAAGAGAGCTGGTCTCAGGTCACTGCGAGTGGGGAGGGATGGCACAATGATGTCTACCTGGTTCCAGCTCAGATCAGAGGTGGAGAACATGTGTGTATCCTGCATGCAAATTAAACCGCTGGCAGAACTGATGCTGACTGAAAGGACTATTCATAGCTTTTTTGTTTGTCGCTGCCAGTGTTAGTCAGTGTGTGTAAGCTTTTGTGCTAAGCTGTGTTTCTGGTTATAAACCCTGTAAATGTGAATACATGTATGTTATTCTGTGACAAGCATTTGTGCAAGTAAATGTCACATTCCACAGAGTAGACAACCATGAAATTGAAAGAGCCATAAAAAAAAACAAAAAAAAAAACCAAACAACGCTGAAAACAATTATGTATTTGTAAATGTTCTACGTTTGTGTGTGTGAGCATCTTGTATGTCGCCACTGAAGGAGAGTACTGCCTTCATGTTTGAGGTTTTAGAGGTAGTCAACAGAGGAGCACAATGAAACCCATTTCTCCTGTTGTCTTGGCTTAGACAACTACACGAGCTGGGCCTTTACTCACACACCCACTCTGTTATCCTTAGCCATTATCTGGCATGCAGAATTATCCCTGCAACTCAAAGAGATAACAGAGGTTACTGATAAAAGCGGCCGCACGCACCCTCATGCCGTATATTAGCTGGTTTTTATCTCTTTTTGTCTAGTGCTGCTGCAAATACACCCACACAGAAGCACTCAAGATACAATGAATCCCTTTCACTTCCAGCAACTTCATCACATGCCCTTCACACTCCAAGCACACAAACGCTGACAGGACGGCGCCTCTCCAGCACGTCACAGAGCTTCCCCTCCGCCAAACATTCAGGAGCGCTCTTCAGTTTCCTCCTGAAAGCACATAATTAACTAATCACGTTCACATTCATTTGAATCGGTTGCTTTTCATCCCTTTCAGGAATAACACGGCCATTTGTGGCACTGAAAACACATCTAACAGTGTTTGTGTGTGCAGATGGGGTTATGATGTTATGCCAGGTGGAGTGTGTTAGGGAATGGATCAGAGAGGAGCATGAGCTTTTTTTTTTTTTGGGCAGGTCTTTATTAAACAAGAGGAAAAATGTGTTGCCTTTTTCAGGATGAAGATGGGATCACTTAAGCTTGGCATGCATGTGTGTGAATGTGTGAATTGCTGTATGTGTGTAAAAGTGACATAGACTTCGGGGTCTGGGAAATTACATCATGAGAGGCTGTTTTCATGTGTGTTGGTGTGACTGTAAATGAAAGTGATAGACTTGTGTGCGCATGTGGACGATGGCCTTATGAGCTGGTGTCTGTGCATGCGCCAGTGGTCCACATTACTGCTTTATTGAATGAAGCAGCCCAAGGTACAAACGAGAAAATGAAATAACTGCTGTATTGATTAATGTTAAGGGTCTGAACTAAATGATACAAAGCTTTTAACGCAGGACGCATCTCTGTTCTGAGAGAGCGCCGCGTGAGGTGGTTCGGCCGCGGAGAAACAGGCGGACAGAAACTCAATAACCTTATCTTCTCTCCTCTCTTCACCTCTCCTCCTTCCTCTTCGCTCTCTCATTTCCTCACATTTGTCTCCTCGCCATCTCTCTTCTCGTCCGTCCACCCCTCTCTCCGCACCGACCTCATTTATTCTCAAGCCCCATCATCTCGAAAACCCAAGCTCTTGTATCCTATCTCACACATCCATACACTTTTGTTTCCTACATCCTGCACCCGTCGTCACCTTCTCCCCCCCCACCCCCTCCCCCTTCCTGTTTCCTTTAATTCCTATTTGTCCAATCTGCAAATCTGCACGTGTGTTAAAAACATGAATACTTTCAAACCTTTCGACGGGAAATATTGAAATGCTGATTGTTCCGCACACAAAGACACGCGGTTAAAGTTAATCACTAGTTTCCTCAAACAGACGAGGCCTGAAATATGTGGCTTTGCTGGTTTTAATAGCACCTTTGTAGAGCAGCTTTTTAATGTGTGTGTGTGTGTGTGTGTGGGCGCGCGTGTGTGTGTGTGTCAGATGAGATGGAGTTCTGTAATTGAGGATTTTCCAAATGAGCCGATTGTTGCAGTGATTGTAAAACGCATAAAAGACGCATGGATAAAATGAGGGACTGGGAAGATAAAGGGAAGATAAGGAGATGGAGGGGGAGAAAGGGTGGGGGTTGGGGGGTAGGAATGGGGCAGATTGCTGCACTTTTCTGATGTGTAGAACGACAGATAAAGAAAAGAGAGATCTATTTTTTTTCCCCCCACTTTTTCTGCATGTGGTGCCCTTATTAGCATGACAATGGGAACAATCAGGTGACAGACAGCAGAGGAGGTTATTAGAGTGGCACATGGTGGCGGCTGAAAGCTTATGAGGTTTTAAGCAGCGAACACCCACCCACACAGACACCCATGCTCACACACACCCACACACACAGGAAAATGAATTAAAGTAGAAAAAGCAGACAGCCTAGCCTCGCACTCATGCATAATCTCAAGAGAGTACCGAATTTTTAATATCACTACAACTTCTAAAATCTTTACACTGATCAACAGCTTGGATGAAGCTTTCTCTTTAACCCTTACAGCAGATGTAGCTACAGCTGCGGTGATGATCAAATCAGTTTGGCAGCTTTCGGTACTTTTACGCCCATGCAGACCGCATTACATGCGATACAGAAGTGTGAGATCAACTAAAATAAAGTTAATTACTCTTTTAAAACCCCCTCGCTCCCACAAAAAAACAACAATATCTAGAACTTGATGTTGATGTTTGTGGACATAACCTCTGATTACATTTAAAGAATATACAACCTACACAATAATATCTAAATATATTAGTTTTTTTGTTTTTTCACTCAAACTAAGTAGTCTTGATATCTATTTGTTATTAAGTTTTTTTCACAAGCCCACGCAATAACGCACTAAAAATAGAAAAAGCTTTAGCATACTGTGTTGTATTAGTATTGTCATAGCGAAAAAGAGCAGTTGTCTTTCAACAGGAAAGATGGAAGATCACATCCAGGCTTCCATGACGACTAGGTAAGACACTGAGCCCCAAGTTGCTCCCTGATGTGCCTATAGGGGTATAGGTGAATGTGCCATATAGTGCTTTGAGTGGTCAACAGTACAAGTCCATTTTCCAAAGTGTTTTTGATCTGCATGGATGGCTCTGTTGTAGAAAATTGGAATTTAATCCTAAACATGATTATTTTCTAAGTTGTTTTAATTTCTAACCCTTATCAAGTAATGTTATGATCTAAACCCAACCAGGAAGTGGCAAACTGGTTCCAGTAAAGTCTTAGGATGTTCACAGAATTTAACTCAAAAGTGGACAAGTTTGTTGTTTATAAGTTTAAAATAGGTATACAGTGATGTACACGTATTTGTACACTAGAGGACATTATGGCTTGTGGAAGGAACCACTTGAGAAAAATATTTGCTGTTAAAATATTTGGAAATTTCCTTTCGATTCAGTTTCTGTCCCTCTTCTATCCTCTCCAGTCTGGTCCAGCAGTATAAACTTTGTAATACAAACAATTATGCAAAACATATAGAAAAATAAACAAAGAATGCCCTTGCCGTAGTAAATTTGCTCAGCATAATACAGCATTCAGAAAATCACTCTGCCTCTTTTAAATTCTGGACAAGACCAAAAAAAAAGATTTGTAAAGACTCCCATTACTTCTTACTTCCCTTCTGCTGCTTGTTTTGGCACGACTTTACAAGACGCTACTAAATCTTATAACAAACAACCTGTTTGTACTTTTTCAAACAGCTGTACAGTTAGTATTACCTAATCTGCTGAGTGAGTCTATTATAAAATTGGTTCATTGACAAGACATGAGGCTGTGGTCATTGTGATAGTGTGTCTGGTGGGTTATCCTCCATGTACTCCAGCTTGTTCCCACAATCCAACCGTATGCCTGTTCGTCTGATTGGTTTATTTAAAGTTGACCCACAGAATGAGTGAGAGCAAACAACTATTTGTCATGATTATCTTTTTGTTGCCCTTGTGAAGGACTAGTGATCTGTCCAGGGTGTACCCCACCTTGCGTGGTAGCAGCTGGGAAAGGCTTTAGCCCCCTGTGACCGTGAATTGGATTAAGTGTGTATAGAAAAGGGATGATTGATGGATCATTTTAATAGTTAATCAATCATTCAGCATACTTCTTTAGCAAAAAGATGACTAGTTTGCAGTTACAGCTTCTGAGTAGCGTTAGGTTTTGTTTATTAGCTTAATTACCCCCACCCCCCCCGTCTGGACCCACGAGTGTTGGCTGCATTAAAAACAATAAAATAAAGAAAAAAAAAACGAAGGCATTGCCTTTTGCTCTTGGAAAGTTTTATTAACAGCGTTATTTCTTATTTAACCGAGAAGACATTCATGTGAATATTTACAGTAATATTATCAGTAGTTGCAGTGCTATTACAGCACATTAATGTTTATTGTAGTATTGAGCAGTAACATCCTGCCATCTTCTACTGTCAGTATGCAGACCGTTACTTATCATCGAGATTTACCAACAGCATCCATCTAACACTTGCCAATTGGTTTTTATTTCTACATATATTGTTTTTTTTATAGTGCTATTCCAATTTAGACAATCTTTTATTTCTCTTTCTGGCTACTGATTTTGTTGCACCTGCTACTTTTGCTTTGCTACAACAGCTACTTTCACTTCTGCTGATGCTGTTTCTACTTCTACTACAGCAGCAAAGCTTTTACTCCCAGTCCTACTTAAACCGATACTACTTCTGTGTTCACTTCTACTTACACCTACACAAACCCATCCAGCACACCTGAGTCCAGGACAATCAGGGTCAGCCTGTCTGATTAGACTGAGGGTGACGTGAAGAGACCAGCTGGTGCCAGAGAAAAAGGCCTGAAGGAATTATTGACCCTTCTCAACTCTCACCCTCTTGCTCACACATACACAGCCTGGGCTGTGACCTGTGAAATTACTGCTCTACTAGTGAGATTTGTTTCTGTGGGGCTCTATCAGCTCCTCAATGTGCCATGAAGACAGGTGAGAAAGGAGACACAAAGAAACACATGTAAAAGGAGGCATGCGTCTTTTACAGAAGTTATATTCTGAGAATAGAACAGGGTGAAAACCGCTTCATTATGCTGACGCTGTCATTTAGCCGTCAAACATGCAGTTTGCTCTGTCAGAACATTTCAAGTACATGATGTTAATAACTGCAATTAATTTGGATTTTTTTTTTTTTTTTTTTTTTTTTTTTAAAGAATTGTGAGTTACTGAAAAAAAAGTGTAATAATCACATGTCTACATGTTGCATGTCTGTCTCACATCTGGGAGGGAAAAAAAGGAGGTAAAGCAGTTGGAAGAAATGAAAAAAAATGCATTGGAGTGTTGTTAATTATATGCATACTACTGAATATTCATGAGGCTAAAAACATATCCAATCAACATAATGAATGATTAATATTCATGATTGATGCCTGTGCAAATGCATTTGCTCTTTTGTTGTTGTCCTAGGCGCCACTGCTGTGCGATGAACTGAAGATCTGAGTGTCAAGGAATAGGGAGTCTGATGACGGCAGAAACTGAGGTTTGTTTGTCTGCTTGCATGTTTACAGTTCTGTTTCTTTGTACTGTCTCCCTACTTCCAATTCTTCTTTGTCTATGGATGCCTCACAAGCATCTGCCAAACACTGGGTGTCGGATCAGAAGACTGAGCGGTGGCACTGGGGAACAGGAGCGGCAGAGCAAAGAGATGCAACATCACACTGTGCCCTTAATAACCGTATGAAATGATATGAAAAGGTGTTTGTTACTTTTCAGTTTTTTGTTTTTGTTCTTTGACAAGTAAACAAGCAGAAAATCTGAATTTGATCAGAGGTCAGAAGTGTTGCCTGTTTACCAGGCGATGCTGCACAGTACAAATCAGCATGACTGTGGAATTACTGTAAAAGCCGGCGCCTGCATGTAGGAGTTTCCTGTATTGATGCATTTTTTTTTTCTCTTTCTTTCTTTTATTTATATAAAGAATCACAGAGTCAATGGTGGGAGAAGTATTCAAATCTTTTAGATGAACAGAAACATAAATAAAATCGTTATAATCTGAGCAAAGCAGAAATAAATCAGTCACATCACAGACAAATGTGTTGTTAACCACTTCGACAAACAGCACTGATTAAAGCAATCACCAAGTAAATTCAATTAAGTCTTAAAAATCACAGGAAAATGAGGATTCCTCTCTGCACTGAGATGCCAGGGGTGTGTCTGAAAAACCAACCTGACTGACAGAGCTCAGATCAGCCCAAATTAAACACAGGAACTAACAGAGCTTTTACCTTTTCTCTCTCTCTCTCTTTTTTTTTTTTTTTTATTAGCAAACTACTTAGCTGTGAAATCCCAAATTCAAAATTCCAGTTTCCTATTTTCTTTTTTTATTCTGGTTGTGAAATGCTAGATTATTTCTATGAGGAGTGTAAAGAGGAAAACACTGTTTGGTGGAGCTGTAGCAATCATTTAAACAGCTGAAAAGTGATCCACACTAGTTGCTGCTTTCAGGAACATGATCAAAGGAAAAGAAATTAAAAGCCATTAGTTTAATATATTTAGAGCTTTTTAAAAGCTTGTCAGCTTTACCCATGTAGGGATGGCAAAACATGCCAAATCCACACGGAAAGGCCCTGGTAGATATGCAAACATGGAAGCTTGTTGGAATTTACACCAGCCTTATCCACTCTCTTATATCATACATGGTGGAACATCTTTATCAATAAAATTACTAGGAGTAAAGACTGTCAATAAAGTTAAATAAGATAGAAAGTACAGTATTTACACTGTAAAATATATTAAATAGTGATTTGACTGAAAATACTCAGGCAAAGTATTGATTACTTTAATGTCTTTGAATGCACCACTTCAGTAGTTGTACTTAATGAAGTCATTAACTTCATGTAATAGAGTAATTAAGTAATCATGAGTTAATTTGTGTGTTTGTAAGATATAAATCTTGTGACCCATTTCTTAGAGTTTTGAAAGAAAAAAAAAAAGCAGGATGATGACGATGGAAACCATTTGTAAACACAGATGATTATTATCTCAAAGCTATCATTATCTGCTGGCTGTGCTGCTCATAATCACATGAATGCTTGACTTTTGCTGTGTACTTTAGTTTGCATAACTACTGGGTCATAAAGGCAGGGAAACCTAGTTTTACAGCCTGTCTTCCTTCAGCTCGATTTCATGCTTCTTTCCAGCTCTGTGAATCAGAGCTCCAGGGTGTTGAGCTGGAGTTGTGAATTTAGTCCCCAAATGAGAGTGATGTCCAAGTTCAGCCAGCTTAGCATGTCTGTTCTATGATACTGAGGGAGAATGACAAAGACTGAGAATTAAAACAAGAGAGCGAGAGAGGGGATTGACTGAGCCGGAGAGAAAGAGAGAGAGAGAGAGCGAGAGAGGGATGGAAAGCGATTGAACGAGAAGATTAGATGGACACTGACTGAGAGAGAAAGCAGGAGCAGGAGATAGGGATATGAAAGCAGGATGGATGCAGAGACCAGTGATAACGAATCAGCTATCTTGGTGAAGCAGGCCTGTGTCTGTCTCACCTGCATCCACACACACACACACACACACACACACACACACACACACACTCTAATTGCTTCAACAAAATCATGCGAGGTAAACAAGTGGCTGTTCGAGAGGTGGACAGTCGCATCACGTGCACACTGCCATGCGTCACCACTGTGTAACCATGGTAATGGAGCTTTTATCAGATACAGGGTCAGCTCTTATTTACATCACCGTAATGTTTCAAACTGGTATGTGATGACACCCCCCAACACAGACACACGCACGCACACACATATTGTGTCAACAATAAGATCATGTCATCAGAAATACAAGGTGTTGATGTTTTAACACAGGTTTGTGTTTACTCACATTTTGTGACGACACCCTCCAGCCTAATGATGTTTGGATGGTCGAACTGCCCCATAATGGAGGCCTCAGACAAGAAGTCCCTTCTCTGTTTGTCTGAGTATCCCGCCTTCAGACTCTTGATGGCCACATAGATCTCCCTCTTCCCCTGAACACGCAGCCGACCACTGCACACCTCCCCAAACTCTCCTACACAAACACAAACACATACAGGCGTTACTAAAAGCTCAAGGACTTGTACAATACATGAATACATGCAGATTATTTTTGTGACTATAGAAGTCTTTTCTTGCATCTATGTTTTACTAAATTATTAAAGGAAAGTAATTCTCTGCTGTTTTGCCACCAACTCACCAGCTCCAATGACTCTCTCTATGCGAATGTTGGAAGCATCTATCTCTTTGGCAAAGTCTCGGACAGCTTGGTTAGGGTCTTCGTAGGTATGAGGATGGATGTAAGTCCTGCTGCCTGGAAGCTTCACTGCATGTCCAATTGGGCAGAAATTAAAATTCATTAACAGCTTGACAAATGTAATTGGAACAAAATCATCCTAAGTTGTACGATAGTGATGAAGATAAAGTAGTTCTTTTGTCTGGAGAGAAACAAGCTAATGTGGCATCGGTGGTTTACTCTGGCAAACCTACGTTCACTGGTAGTTATAGCGTAGGTGCTAACTTTTAGTGATATGACAAATAATTACATAACGATGCTCATAACTTCTTTGTTAGCAATGGTGCTAATATGAGTCATAATTTTTCACGGGAACCCATAAGGAGTGCAGCTCTGCCAGGAAACATTTGTGCGAGAAACTGTGAAACAATGTGTTTTATTCAGCTGAGAAACCTGTTAAGTTACGCAGCTTTTTCTATAATAAAAATCGGGCTTTTGGATGTGAAAAAAACTGTGAATTTCATGGTGTTGACACATGAGAGTATCTCCTCCAGTCTGTTGTTTACAGGCAGAAAAACACCCAGTGATGTGATTCAGAACAGGTAGGTGTAAAATCTGGTTTTCCATTTGTCTCTGTGAGTGTTTGCACATGTTTGTGCCTTTACCTCGGCCATGTTGGAACTGCATCTTTTCTTCATCGGGATCTTGTTTGGCTTTGATGTATCCGCAGTGCCTGTAAATGACATGTACAGATGTATCAGGATGTTGTAGAGTATGTGAAACAGCATACAGAATAACAGCAGTTTTTAATCCAAAAAGAGGCCAACATATTCTTTACAGATGTGTAGAAGTTCACATCAACCTAATCCTTGCTCTTGTGGATCTGCTCACATCTGTTTGCAATATCAAATCTAAGCTATTTCCTGGAAAGCCTCATACAGCACACTGCCAACATGAAACAACTACTACATCCTTTTGTCTCTATAAAGTATTTGATAAACCCCCGAAACGTAAAAAAAAATCCATCTCGTCCATCTATTTTAGTACATAGCTGTGTGTGTGTGTGTCAGAGATTTATGCACCGAATCACCCCCCTTTAACCATCTATGGACATGGTCATCAAAGACACGCATACTCCGATACAACCACACGGTTGTATGCCCTTTACTCACCCCACTCTGCACACTTGCATACACCCTGCGGCGCAGGTCAGATCAAGGATCAGAGCAAAATATTGACATATTGATCAACTCAATCCTGCTGTGCAGCTGTGAGGAAGTGTTAAACTTATTTGGTTTTACAGACCTCACAGGGGGTGTTATGTTTGTGCGAGTTTCGTATGTCTCTGACAATGTCTTTCCTTTACTATGTCAGGCTTCTGCCTCAAACAGTGTTTACAATCCCAAATCACCTGTAATGCTGTCGCTGAGATTTGCTGTTCTGCCTCAAATTTAGCAAAAAAAACATCAAATGTAAAAGCAATATCATATAAGAGTTTACTAACCACAACATAAATACTACAACATCTGCTCTGCTTTCTCTCTGATGAAAAGAGGAGGCTGTATAATTTGTAATGGGAAGAGGAAGAATTGGATGGGGGGGGGGGGTTGTAAAAGTCTGAAAAACTTATTTGATATTTTTTTGTGTTTGGTTGCTGATTCTTTATTTCATTCATGAAATTTAATTGAAATTTATTGCTTAATTTGAAGCAGCAGAGGACTGCCTTAAGGTCACAGGTCCCCTTTCTTTGTACAGGTCTAGTAGCATCCAGTCAGTGTGTCTGTCCATCAAGAAGATAAATTGATTTGGGCTCATGGCCAAGAGCAACTGGGAATCTGCGGCACAGATGGCATGTGATTTAAGAAAGCAACGGAGAGAAGGAGGACAGAAGGGATTCGAAGACTGAAAGAAATAGCAGGCAAAGATTTGATAAAGAACGGGAACGGAGAAATTAGATGAAGACAAAAATAATAAAGGAAAGACATAGTTAGAGGAGAGGGGACGGGGTAATGTGCTATGAATGAGAATGAGGCAGAGCAGCAGAAATGGGGAAACTTGGGGTTTCACTTGCCACAGTAAATTTGGTGTTTAATCCTTGTGTTGATTTTATACAGATGAATGCATACTTTAACCCAGACATCAATAGGCTGTCTTGGGGATTACACAAACACACACACATACACACACACACACACACACACACACACAAAGAGGCACAATAAGAGTAGAGATGGGTTTCTGGTATTTGCAGATGGGAGGTGGCCTAGTGTTCTTGAAGAAATGGAGTTGGGTCCCACCTGGTTATCAGCTGGGCTCTTACTGGTCAAACACCAAGGGACAATCATTACCCTCTTGACTAACAGTCACATATACTCAGTGCTCTGGGGCATGTGTTTAAAACATATGGGGAATGGGGACATGGGTGACACCTCTGCTCCAACTGTGCGCCTATACATCCCCCAGGGATGCAATTGCGCGCACACACTCACACACACGTAAATGTGCATGTTCTGCAAAAACAAGTTCAAAACACATCCTCATCCCTGCTGGATGTCTTTCAGTGTTAGCGTGTGTGTCCCAATGACTGCATGGCTGCATATGCATGTGTGTCTGATGGGAAATGAACACATTTCCATAGTAATTACAGACTAACTCATTCCTCCTCTCCAGTTAGAAGTGTCATGACTCATTAGCGCTGCACTCTTAAACATGGCTCAAAACCTGACATGGCTGCGGCTTTTGTTTCCCCTAGACAGTTGTGTCTGGATGTATGTGTTTCAAACAGACATTTAATACCTTCAACTGAATGCAGCTGACCTGCAGTTCATCTGTTAAAGACACTAGAATTGGACTCAGGAGGACAATGTGGTGGCAATTTTCCGACGCCAAGCGTATTTATTTTACTATTTTTTATTCCTGATAGTTCACATATGGAACTAGCAATAGAAAAAAATGTAAAATAGAACAGGATACTCTTTCTATTCCTCAATCCTTATCTCTATCTAGAGACATATATATATGTATATATATATATATATATATATGTATAGAGAGAGAGAGAGAGAGAGAGAGAGAGAGAGAGAGAGATTCCATGAGAAAAATTAATATTAATTATCTTATTTACTGCTTTAAGGCAAATGAACTAGAGGGTGGCAGTATCTGTTACGATGCTCTTATGGAGTGATTCAGTAAAAGAAGTAGTATTTCCAGCCATAAACACACCGATGATGAGGGAAACAGAATCAACAACTATTGTGGACATCCATAAGGGGACAATGGGAAAATAAATTTCTTTCATCTCAGGGAATATCTGGGATTGTATATCATGCAAAATTCTGAAAATGGCACATTAGTCACGTTTCTCTTCAAGGTCAAAGACACTTCACCAATGTGTTTACATCAGCGTCAACTTCCGGTGGTTAAAAATGAAGCTTTTGTGGATGTGACAAAAATTGCAGTCCGCCCCTCATCCACTAGGGGCTCCAAAACAGAGCAAATCTCCATAGACTCCCATGTTAAAAAGACCAACTTCACAGCAGAAATAAACATGTTTACAGCCTGGTACAAAAAACCATTTAGGTTTAATAGTTAAGGTTTATCTTCAACTGTGGGGTGAGTGAAGTTTTTTTGTAGCTCTATAGTTTAGAAGTAATTTTATATCAAAATTGGCACATTTAGATGCACATCCTTTTGACTGACAGGGACCCAATCTCCCGCTTCAAGAAGGATGAATGTAGAACAATCACGGTTTTTAGCCTTAACAGTATGACTTAGCTTTAGCCCACTAACCTCTGTTAGCTGGTTAGCTCCTGTTAGCTTCGGGTTTGTTTGGTTTGCTCTTAGCTACAGGGAGGTCGGAAATCGCTAGATGTCAATCATCCACCCCCATTCTCACCGAGAGATGACATTCGTGACGCTGCCAAGAAAGCGAAGGTAGAAAGCTCCCACGAGCTTCAACTCAGCTCTTTAAAAAACCTACAGGTGACGTCACACAGGCTCCGTTCATATCTTTTATATACTGTCTATGGTTTTCATTCATCTTCATGTATATTAAGTTGAGTCAATGTACACATTTGTTTTTCACAGTTTACACATCAGTGAGCAACATCATGGTGTCCACACCCGTTTCATACACACTGTGTGATACTTTTTCTTTCTCTGATCTAAAAATGATAAGAGAAAAGATGTTGCTTACCACTGAGCCCCACAGAAAGACTCTTTGTCTGCTATAGATACATTTGCCCCAGGAATTCACAGAACAAACGTTTCCTGAGCTGAAACAGGAGAAAGTCCTTCTCCTTTTGCCTCTTTTGCCTGTATAGCTACAGTGTCTCCAGCTGCTGTGGGTAAAACCGCTGCTCTACCGAGCTGACGTCCAACGTCATCATACTTTGCACGCTCTAAAGTAAATACACATGTCCTGCATGTTGAGTCTTGGATTTCAAATCCACAGTCCAACAGTAATCACGTAAAAACACACATTAATGGACTGCCTTAACGCTATCACATCTCGGCTCTCACCTTTCTCTCAGCTTTTCTGTTCCACTTCAGCGAGGACAACAGGCTATCCCTTTCCCCAAAGCTACCCACTCCACATTTGCATATCAATTTACTTTTTAATATAATACTCTGTCACTCGAGACCCATTTGTCATTCCAGTAGCAAGCCTCCATCCATATATTATTGTCACTGGAGCCCCTCCTTCATTTTCCTCTCTTTTTCTCTGCCTTGCTGCAGTTTATCTCTCTTAATTTTTCCTCTGAGTGAAAACACTGGCTCGTCAAAAAAAAAAAAACCTTTTTAAATTTATTTATTTTGTGTTTATCCACTGAGAACAGACTCTTTCTTCTGCCCTGTATGCTGCTGTGCTGTATTTTTCCCCATGAAAGAAGAAAGCATAGACAGAAGTAGCTGGAAAGAGGATGAAAAAAGAGAGTGCTGACAGGCAAGAATGCACAATGGGGGTCCGAGCCTGCATACCAACTAACAAGCAATCAGATGGAGGGAAAGCATGAGAAGAGGCGGGGAGGCTGCCATAGGAATAAAAACTCCAAGGTTAACATAAGGGAAGAAAAGGTGAGGCAGTGTTTGAGCAGCAACAACAAGAGCTGAAGATATAGTGGAAGTGAAAGAGAAGAGAAAGTTTAAGAAGGGAAAGAGTCCAGCAGGAAAAGCAACAAAGGAGCAACTTTAAAAGAGGAGAGTGAAACAAAGAAGGATAGAGAAGTCAAGTGCAAGCTGCATGGCTTGAGAATTAACAAGGACAGAGGGTGAGTACAACATAATCAGTACATAATTCAGCCCTGAAGGGAAAGAGAGAAAGGATAAGTGAGACAGGAACGGATGTAAAAAAAAAAAACAAGAGTATCGGGCAACAGCAAGGATGCAGAACATGCAAGAATGAGTAGGAAGGAGCAAGCATCTGCATCTGGTGCTTAGGGAGGACAATAAATCTGAGGAAATTAAACCCATCAGTGAAACAGCATTTTAAGTTATCCCTTAATTAACCCCGCGTCATGAAAAGCAACATTCATTTATTGTTTGAACTCACTTGCTCCCACTCAAGATAACAGGAAGCTGTTGGATCCCACTCCAGCACACACTGCCCTGAAACACACTGGGCTGGACGCCAGTCCATCATAAGACAAACACCAGATATACTCAAAAGGACAATTTGTAGTATTCAGTGCAGTTGACACTAGGAAGGAACCGGCTTCCTCTCAGGTCAACCACATGAGCATGGGATGAATACTGAGCATCAGTGTGTCTTTCTGTCAGCTGATGGCTCCAGTAAATATAATTTGATGTGGTCTGCCCTTCAAAAATGTTTAGTTTTTTTAAACAAATACAGTAAAACATCTTCATGAGTATTTCACCTTCAGTGAGATGTCTTTACTTTAATTTACAGAAATAAACCTGCCCCGCTTTGCCTCACCTCGCCTTACTTCTGGCCTGTAAAGTCTGACCCCTGCAGGCCTGTAGGTAAACCTGACTTATATTTCTTTCATATGTGACACATTTACTTTTTATGTTCTCACATCTTATACTAAAAACATTTTTAGTTTGAGATAAGTTTATATATTTTTAAGCCAATGTGGCAAGTGAAAAAATATTCTTTTTTATTCTAATATTGCTTGACATGTTCCAGCTCTTCTTTTATTGGTCTGTTAGGCCTCAGGATCCATTACTGCTTCCATTTCTGCCGTAGTCTGACTCCAGGCTAATGCGAAAGAGACGCTACATGTCCAGCTCTTGTGCGCTCGTAAGTCCTTTGATAATTAAAATGGGTCCACAGTGATTCTGCTGTTATCTGTGTTCCTGTTTTTTCCTGAAGCTTGACAGAGCTGCATGTAGTTAAGAAAATGTCCATCCTGTGCAGCGCACTCATCACATTGCACAAATGCAGGACGTAATTCTCTGATGTTCAGTTTTCTAGGTTGCTACAATCTTCAATTAACAAATGATACGATGCCAGAGAGATTATTTGAATTGAAGATAAAAAGGATGGGAATTGAGTGGAAAAACATTTGGGGTTTTGGAAGGCGAGAAGGAAGGACATCGGAGGAAATGCAAAACAGAGAGGGATGACTGGAAATGGGAACGCAAAGAAGCAAATAAAAGAGATCTGAAATAAACAGAAGGGAGGATGAGATGAAATGAAGGAAAGCATCTGCAGTACAGAATGAAAGCTTTGATTATACACATCAGGCAGAAAAAGGAGGAAGTAAATATTTAAGTTATATGAACGTTGAAACGAAGTCGGAAACAAGACAGACTCTTAAAAAGCAAAAAATTCTGGAGCTTCTTTATTTCATGGTGATGTGTTTTTCCCCTTCTTTTCTCCTCCCTGCCCTTTCTCTCTCCCTTTTGCCTTTCCTCTTACCTCCTCCTCTCCTTTCCTCTCCTCTTGTCACCTCTAATCTCATCTCTTCTCCTCTCCTCTTTCATTTCCTGTCTCCCCACATTATTTTCCCTCTGCTAATCAGAATGACGAGAAAAATGAAATCAGTAAATCATTAGTCACCCCTCCAGCATGACACAATGAAATGACACATCTATCCTACTTTCTCCATCACTCCCTCCTCTCTCTCTCTCTCTCTCTCACACACACACACACACACACACGCTCATAGGTAAATACACATGCACACACACACACACCCTGCTGTGGGTATCTGCTCCCATCATTAGTCATGACAATAGTGATTCCATTTAATATCAAGCCATTAAATAAAAAATAATTACTGGGAATGAAATCAATGGATTAAATTCACTCTCATTATTTCACTGCCAAATTAAGCCTCCTTCATCACCTGAAAAACAATGCGCCATCACTGCTTGGCTGCTAATAAACACAGCACTTTGGAAAAGCTGATTGTGGATACTGAAGAGTCCAAACAGCCTGAAAAAAAAGTAAAGCTGATGTGAGGTGTCGGGATCAGGAGTGAGTAGGACTTCGTCGGCCGTTTTTGGCACCGGCTCAACACGTTCTGACCGCAGTGTAAAAAGATTTACTCAGCTTGGGCTAATTATTAGAAAGGGGGAAATGATTAGCTGAAGAGTTATGACTAATAAATCTGTCCATGTTTCATTAACACCCTGTTTGGAAACATTTCATTTCAGGCCTCTCATTAAATAGAGTGGTAATGGAAGAAAAAAGGGAGAAGGGAGAGGAAGAGAAAGAAGCTCTGCTTTGGTAATTGGTGTAACGTAGCCGGATTTTTAACAACCTGGTGAAAGGTCAAATGCAAGAGGGTGGAACGAAGCTGGAGAGAAGCATGTCATCTGCATCATTAATTGAATGTACCTTTATACTGGCTGAGAGATCCATGCGTGGATATTGGTGTAAAACTAATTTCCCTAATGATGATGTCGATTAGGTCAAGATTGTGATTTATGCGTTTGTGTTTGTTTGTCTATTTTCTTGGACTGTAAACTTTTTTTTTGCCCAGGTCCTTTGATCCATCCCACTGCAACATGTTCATTTCCACGGAGCCTGTGTGAAACAGTCATGCACCTGCAGCAGCTGGCTTTGTAGATACTTTCTAGGCATTCTGCAGACAAAGCTGTATTTGGCTACACCCTGCAGCTTCAGAACCATCACCCGAGCAAGCACACAGAAATCTGCCTAATGATATTACACATACCTCGCCACACTGGCCTGTTCTGGTGTTAGATTTGTATACACCGAATCTTTTGGCTGCCAAGTCATTGTTTGTGCTTATTTAACAAACAAGCCAACACCACCCACAGTGGGGGGGGGGGGGGGGGGGGGGGGGGGGGGGGTTGCATTGATAATTTCTTCTTTTATTTTTATCCCTATGAAACTCATTGAATCATGCGGCAATCATAGCTCCTTTAGCCCTTTGTAACCCCCCCCCCCCCCGCATTCCTTTAAGATTTTCTTGAATACAAAACCAAAAAAAAAAAATCTCTCCATTCTTCCATCCCATCAGCTTCCCACAGCGTCTCTGAAAATTCAAACATACAAACACACACGCATGCATTTTGAGCCGTTTTAAACTCAATCAGCGTAGTTGCAGTTATTCAGTTTCTCCGCTCTTTTCACTGGCTGCCTCTTAACGCCGCTCTCTCCTCTCTCAGCGGCGTGTTTTCATTAGCACACGCTCCCCCCCCCTTCTTTTTCATCCTTTCTCTCCTCTTTTGTGTCATGAAGTTTTCAAGAATAACCCTGGGCTGCACAACAGATGCTGCGGAGGTGAAAGAGCTCCATCGCATAAACATACATACACGTAAACAGGAGATGGCAATGTGTTAAGGAGGTAGAGCTTTTATTCCTTCCTATTAGAGACTGAGAAGTCTGTCTGCTACAATAGGCAGCATTTTGATAGCTAAATTATTCCACTTGAGCTGTGTATATTGATTTTTTTAAATATATTTTATAACAGAACTTTTTTCATTCATAGAAATATATACTTTTACACAAAAATAAATGGGTAGAATTACATTAAATCATATAGTGGACACAACCATACTGCCATACAATGGCTTCTGTTCTTTAAGATCTAAAACTCATTGGATACAAATATTACATTTGTAACTTCTGTCAGATTTAAAGTCATTTTCTATTTTATATGTGAACGTCCTGCAGAATATCTGCTGCTATTACAACGTATACACAGCATAAAGGCTGCCTTCGGGACAAAAAGTAAATGAAAGGGCTTAAGAAACAGCAAACATAGATGGATCGAAATCACGCTGACTTCTCTTTCCTAAAAGTCCCACATTAAAAAACTTGAAGACAGAAAATAACACACATGGTTCTGGTGTATAGCCAAAGCCTGCAGCTATTCAGAAAAATGAGATGTGTGTAAGGTTGGAGCATCATTAGGATGCAGACAAAAAGTCAGGCTCAAACATGCGCAGGCAAACATGAAGATGCTGGGAGGCAGAAGCTGTAACATGTTTAACAAGGAGTGAGAGAAAGTGAGGACCAAAGGGGAGAAATGCTTTCTGAGTGAAAGGCCATCTGCTGAAGCCACGACTATGCCAGTTGCTTGCAAGCTCCCCATCGTCTGCACCTGCCAGCCTGCCAAAGCACCCGCAGGAGGACAAAAGCACAAACTTCACACACAAACACACGCTTGCATGCATATACTCGGCGAGCAATAATGGCATGCACACAGCAATAACTGGCGTGATCTGTCAGCGGCGTGCTGGGTCTGAGGAGCTTTGGATGTTTTTTCATGTTTTCCCTCCTGCAGTAACAATAGCATAACAGCACTTTATTAAATGAGAACAGGAGAGAACAGAATAGCCTGCAAATCAGCCCGTTTATGAGGCATAGCTGTTCAGCGCACTGCCAGCAACGGCTGCTGGAACCGTTATATGTGCCTCTGTGGGTTATGTGTGAAAGAGACTGTGTGGGCATACATTTTTAGTCATAAGAACGTTCAATCAAACTGCGCTAAATGCGATCAGGATCGTGGATTCAAAAGTGGAAGAGCAAGAACAAAAACCTCAGCACTTCTATCCCCTTTAATGATTCTTTAAACAGCTGGCATTTAGGGAGAAAAGGAGGTCTTATAAACGTCTGATGGAAAATCAATTAAAACCTGGCTGACTTTCAATGTCAATTTCAGTTTAATCATTGTCCACATTGAGCTGGTTGCTGCGGAGACATCACTTCGTCGATACATCCATCCAAATGTAAATTTCAACGACATAGCAGGAAATGAAAGTTGAAGAGCCCAAAAAAAGGAGGCGAAATGAAGAGAGAATCAGCAGCAGGATGGGTAAAATGAGAGGATGGAGTGAAAGAGAATTTGACTGACAGATGAGATGGGACAGATGAAAAAAGGGATGTATGTGCAACACAAGAGGAGATTAGTTTTAGATTTTCACCCAATTCCTCAAGAAACCTCGAGGATGACAGTCCTATTGCACGTAACACTGCAATCGCCCACCCATCATCTCTCCTTACCCCTTCCTCCTCCTTTTTCAAACACTCGCAATCCAGCTTTTCATCTTCTGCTCCTTGCACCTCTCTCTTCTTTCCCTTTCCCTTGGCTCTCCTCCTCCCTCCATCAATCTCCCTTTCTCTCTCTCAGGCCTCCGCCTCTTTCTCTCTATCTTTCACACCATCTGAAATGTGGCTCTCCAGTGGCAGCAACGCACTTCAGATGTACCTTCTCCCCTCTCTTTGCTGCAGCCTGTCAATCCCACTGCCTATCTAATATGTTTATTCTCCACTTGTGTCTCTCCTTTACCTCACTTCTGTCCATCTTTCTGCCCCCCTGAGCACTATCTCTCCCCTTCATGTCTCTCTAGTGATGTAGCTTTGATCCTCGCTTCATTCCCCAGTCACAAACATTGTACACACTTAACCTGGGCACATGCACACACACACACACACACACACACACACACACACACACACACACACACACACACACACACACACACACACACACACACACTCGTTTTGACAGATGTATAGATGAGGTATAATAGAAAGCAATAATCAACGCTGCATCCTCCCCAGAGTGTCCACACCTTGCAGAGGAAGAGGAATGAGCACAAAGAGGAAGAGAGAGACCTGAAATTGATGGCAGTGCATCAACCCTTCTGTAAAACCTAGTTAACACCTCCTAAGCCTGTGAAACCTGATTAGTGTGTGTGTGTGTGTGTGTGTGTGTGTGTGTGTATCATAATGTGGGTTCCTAACAGAAAATGTTTAACAGGTTGTTTTCCTTCTCAGATGGACCACCCCATAATTCCCATCTGATTAAAAACATGTTTATGTGTTTCTGTCCATGAGCGTCATATGTGTGTGTGTGTGTGTGTGTGTGTGTGTGTGTGTGTGTGTGTGTGTGTGTGTGTGTGTGTGTGTCCACCACACAGGACGGATTCTGCTGATTACATCCCCACTAGTCAATAGTGAATAGAGCACTCAGCCTGATAGGCAATCACCTGAATCAATACTAATGTTTTTAGTGAGTGTACATAACTATGAGTATGTTTACATGCATGTTGGTGTGTGTGTGTGTGTGTGGGTGTGTGTGTGTGTATTGGGGGTGTGTCACTCTTAAAATATGGCTAATCTAGTTGAAACTCATGGAGGAAAAACATTTGGTTACAGGTACGGTAAATCACAGATGCTTGTCATCCCTTTTTCCCCCCCCCCTCTCCAAAAAGCCTTCTCCTAACTGGGATCCTTTCATCTTCTCTCCTCTCACCAGTTGTTGCTCTTTTATTTTCCTCTCTGCCTCTCATCTACTTCTCCTCTTTGGCCTTCGTTGAGACAGAGCATTAACAGCCGTCTAACCTTCAAAGGGAGTGACCATAAAGACTCCGCGCTCTTCACATTGAGAGTAACACAACCTTTAGTCAGACTTGTGCAGCCGTGTAAATGTCAGAGATGGACAGCCGACTTTTTCACACCCACAAATAAGCCCTCAGAGAGGAAACCAGCTTCTGCGGACATGAATGCACTCAGACACAACCACACAGGCTTTCTGTACATGATTACATGTAATACATGATAACGTGTTTTGTTTGTGACTCCATAATGTGTAACTATGGAGTAAACAGTCGATAAGGTTTAACTAAATGTGGCCCTTGATGACTGCTCTGATATTGGTGATGGCATAAAGAATATGATCATGACTGATAATATTCTTTCTTCAGCGAAAATTCACATGTACTTAAATTGGAAATCTTTAAAAACCAATTGCAAAATATGCAGCAATGTAAAGTCATTGGTTTCAGCCTTGCACCTGTTTTTCAGCGCTCTGCATGAATGTTGCATATTATAGGGAATACTTGTGTTATTGGTAGAAATGGTAATTTTGTGTTGATCCTACCTTCCGCTGACAACAAAGCAGGTCACCAGGAAGATGAGGAGAACGATGCCACCTGCGATAGATACAACCAGAATGGTGGACTGGTTGGGGTCCCCTATGGCCAAGACGTCTGCAGAGAAAAAAGAGAGAGCAAATTGGATTGTTAAAGCAAGCTTAAATGAGGATGGAATGCAGTTAAGGAGGTTTTCTACTGGAGGGAGGCGATGGGAGAAAAGATTAGGGTGGCTTCAAGTTAACAAAGACAGCAGGCAAACGTAGCAGAGGAAAAAATGGAGAGAACATGAAATATGATAGTAATAGAAAAGAGATAAAAGACAGGCTGAAGGAGGTGAAAGAAAGAGAGCATAAAAACCACCACAAGAGAGAAAGGAGGAAGTGAAAGGAATAGTAAGTAAAATCCCCTTGATGAAAAGTGCTCTCCCTTTCTGCATCGTCTGCGAGGGTATGAGAGTGGACGTGAAAGCCATTCCCGTTTGGCGGTGCTGTCCAAATGGATATGTTAACATTGCACATAACAAGGCTACCACCGAGAACTTTCTGCAAAGATGCATCGATTTTTACGCCACACCAATCGAGCCATTACTCAAAACAAATACCCCATTTATCTGGCGTAGCTAAGCATGAGTGGATGTGTGTGTGTGTGTGTGTGCACTGTATATGAATATGCATGTGTGTGTATGTGTGTGTGTTAAGAAAGCAAATTAATACCCCTAGGCAGGCACAGACTGGCATTGATCTCCCATTAAAGTTGGTAGCACACAGATAATCACATTTAACGATCGACACAATTGATCTGATTAGAAAGCCTTGATGTGATTGTTACACTGTTTTACAGTGTTTCACTTGGATTTGAACCTGTTGTTTGAAGATTCAGCAATGGGTGGAAATACATTAAATACTCTGACATGGTAAATGAATCAGTTTTGATGTTGCACATTACCAAAAACCCAATTTTATGTTGTTTTTATTGACTACAGAATGATTTATAGGCCAATATGGGCCTTTTTGTGTGTTGTACAATCAACCTATAACACATAAATATACATTTAGCTATTCACTCCACTCTGGCCGCCTGTCCAGGAATCAATGATCACTTTGAAGAGCACATTAAGGAGTTTCTAAAGCAGAAAATCCTCAGGCACACGATGAAGAGATAATGAAAGTGGATAAAAGCAAACAAAAGAGAAACGGAGGCGTGGCGGAGAGTTTGACAACGAGATTCAACACGAGGTGTGTGTGTGTCAGACCTCAGTAGCTTAGATTTCTTAATTTAAGTGGAAAGCTTAAATTAACAGCGAAAGCCTGAATAATACCTGCATTTAGAGCGTCTGCTGACTTTTTCTTGTGTAAAAATCTTCCATCTATTAGTTTTTGCAGCAATGATCCGTGTGAATTGAAATCTCAAATCCAGGATGTGTTTCCTTTTTCCCTACCTTTCTTGTCAAACTGACTCGTCCTACATTTGCCTGATAAGTACTCCAGGATATATAAAAGTCACTGGTTCAGATACATAGATGACAACTTGTGAAGCTGCCTGGGTGTCTCTCTCTGACAGCAGAACTGAAGACGACGTTTGGAAGAAAGTAAGCTATTTTACCACCATCCTCGCGACTGATTCAAACTGTAGGAGGGATGAATCAGATTCTTCACACACTTGATAGAAGATGGCAGCACATTTTGCTGCACTGTTAATCTTTTTCCTTCTGATTGGCTTGTGTTTTTAGTTTGGATGTATGTTGGATAGCTTTTTGGAGCAGCAGAATGAATCAACTCCAACTACAACCAGTGCTTCTTCCTTTTTCCAACTTAAAAACTGAAAGGAAATTTTAAAAAGTTCGGAGCAGGAAACGGGGAGAAATTTAAATGGATCATTTATTACTAGCAAATAAAGGTTTCATCATTCTTCACTTTACCTTCGTGACTTGTTTCCAGTTCAATCTCTCCACCGTAGCTCCCGTAGCCCACATCAGTCCGGGCCCTGACCCTAAACACATAGGTGGTCCCTGGTTTCAGCCCTTCCACTGTCATCATGTTGGAGCGAGTCTTCAAAACCGTGTAGTTCTGCTCCCGCTGGTTCTGAAGTGGAAAAGAGAAAATTAAATATTAAATGAAAAATATTAACTGTCAAAAGTAAAAACAAAAAAAAAAAAAAAAAAAAGAAAAGAAGCGGAAGGTATGAAAACTTTAAAGAGTTTTATGTGGAGCGATGAGCCGTGGTATTGAGAGAGACAGAGGAAATGGGAAAAGCTGAAGTTAATAATAAAAAAAAAATAAATAAAAAAAAACGGTTGAATTTAAATGTCTCTTGGGGCCAAAAACTCCCTCACAAAGTTTTCATTTGTTCATCACTGGACCATTTGCTCGCATTTGTACATGAGCATCTGTCAAGTAGCAGGTTTTATCATCTGTACACTCTGGGGCAATGTGGTTACTAGTCCCGCTCCACTTCATTCTTCGACTACCTTGCAAGTGTGTGCGCTTGCTTGGCTGTGTGTGTGTGGGAGGATAAATACAGAATAAGCGTGTCTGTCAGTAAGCTCATTCCCTGCTGAGAGGTTGATACTTTACCTAATGGAAGACACTGCACAACACGGATTAATGCTATTTTACTGTTAGCACATGCCAACACACACATACACACGGACGTGTGCACGCCCAGTCTTAATTTCATCACCTTGGCTGTCTTTTACAAGGTTTGTTCGACAGATGTGTGGTTAATTAGCTTGATGTGAGGAGTAGAGGAGACGTGAGGGATAAGGAGGTGGGAACAGAGAGATAGAGAAATGTTTGTGATGAACAAGTCATTAGAGACATGCCCTCAGGCTAAACCCATATCTCGCCAGCACAAGAGAAAAACGAGGGAACGTGTTGCATTAAAAGTGTTAAAGAGGCACTCCAGTGATTTTATCTTGCGCTAAAGGAATGCTTATTCATGAAGATGTGTCAGGAGAAACATTCCTTCTCGTGACAGGAGTCAAAGAAGAACATTTACATCACTTTCACGCATCTATGTTAAGTATGATGTTACTGTCTAAACTCTCATGTAGCAAACTCACCTGGCTGGCATCCTAGTGAAATGAAATGTGCCGTTTAGGTGGTTTTATATGATGTCGGTAAAGTTATTTTAACACTGACCCCTCCCTGATGCACCCTGCACTTGTGAAGCATGAATAAATTGTGTTTTAGATCAATCTGACAGGTTAGGTGGGTGGTGCCTGTTCTGGTTAAGTGAGCTGACTGATCAGGGTTCTGTGGACTTTTTGGGTGGGAGCAGTTAAAGAAGGAGCCAATGTTGAAGTACACCGAGTTGTAATAGTATTGACAAAGGTTATATTCTGGCTCTGAAGCATATTTGGCTTTATTAAATGCCAGTATCTCATGACATACTGGGTGTTACAGGAACATGTTTGTCAGCCATGTGTGAAATGTGCTACCTGTCCACATGTTCCTTAATGTGCTGATAAGTGGTGGCCTCCTCCAGCCAATCAGTGCCTGGGAGTGGTCTATAAAGGGCCTGTTCACACCAGGGTGTCATTGTGTGTAAGCCAAGGTTTTTCTTTGATTTGTCTGTTTGTTAGTGTTGCTTTGTATTAGCCTTAGTTTTTCTGGGCCTTGTTGGGGCGAGCTGCCATCTCGTTTTTCAAGTGGGGGTCCTTTTCTCTTGTTTAGGTAAAGTTAGGGTATGTTAAAAGTAGGTTTGTATCACATCTGGATCTCCTCCTTGTTTTCCTCTGGAGTTGTGTTACTCCCTTTTTTAGGAATGTAACGCTGAGTCTTTCCACATTTCTTCATGGTATTGTTAGATAGATTCACTTCTATTGATCGCATCTCCTTACATCTCCAGTGCAACTCTCTTGTCAAGATATGGTCATTTGATAGTATTTATGCACATCACAGTACTTCTGCATACTCAACTTTCCAGATTTTGGCATTTGAGCCAAACACACGATCCATTTTTACGAATGGATTTAAAACCTAGCTGGAAAATTCAGTTCCACCCAAACTCATACGCAGCATTATAGTCATGTGGAAATGCTCAAACAAAAAATGGCAACAGTAATATTTTTGTTCAAAGTAAACAAACTGATCCTGTTTGTACTCATCCTAAACAATCACAAATCACAATTTCCCCATATTAGTTTTTTAAATAAGATCTAAAATTGAGTTAAAAAAAATTATATATGTAAATTACAGCATTGGCGTGATTGTGCGTGGTATCAATGGAACCCACTATGTAGTAATAATGCTTTCACTGAGACCCGACTTCTCACACACAGTGTGTGGTGAGGTTGCGATCGCTAATTGCCTACCAACCACCTTAAAAATGTAAAGGATTAAAAGACAAAAGAAAAAAGTAGTTTATCCCCCAGGTATGACAAATCAAGCTAATGAAAAGCTTTCTAGCCAGCAGGCTTGTCACAGCACAGGTCTATGACAAAATGACCTTTCACTAGCACTGTATTTGTTGCACATTAACCTGCTGACTTTATTTTCTTAATCACAAGGTTCAGACTTCTGCAATTCAACAAAATGTTAATTTTTTTTAATATTATGGTCTCATTTAGAGTAGATAGACATGAAAGCTAAGTAGGCCCTTAGGTTGGGCTAACTTGTGGCAGATAAGTTATTATTGTATGGGAAATGTGCTGCACAGTGCTTCAGCATGGACGGGAGTGGATGGAGCGGTCTGTGGTCTGCAATCAGCAGGTAACCTGTTATGCCACCTGAATCACAAGACATACAAGCTGCCAAACACACAGACAAACATGTAAAGCGTCTGCAGAAATTGCATTGGTTTAAACACTAAACTTATTGTTTCAAAATGGTAGATTAACTAAAGCTTATGTTGTTGCTGCCAATCTTCCTCATGTTTAAATTCAATTTAATTTGGTTTAAATTACTTTATTCATCAGCCAGATGGAACTGGGGTAAAATAAAGAGATATGAATTTAATTTCATTTTTATCTTTTTCCTTTGAAGTAGAAACAGAAAAAAAATTGATATGAAACACAAATGTTCTTTTAGTCCACTTTCTTTCTTTGATTATTCAGACCTGGGAAATCCAAAAAACAAATTCCATATTTTTTAACTGGAAACTCAAGGCAATTAGCGAACCAGTAGTTTGTGTCACAGCAGGAAACAGTGAAATATAATGTGCAGATAAAAATAGATGCAGTATATTGAATTCCCTTAACCGGCCCTTCCCTCTTAAGTAAGTGAGAAACAGATCTGCAGTCATTAAAAGAAACACAATAAAGACCCAGTTCCAGAGACAGTTCCTGCTAAATGTTAATGAAGTAACCAGTTGTTGCAACATTGTGGGGCTTCTTTTGTCTTAGAATAATACAAAGCTTTCTAATAATTAGATGCAGTGACCCTGATATAATCCTGAATGTTTGCATTTCTGTTCGTACATGTCTGTAAGTAACTGGAAGTCTGACATTGTGGGGCTAAAATTTAAATTAAAACTACAAAAAAGAGAAAAAAGCAAAGAACCCTAGTAGATCCAGATGTTTTGTTGTTTGTAGCCAGTGGTAAAACTGCTGGATTTGCTTACCCATCATAGAACCTGAAAGCATGCATCATTCTAGCCGTTCTCCTTTGTAATACAGCCTTTCATCAACAAAAACAAGACTGAAACAGTTCAAATGAATAAAATATGTTGTGTCTCTTTTACCTTCTCGTAATAGATGACTTCGTACTCCACTATTGCTCCGTTGGGCCTCTCTGGACCCTGCCAGGCCAAAGTCACACTGTCCTTGCTCCTCCTCTCCTTCAGCACTACGCTCACTAAAAAAATGTAGAAGATAAAAGACAAAACAGCAACAAACAAAGTTAAAGAAGACAAGAAAAGCTTCAAACTGCACCAAGAATTGGCAGATTTCCCGCCAACCCAAGTAATTTAATGTGAAGACCCATGATGCATTCTGCATGTTCTGCATGTAATTTTGTTAATGAGACAGCCTTCAGGGTGTTATATACAGTACACATGTTCACAGTGTGTCATACGTGTGTGGTGTGTGATCTGCCTGTCACACATGTTAAAACCAAAACCTGCGACTTCCTGCAAAACAAGCTCACATTGGGACACGCGCTTTAGGTTGTCGGTGCGTGTTTGCCAGTGCATGAGCAGGTGTGTGTACGTGCATGTGTGTTTAATACAGACTACAGTTGTGAGTAGCATGTGCACATCTTAATGAGGTTAACAACTTTCTACACTGCTTTCACTTTCCCCCCACCAGTTATAACACATACGCATAGTATGAGGCCTATTAGTCATCACCACCCTGCCATACACACATCGCTTACACAAATTTCCCACAGTCCCACACTGTGACAGAGACACATATGATTCAAGATGTGAAAGTGGAGGTGCAGAGGTGTCATTTCTGCTATCGATGTCGTACTTGGCAGCAGCTAATTTAAAGTTCTCATGTATGATATTTATGCTGCAGCTTTCAATCTGGTTTTTTTTTTTTTTTTTTTAAACTGCTTTTTAAACATAGACTGTATACAAAGAGATGGACGGAGCCTCTGTGACGTCACTCGTAGGTTTCTGAAGAGCTGAATTGAAGCTCGGTGGCAGTTCCTACGGTCGCCAAGTTGGCAGCATCATGCGCGTTGTCTTACCCGGAAAATACAAATATGGGCAAAGAGGTGGAGCTGAGAGAGGGGCTGTGAGTGTCATGGCGGGTAATTAACATCGAGCGAACTCCAAGCTTTCTGTAGCTAAAAGCTAACCAAGCTAACCCCGAGATGACGGGAGCTAACCAGCTAACGGAGGTAAGCGGGCTAAAGCTAAGTCACGTTGTTAATCGGCTCAAAACCGCGGTTGTTCTACATTCTTCTGACTTGAAGCCGGAGATCAGGTACCTGCCAATCAAAAGGACACGCCCCTAAATATGCTGAACTTCAAGATTAAATTACTTTTAAACGGGCGAGTTAGAAAAAAATTCACTCCTCCCATAGTTGTCATGAAGGTAAACCTGACCTATGAACCGAAAATGGATTTTTGAACCAGGCTGTAAACATGTTTATTGCTGCTGTGAAGTTGGCCTTTTTAACATGGGAGTCTATGGGGATTTGCTCTGTTTTGCAGACAGCCCCTAGTGGATGAAGGGGGAACTGCAGTTTTATGCACTTCCGCATAGGCTTCACTATTTACCGCCGGAGGTTGCCGCTTGTTTTTAACCCTGAACTAATTTCTAGTTTATGCTGATAAAAGGGTTTTTTTTTTCCCCAGAAGATTTTCTCATCAGCTTGTTTATAAGAATATAGAATTATAAAATGTAGAAATCCTACAGAATACTTAAAACTTCGGTTAAATCTGTGAAAATGTGACCACATGAAGGATTACACTGTGACAGAGCTGTGTGTTCAAAACCTTCCTTGTGTTTTGACATTTATCATAAAATTTTGGAATTAGGGAGACACATCCACATTCTCACCTGTCTGGGATGTTGTGACATTTATCACTACTGTTCCGGTTGGCGTTGGACTTAAGTTTGACACTCCATTCTGGCTCTCAATGGTGAAGCTGTAGTTGGAGTCTGGCTGCAAGTCAGTGATCAACACAGTGGCAGATGAGAGGCCAAGCTGCCTTGGAACAAAATGGACACTGCTGCCGCAGGGCGTGCACTTCTTGCCGTCGCCGGAGCACTTCCTGCAGTGCAGCTTGTAGGTGATGTCTCCTCTGCCTCCCGTGTCTCTGGGCGGCGACCACTCCAAGGTGACACAAGTCTCGTTCACTGTGGAAATGGGATTCTCTGGAGCAGATGGAGGACCTGACGGAAGATCAAGGGGTTGATTTGCATTTACACTTCTTTCCTTTTTGTAAAGGATACAACTTTAAAAAAAAAAAAAAAAAAAGACAAAAGAAATCTCCTTTTTTTTCTAACCAAAGAGTGTTATGTAACCTTCTAGAGAATGTCAGGAATGAATATGAGTTGTCTTCTTTTTGGTGAAAAGTAGTAAAATCTTTTCTTACGTATCCTTGAAGCTTAACAAACATGCTCACAAGAGGATTCCAGCTATTTACTTTGCAACTTATGAAAGACTGTTTAGAATCAATGCGGTACGATCAGGAGAAGAGGTATTTTATAATTAATATCATTCTTGTCTTATAATGGGACCTGTTTTTGCCCAGAATGTAACTTCAGCTGCAGCTTGTGGGCTGCATCACCGAGGCCTGGAGATCTTACATCATTTGAACAATACTTTTAAGAACCAAAGTTCAAACAAATAAAACCAAAATCTTATGAAGAAAAAGTCTTGTTTGCTTTATGCCAAGTCCTCTCCTGCCTTCTTTAATAAAATGATGGCTACCGCCTGTTTGGCAGTAGAATAGACATACCCCATCAATAGGAATATGTACATATATCTTACTAGAAAACAACATCTAATTGCGATCACAGATTACATCATAAACAATGCTAAAGTGAAATTGTAATCATATGTGTCCAACTATGCAGACTAAATCCGGCCTGAACCGGTTAGGAGACACCGTATAACTAGCCAAGGTGCTGTCTTTCCACTAATGAGCCACGCACATTCTTACAGTGTGCATTGTCTTCATGTTCATTACCGAATTAATTGCAGTTTCTATTAAAAAAAAAAATTAAAACTGATTGAATTAGCAATGAATTAACTGACCCCAGCTAGGAAGTGGATCACTTAGTGATCAGTTAATGAGTAGCGTTGGAGCAAACGCAGATTAAGCGCCAGGCGGATTGCAAATTCAACTGTATGAGAATCATAAATCGCATCTCCTCATTTAAATCAGCTCCTAAAGAGAATTTATATGTTAAAGTTTTGATGCTTGACTGTAAAGAAGTTTTCTTTTCTTTTTTTTTTATCACAGGAAGTTATCTAATACTCTGGTGCTGCATTGCAGATATTTATAAGTCTTTTTATGTTTTTGTCACAGCAAGCAAAATAGACAAATACAGCAAGTAATCCTGTTTTATTGGCTAACACAGTGACAGAGTCCTCTTGAGCCCTCTGCTTTAATGGCCTCTGCAGTAACATAGATATCTTACAGTTTATTTACACTGTAATTGACTGTTTTTTCTTCCCCAGTCTTACCCTGGATATTAAAATTCTCCCGGCTGCCTGTTATTCTTTCATCACATCTCTGTATTTCTGGAGCTATTATTGACTGAATCTGTGGATGTTTTTCAAAGGATAATTTTAAAGAAAATGGGGGAAAAAATTCCACCACATCATCAAGGTAAGCCAGCATTCATGTTGCATGGGAACTACTGATGTGGAAATCATTGATTACATTTCCTCACAGCACAGCATGGTGCAGGTATCTCAACCACATGGAAATTTTGGAGTGGATGACCATTTCACTTGACATCTCATCAGGTCCTGAATGAGCAGTGAGCCCCAGGGGGCCAGTAGCAGAGGCTGGGACTTTCCTGATTAGTCTTCCCAGTAGCAAACCTCTCTGAGGTGCAGGAGGGATGGGAGGATGGGGGATGGAAGGCATGCTGGGTGTAATTGAGGCTGTCGGTCATAAATCTGCCAAAAGGGTGTGTTGCAAATTTTCTTTCTTTCTTTTTTTTTTTTTCGACCCCCACCCCGGCTCTTTCCTCTGTCCTCTTTCCTCGGTAGCACTTAACTGTCCATCATCGCTGCTACTGATCAGCCTTTTATGACACTTAGGATTATTTGACTGTAATAGACCACTTTTCCCCCCACTGTTCCATTCTTTCCCTGGGTTTTAAGTGTCATTCCTCATGTCAACATGACTTATTCTTTCACCTTTTCTACTTATATTCTCATTTTTCCCCTCAATCCACCAAGAGAGCGTGTGTGTGTGTATATGTGTATCCAAGTATGTGTGTGTGTGTGCCCATACATATTTGAACAAACCGTTACTCATTTCCAGCTGATAACCCCTGTCACATCTCACCTGCTCCAACGATTAATGAGCGTAATCTACCATAACCTGATAATGGGTTTGGGTACGCGTGTACACTCCCATGTAGGTGTGTGTGTGTTCCTTCATATTTCTTTCCCAATGCTATTGTGCTTTACAATCTCCACACCTCTTCTTCTATCTAAATCCATCTCTTTGTGTCACCCCCTCCATCTTCTCTCCTTAGTTTCTCTTCTCTTCAGTCCCTGTTCATGGGGATCTGGCCAAATCCCTTCAGTCATTTGTGTGTTTGTGTGTGTGTGTGTGAGAGAGAGAGAGAGCGAGAGAAAGAAAGAAAGATAGAGAGGCAGACACAAAATTACAAATATCATCAGCTTTCTGCCAGAGTTTCAACCATATCAGCGTCTCATCTGAGATATTCGCTGGCTGGAGCCACATAGTAATGGCTGTAAGTGTGTGCTGTGTGAAGTGAACAGCAGCAGAGGAAGAGGAGGGTTCACACAGGTGAAAACATATAGAAAAGAAGAATAATGGGAAAGCAGCATTGCAGTGAAAACTCTTATAGGACTATGTTCTAGAGCCTGAAATGCATTCCAGTCGTTTTATATCATGAAGTGAAAAAGAGCAACACACCACAGCAAACGCTGAGCGCATCATGATGGTGATGCTAGTTTTTGCATGACTCACGTGTGCAGGCCATTGAGCGTGGGTCGGTGTCCGCACGGTAAAAACCTTTCTCACAGACGCACTCGACGGCTTGCTCCTGCGGGGACGAGCTGTGCGGAGGACATTTGGTGCAGTAGGCATCTGTGGCCGAAGCTTTGTAAGTTCCAGGTCTGCATGCTACAGCACAGACAGAAGAGTTAGATGATGCTCTTATATAAAGCCTCATTGTACACACTCTGTTTATTAACTATAAAGATAACTCATGAAAATGTGTGTGCCTCTCTGCTGTAGCGGCTGCTCATGCTTTGAGGTGTTGCAACTCTAATTCTACCAGTTAAACAAGGAAAAACTTCATGTATTGGCCCTGTAAAAGTTCTTTGCTGTGTTGTGTGATGACCACTTTGAAGGTTATTAGGCAGAATATATTAGACTCTAAGTAAAATGATTTTACAGCAAATATTCCTGCAGTTCATGCAGCGGTTTGCAGCTCTGCAAGAATTTTTATCCCTTCTATGCCTGTAAAAGATAATTCTGTTTTATTACAACTTTGGAACTCATTTTGCAAAGTTAACTATAATTCAGCTCACTTATTGAAAGCCACCCCTTCCTATGCAATCCCTGAGCTCTTATTGCATATCTAAAACATCTTTAAAAAGTAGGCTTTGCTCAGTTTGAAAAAACCCAGTTTTGCTCCCCCCATAAAATAACTTTTATGCTCTTTGACTAGTCGTATTCAGTGTAGTTATTCACATATAAACCTTTTCAGGGGGATTATTGCAAATATTCCAGATATATACACTCATGTTTCTACCTTTGAAACACATTTTAATAAAAGCAGGATCTAGAGTATTCCCATCTGGCACACTGGCTTGTTTTGGGACTACATTTAGGTACCAAAATGTATTCCTGCAGTTTAAAAACAATACCAAAAGCTTTGTGTAAAAGACAGGAAAGGTTTCTAAACAAGCATCAGAATGAGTTCAGAATATAGTCAGGCTCTTTTTGGTTTGCAAAGATGAAGCTTAAATCAATCAGTGGATTGACAAAATGTACCATGCTGACATCACACTCTATGGACTAGGCTGTCAAAAAAATTATACAACGTTATTATTTTACTGATATCAGTGATGATCCATATTAGAATAAATAAATAAATAAATTTGTGTAAACTACATTTCCTATTAGCATGTCTCAAAGTCCAGTTGCAGTACAACCAGAACGTGTAGAAAAAGGTAAAAAAAAAAATGGCTGCTACAGAGACACTACAGGCAATGAGATGTGTCGTGCTGCACCCATGGCAAAAAGCAAGAAAACAAAGCTTGATTTGATATATTGTGACACAAGGTCTACGTGAGATCTTTTTACATCAGGCTAAAGGCTGGTTGAACCACAGGGCGGTACAGTACAATAACACTGTGCTACAGCATATCAGCTGCCGTTGTATGTGTCTGTTATATAAGCATTGGATGTTCGTGCAACCAGGGGAACAAAAATACACAGCTGCAGTCTCGGTAATAGTCACAATAACATAACATGACTGTTGCCGTTACTGTTACAGTGGTTGCATATTAGTCATTATGTGGAGTCATAAAACTGGGGAGGGGAAAGCCGTGATACCACTCAATGGGAGCAGCCTGCTGAAATAGACCAGGGACTTGAATGATTTCCCTTTTGCTTCCTAGGAAGTAAAATGGAATTTCTGACTTGCGCTTTGGTAATCTAGATCTAGATTACATATGAATTTATTTATACATTCATTGCTCTAGTATTCCCATCAAACCATGCCTTTTCTGCCACACTAGTAAATAGTATTACATTGTACGAAACCTTATGTAAGTAAAATGACGGACTCTCAAATGCAATTTGATAGGAACCCTATGGGTGCATGTGTGTGTGTGTGTGTGTGTGTGTGTGCGCGCATGTGGATCAATGATGCGACAGATTCCACCAGGTGCTGATTGCATGTTCGTGTGCCAAGGCGATGTTAAGTATGCAGCAGGTGTGAGAATGTGTGTGTTTGTCTGCTGATTGCTTGTGCTGCTGGTGAAGGTCATGGATTTAATCAAACTACACGTCACTTGTCCCAGAAAGGCGGTATATTATCACACTAACACACACACACACACACACACACACACTCACACACACAAAGCTGCTGTTCATCCACGGATAGCAGAATGGAAAAGTGGCCTAAAAGTAATGTGATTTCTCACTATGGAAGTAAGTTCTTCCACCTGGTTGCTGTACTCGCTTGCATACAGACAGTATTTTTAGGCAAATCATTCATCATAGGGGCACAAAGTCCACTAGTCCAATCCCCAGCAGACCTGAGAGAACACTGGAAAAAGGATTTGGGTGTGTAGGTGAAAGGAAAAAGAAAGAAGAAGGAAGAAAAAGGAATGATAATTCTCAGAGCGTTTCGGCTCTATCCTCCCCCTGTCAGCTTCTACAGTATGGGGTGCATGTGTGTGTGTGTGTGTGTGTGTGTGTGTGTTCCTGTTGGCTAGGCTGTAGGAGCAGGGTGGAAAAGCAGCTTTTCTCTGGAGACGTTGCATCCGGAGAGCCCTGGCTGGGCAGCCAGAGAGGCACAAAGGACCCCGGTGCTGGAGGACACACAGGGCACCCCATGCCAGGCCTGGCGTCCACACAACTGCCTGATCAAAAACTTTCTTCAAGAATGGTCGCTTGGCTATAAGCGGAGTCTTTTTCTCCTAAACTGCTGTTTGCTGCTCTGCTTTTCCACCTCCAGCTCACTCCAGTTTCGCCTTCCCTCTGTTTCTCCTGCTCTTCTTGCCTCTTTTTGTTCTCAAGCTGCTCCTCTTGTCTGCCCCATGGGAAACGTGTTACTTCACTCGGTTCCCTTATGATTAATGATTTACCGGAGATATGGAAAAGGTAGAAGAAGGCTGAAGCACCAAGATACGCTCACGTACACATAGAAGACACATATGAAAGCAAAAGTTATGACACAAAGATTGGAACTTTAATTTGAGCTATAAATTTTATATTCAGTGTGCAGAGCTGAACGTGTGTATTAAACATGTAGAGGTTGTATTTTTCTTACAACAGAGATTAGAAGTGGCCTCAGATCTGGTGTCTTATTAATTATTCATCCAATCACCAGAGAGTCAGTGTGCATTTATGCCAATCGATAGCTCTTAGATATGATATAGTTCTGCTACTCAACACACACCCCTAGTCGGCACGAAGTGATTGAGATGTGATCCTCTTGTACACTTGCTCTAATTGGATTCTGGTAATTCTATTTCTGCTACTTTATTCTTCAAAAACTTGCAAGTTATTATCAATAACCATTAAAAAAAAGTTTTGTATTCATGTCATTTTTCCACATCAAAAGGAAATTAAATAATTAATGTCTTTACTGTCAGAAGTCAAGATGAAAATGTGAAGGATCTGTGTCACAAAATAGCAGTGCCTGACCAAAATGTCCCTTTTCTTACTGGGATCAAGTTAGAATGGTTATTTAGCCCTTCCGCAAGGGTTTATTTAGATATACAACTCCATCCGTACGTCACACAAGGAATATCTGAAGGTTTGGAGCATGAGATGGAATTAAGATTGAATCACTGTTTTGCTTTATTTGTAACAGAAACAGCATTTTGGTCTACTTGCATCTGCTTTGTAAGTTCTATGTCAAAAGATGCTTCGAATAAAACAAACATTTGTGAAAAATAGCTCCTCAGCTTTGGGCTGCAGGGCAAAGTCACCCCCAGGAATGTTTATAAGGAATGTCATTGTGCCATCAAAACAAGCCAGAAGCAGAGTTTTCACCTCAGATATTTATGTTATATTACTTAAAAGAGGAGCAGCAAAGGCTCACATGGCAGAAGCTGGAAGATACAAAAGTTTCTCTTCTTTAGGTAATTGCTAAAAAAGATTAAATCGATATAAAAGCAGTTGTAATTCTGCTCATTAACAGACAAACACTTTCACTCTCACTTTTTGTCCTTTCTAACAGTAAGCATGGAAATAATGTGATTTATTGGAACAGTGGTTCCTAACCTTTTCAGGAGTGTGACTCCCTCGAGGAATGAATATACTACACATTGCCTTTTTACACTTGTAGCCTTTACACTTAATTTGAATTATACTGTTCAGGGGTCATGCATACTATAAAGTGTTGGGAGACTGCTCATGACTCTTGCATTAAAGGCCGAAATTAGCGGAGAGACTAAAAGTTTGCTATATTTTATTCAGTGTTGTTCCTGGCACCAGTAATGACCCCTCCAATCAGTTCAAGCTACATTAGAAAAAATATGCTGGATTTGGACAGGAGTGGTTACAACATGGTGGGGGAGTGTTTGTGTAATATCAGAAACTGCAGACTGTAACATTCCAGTAAAATCATACAGATAACAGGGCCAGCATGGGTCAGGACACGAGCGCACACACAGAAATCCAAACATGCTAAATAACAAAAAGATCTAATGACCTTCCATTTGCCTCTTGTATGAGTAAAATCCCAGTGGCGGCATGTTTCTGAAACAAAGCGCTCTCCTCCTTTCCAACTTTATACTGGTTTCAGTGCTAATTGCTCTGTTCTCTCGCTTTCTGTCGCACATAGTTCAAGTCAAACATTGGCTCCCTGCCGGCTTTACCATAAAGGGCATAAAGAGGAGAGGCTGTGTGATGTGTGATTGCGGAAGGGTTAGGGGGCTATGGCTGAGTTACCTATGTGTGTGTGTGTGCATGCTATTGTGTGTGTATGAGAGTGTTCTTTAGAAAGTTGTGTAAAGCTTGCTGGTTCTCGGGAGATGCGCTCCATAATGGTCACTATGGCAACAGGCTTTCAAGATGGAACCCTTCGAGTACCCCTCGAGTGCCACAGCTCCAAGAGCACAGAGCAGCCTCTGTGTGTGTGTGTGTGTGTGTGTGTGTGTGTGCATGGGTGCATGTTTTTGTGTGTACACAGGCGTTAGTTGAAGCAAGCTACTTAAAAATTGATACATCAAGCGTCAGTGGAGAAATCTAACAAGATTGAGTCTGACGTCCTTCACGGCCACCGGGGTCGCATCTGTGTGTGTGTTTATGTGTGTTTGTGCTCATGTGTACATACCCGTGAAACATGCTTCTGGTCGGACTGACATCACACTAAATGAACTTGGGACAGACGCTAATGAAAACAGAGTACCTTATACATTAGGCGTTCACATGGAGGGAAATCGTGAGACGTGTGGTGGTACTTCACAACATAAACAGATCATTTCAGGTGATGGCTGCTCTGCACAACACCTTGTCAGCCCTGCAGAGCATTTTAGCCTTTAAAAGCTGCAGGAGAATGTAAATTGTGACTCAAAGTGTCTTCTGCAATGTGAGTGTTTTTGGTGCAGTATGAGTTTACTTTAGTTGAGTAAAGACTGTTGCTTAGTGCACTGCTGCTGGTGTGTGTGTGTGTGTGTGTGTGTGTGTGTGTGTGTGTGTGTGTGTGTGTGTGTGTAGGGAATAAAAAGGAGAGTCGTGTGTGATAAAGATATCAGCATCCAAAGCCAGCTTCCCTTTCAAATCTTTAAATCCCCAGTTTATAACAACTTTAAACCCCATGATCTTCTCTAATACAACTAAACCTGCAAAACTTATACAAACACACATGTGTGATGCTGTGTGTGTTGGTGATCCCAGCAGAAGTGTACCTGATGCAGTGAGCAATTTTAAAACCATTTGCCTAAAATGATTCATGATGTAACTTTTGGATTGTTTTGTCCTCCACCTGTTGAGTTTCCTCAGATTCGTTAAGGAGATTTCAGTTCATGAATTTTTTTTTTTGGAGTAACCTTCTTTATGTTTGGTTGTTTGCTAAGTTATTGGCTACAATATGTTATAACATTAAGTTAAGAGCCCTTTTTGACCCTTGAAGGATTTAAAAGGAGAGTATTAAGGCATAAAACAACAAGACAAAAGGAAGTTCTCTGAATATGGTCAGGTATAGGAACTGAAAAGCAGTGACAAATCAGCCAATGTCCAAAGAAAAGGTTAAACAGATCTTCAATGCTCAATACTAAAGTCTGGCTCCTTGGAGACAACATGTAATTAAAGGAATAATTAGACTTTAGCACATATTCTAAAATTGTAAAAAGTTGTTAACCCTAACAGATACAAACATAGTCCTTTAGGAAGGAAAATTACACCTAAACACAAACCTGTCTGCCATATCTGTGGACATGCTGCATGAGGGATTTGACAGAAACACAATCAGCCAAAACAATAAATCACGAGAGGCGAGTAACAAATAGGGTTTTGTTTTATGATGCAATCTTTTATAGCACATGCCAAAAAGCAATCACCATTGATCACAATACGCAAAGTTCTGTAAGAGAAAGACGAGCCATGATCACATGCGTGGAAACCGGGCATGAGACGTTAGACGTGACCGCATGGGAGCTGTGCTCCTTTGTGACTGAACCAACTCTTACTGTGTATACGGAGTCTTATGAGTTACACATACAAACAAGGGGTCAGACTGCATATCAAATGGCTCGTGATGTCCACTACATGAAGCACATGAGTACACTCAGGCTGCTTTCTGATCTACTCTCTTTCCTTTGGATACCAGCCAATTACAGAGAGCAGCCAAGGAGAACTTCGAGGACGAGGCTCTTTTTCCTTCTAGTTCTCCATCTTTCTCTTTTTCTGTTCTCCCTTATCACTCTCCTCTCCCTATTGTCTCTGTGTTTCTGTTTTTGTTTGTGTCCTGTCTGTCTTTCTTACTTCCTTTCTCACCATCTCTCATTGAGTCGTGTGTATGTGTGTGTGTGTCTGCTTTCACATGTGTGTCTTTATTTCCCAGTGGGCTGTCTGTCATACTTTGACCCTGACCTTCTCCAGAGCTCCTGCACAAATATTTACTCTCTCGCTGACAGGCACACACACACATACATAAACCACTCGAGGAAAAAAAAAAAAAAAAAAAAATCACAGTGAAAGACAGGAAGCTCAATTTCAGAGCAATTACAGCAAACACACCTACATGGACACACACTTTTCCAGCAGTAACCCAAGCTGATGGATCGCTAATTTTGGGCCTGTGTGATTATCGTGTAGTCTAAAAACAGATTAAATGGGTACCAGGTGCATGTGCATGTGTGTTTATGTGAAGGAGGTCATGGGCGAGGGACAGAAAAGAAAAGGGAGAATAAGAGGAGAGAAAAAAAAGAGCGAGAGCTTGACAGGCCTATAGATGTCTTGTGGGAGTTGGCTTTGCAGTCTGAATAAGTTATTCTGTCTTTGCTGCTATCAAGGTAAAGGCCAGAAGAATGCACAGATTCACCACCCCCTTTAAATGACGGCAGCTAAACAGACCAACAAAAACACAACACACACTCAAAGCTCTAGTTTCCACACATTTAAACTTTTCTTACCACAATCATTTCGTCTCTCAAGGGACGCATTGTTCATCTTGATTAAAATCCCACCCACAGAGCTTTAACACATCCCAAACACACACAACCTCTCCCCATATACACACTGCTACACGCACAACATTGCAGCAAACGTGCCAACATCAGCGGGCCCCGTGACCAGCGGAGTGTGTGTAGGAGGAGCGGTGCACCTCCTTTCTTCACCCACGTTATTTTCAGTTCATCACTCTCAATAATTCATCCTTTCAGGCAGAGAAGGAATGGAGAGCTCCTTGCTTCTTTCTCTGCGTCCGTTTTACACACACACACACACTCACACACACTCACTGGCGTACCTGTCAAGTGGTAGGCCATTTTCTTGCTGTCTTTAATCTGTGAACTTTGTCAGCCAAACTCACAGCAAATTAAATTGAAATAGCAGGAGAATGTTTTATTCTCATTCAAGGTGGACGTTCACACAGATGTCAAAATACAGTTACGATCACTGGATTTATTGTGAATGAATTACAGAGGGAGTAACTGCTCTTTGGACATGAAAACTTGACATTTGAGACCTTGTACAACGTGTGTGTAAAAAGTCAATTGAGGCAGCGCCCCCTGTTGAAAACTCTCTTCAAAAACTGATTGTGCTCCCTCAAAATGCAGCGCTGGATGCGCTCGGTAAATACTTTTTTGATAGATAAAAGCACTGTGAAGAAAATAACATAATTTCCTATATGGTAGCTTTGCCGGCCTTTTAAACTGGCTGTGATGGATAGATAGTTGTGAAAAGAAAAAAAAATCCATACCACCGCTCTTAAGGTTTGTTGTGAGGATAAACCGTGCCAGTTTGGTGAAAAATGGGAAAAAAGAAAAAGAAAAGTGTGGCTTTTTTTCCATAGGAATTCAGTGGCGCAGAAAATCCAATATAGCAGAAATCGACATCGCGGGGGGGGGGGTAACAGACAACAGATGATGAGAACATTACCTCTTTGGTAGAGGTAAGTAATACTAAAGCAGCAGAACGGTGAAGAAAGGAGGAACTTCAGACGGCTTCATCACCTAACGCAACAATAGATTAAAGGAAAGTCCGCCTGGCTATTACTGTGAATAACTTTCAATAAAAGTGTGTGTTTGTGTGTGTGTGGGTATGCCTTAGCCTTATCTTCTGCCTCACAGATACAGAGCTGCTTGTCAGTGAATGAAGTATTCCATAAATAATACTTCTCCATACAAACCTAAGTGCAACCCACGCCCCCATTCAGCCTGCGGGACGTTATGGGTGTTGCATACAAAAGAATCGCTCCTTGGGAAAATTGCCGCTTCACGTCCTCTTTGTGTTTAAAAAAAAATAAAAAATGGGCTAATCAAAGTCCCGCAGCGGCTTTTCATCTGAGCAAAGCTTATCAAAACATCTGCCCATGAAGAAGCCCTGAAAGGTAATGGAACTCATAGACCTTAATGATGCCCTTTTACCACGGCGAGGCAGCTGTGTGCAAGCACCATGAAGTAAGTCGATGGAAATAGTGGCAGACATTATATTCACCATTTGTGCAGTTATTTTGGTCACATTTATCTTCTGTTTCATTTAGAATAGTTACAATAATATGTCATTTGCAGTTGGTGAAACTAAAGAGACATTTTCTTTATGTGTAACAAAGATGAGACGTTGTCTTCGTACTCACTACAGAATAACCTTTAATACTTTCATGTGTAAAATCTACAGATTACTTCTTCTGGCTTTTGAAGACACCAATACAGATGTGTTTTATTGTTTTCTTTTAACTCCATGACAGATTCTGTCGTGCCTTTCCTGCCACAGTTGGAACTCATGCAAGTATGTTTGCATTTTCTATGTTCATAAGCAATGTGTTTCTTTTGTGTCGAAGCACCAGCATACGTCTAACCCTCTCACCTGCTGCAGATCTTCTGCCTCTCAGCTCTCCCTTACAAAAAATCCACTCCAGTAAACAAGTTTCACTGCCTCTGCAAGGCATCATTCAAGCCTGCAGTACAGACCCCGCTGAAATAGTCCGATTCTGTTACAGCATGGTGCAGGGAAGTAAGAAAGACATAAATCAGAGAAATAAAACCTAATTCACCATTGGTTTCCTAACCAGAAATGAAATATAATTTGTCATGTCTGTTGTCAGACTATTTGTGACTGTCATTTTGTTCTGGCTACACTGCAGCTGTAAAAGTTCTTTGAATTTTGTCAAGGGTCTTTTTTGGCTTCAGAACAAAGATGCAATGGTAATATATACAAAAGCATTGACAAATTGGACTTTGAAATGGTTACATCTGTACTTTCTAGTCGAGCAAAAGTGCCTGTGTAGCGCTGGCCCAATCAGCCTGACAGGCTGATCGTACATCTGGAAGCCATCCATATACTAGAAAGAGAGTGAGGGAGGGAAGAAGGGGAAGGGGTCAATGGCTGCTTTCCTGTCCCTGGGCTTCCTGCTCAGCAGACCCACTGGCTGCCTGCATGCCTCCTCCACTCTCCCTGCGCACACATGAACCAAATGAAGAAATCTCAAGACTGATTTAACACTATAGCCACATGAAAATTATGAATTTTCCCCCGAGTGCACAGATATTTATCCATAACTGGAACTCAGCAGCAAATGGAACACAGCCAATTATTATGAACTGTATCAAAATGAGACACACTCTCTGCTCCACACCTCTCTCCTCTCTTACTGCCTGTGTCTGTGGGGAATAGAGCTATATAAGGATGGGAGGAGTTGAAACATGCTTTAACAGTTTCTCAGTCCTTGGCCTGCTTTCCTTCTTTTCTCCTAGGGTTTGTTCATACAGCTCAACCCACTGCACCAGACTTAGCTGAGCCGTCCAATATCCAGTCACACCAAAGCCACCTTTGTACCTCAGGTTTGGTTGTGGCTAACACCTCAATCATGCAAACACCACGGAAGCGAAGTCGGCTTTTGGGCTACTCAGCTTATGTGTGGCGAGTTATCGTCCATGTCAAGCGAGGAGCTGTGCTTGGAGATTCTGTGTGAATAGACATTATCTGGGTCAGTGATGTGTGGGTATGTAGACAGGGACTACGTGCGTATAGAGGATATACTGAGAGCCTAAGCCTTTGTGATTTTGTGTCATTTATTCAAACACAAAAGAGAAGGGATGAAAAAAGATGGAGAGGGAAAAAGGATGGAGCAGAGAGCCATATGAGGGAGAAGAGATAACAAAATATAAAGGAGAAATAAAGGAAAAGGTGGTTGTCATTACCCAAAGAAATGAAGAGTGAAGTGGGAACTGGGCAGAGCAGAGCAGCAGAAAGACACACACTCACAGACAGCTGGAGAGACGGATGACTGGCATGTATATCCGTTTGTCCTTTAAGTACATCTGGCTCGTAATAACACCCTGCTGCCTTACACTTCAGCAACTTAATGCCTTAATGCCAGTAGATGTGCACACACACACATTACAGACTATATATATATATATATATATATATATATATATATATATATATATATATATATATATATATATATATATATATATATATATATATAAAACTCTTGACTCTTGACTTGCTGTCTAAATCCTTCTGTTAGCTGTCCACCACCTTCCTACAGCACACCTTTATACTCTCAAGCTCCCTGAGCTGCCACCGCGAGATGAGAAAAGAAACGAGAGCAATGTGCTTGTCTCTGTGTGTGTGAGAACATGCTACTGGAGGCTGTTTTTGACATTCAAAAGTCTGTATCTGACCAACATAAAAATGCTGCCTTCACCCACTGAACACAAGCGCATTCATGTGCGCACACACAAACACACACGTGCAGTTCACTGACACGCTTGTTGTTAAGGATGGAGGCAATAAATAAATGGCACATTTCCTATCTATCTTTAAGCACACACACACAGAAGCTGTCTCCCTTTCACAGGTTTAAAGATTAGCCTTTCCTGCTACTGATTCCTAGTCAGATCCTTTATTATATTAAAAAAAAAACAAAAAAACAAAAAACAAAAACAGGCTGCATTCCTCTTATGAGGTGTTTAGTTTAAAATCTTTTGTAAAAACACTAGACAATGTCATACAGTGTTTTTAAGTGTGTGTGCTTATGCATGGCCAAAATATTTCTTTTGTTACCTCAAAGCACATCTTCACAGAGCTGTTTACAGCTCATAGATCATAACCCTGCTTGGAGTGGAAGTTTTCTTACAGAGAACAAAAAGTTTTAGCAGTAATTCCCTTCCTGCTGAGCTGCGGTCGGAGTCTGGTCTGATTGACTGAACAGCTGAGCAGGCAGGAGGCCTTTGATTGTGCCTGTTATGTGCTATTTTTCTTCTTTTTTTTTTTTAACCATCACCATGCCTTCAAGGACAAATATAATTCTGGATCTTGTTTTAAGATGAATAACTTTTTCATGGTAGTACTTGTTTAAGGTTTAAGGTACCAGGTTGAGAGTATTCTGTGGAAACCGGACAGGAACAGTTCTTGGCAGGTGATTGGATGAACCATGTATCCGTCATTGCCTAATGCAAACAAACTTTTTTCCAATCACATTAACATAGTACTTGTAGAATCAGTTGCCAAATTCAGTCCTTCAGTTTATTTATACCAGCTGCTATAATCAGCAAGGCTGAAGTCTTTTCTTGTTGTTAACAGGAATTACACCAAATCCTGCCCACAGATGCCAATTTAGACTACTGGCAGGTCCAATTTAACATGGACTGACCATAAATCCATGTTAAGTTGGCAAACACTGGGGAATTCACTCAGGATCAAAATGTCAAGAATCTCATGGTTTTGCAAATGTTTTCTTCTCATAATCACTTAGAATCTGAGCAAATCAGCGACGAAGAAGCTCTGCAAATATTCCTTTGACCCAACATAAAAATGGTCCTGTTATACTGTTATATTTCAAAATGGTTAACTAATATTTAATGGGTAGATTATTGATATTTTTCTGAGAAAAAGCCAAGAAATGTTGCTCACTGATTATTTTTATTTAAAGTGACTATACTGTACATGTTGCAGGACATGCAGCGACTTGCAATTTGATCCTGTTTCTTTCTGCATCACAGTGTTCTGAATATTAACAGTGCAGACAATTCCCGCAAAATCAGATGCACACTGGACTTGTTACGGAGTGGTTTGCACTTTGAGGAGTGAGGAGAACAGCAGGTGAGCTAAGTAGAATCAGTGACGCGACTTTGAAAGGTTCCTCTTGTAATCTAAGTCCTTGCTTCATGCTGGGAGCCTCAAACAGACAAATGAATGAGAGAAAACGGGGAAACAAGGAGTCAGTTTGACAGCAGTAGCCAGCGGGCGTACTTACACACATGTCATGCTGACCCATATTACATTTGCCCACTCAAAAAAAAAGAAGAGATGAGAGCACGAAAACTTGTGTAGAGGTGACAGGTGTCTGTCCTTTCTTTACTTCGTCTCCCCCATCTCTCAGGCATCTGAGGCAGTAATTGGTGCTGTCAGTAACACTGTGAAGGACAGAAAGCACAAACACACACACAGATGCATACGCATACACTCACACTTCTGCCCTTCAGCACGGACCACTAGGGCTTAAAGTAAGAGAGGTTTGAGAGGAGTATTCACCACATTCGCTACCAGCTGTGAGAGGCAGAGACATCAGAGGAGGGCAAGGGAGTACGAGGTAGAAATGGAGGCAGTCACCGACAGAAACAGAGAGGGCAAACAGGAACAGAATGCACAAGAGACCCAGGAAGAATAGAAAAGCGCGCGGGGGGAAAGAGGTGGAGGAGCTACACCTCTTGGAGAGGGATGGAGGAGAAGTGACAAGAATGTGTGAATGTGACAGAAAGGCAGAGAGGAAAGGAGTATGTGTTTGAATCAGAGCGAGAGGGATTATGCAACTCCACTGGTGACAAAGCAGATGAGCATGAGTTCAAGTGACTGAGCAGAGAAGCCATGGCCTTCCTAACTGTGTCTTCAGTGCACGAATAAGGCAGAAAAAAAAAAGAGGAAGCCACATAAATAAGCTAGAGACCAGTGGTAATATAGTAAAAATAAGGTCGTTAATCCTTTCATGATTTTGTATTATTCTTGATTACAAGTGTAACTGACAGCTGATCCTGCTGATTCGTTGCTGTTTCCAAATTCCATTTCACCAGAACCAATCTTCCCACTAGTGACCCATATACTGAAATGACTTTAAAAACATGCTGATCTTGCACATATGTTTTCTCCTTTCAATAAATGGTCAAAAAAAAGAAGAAGAAAAGATTGCAACATTGGACGAGTAAAGGTAGGAAATGGTTCTCAGCGTTGAGCTCCAGCATGCCGGGCTAAACTGCAGACAGTCTTTCTCTCTGGAGGTTGCCTGTTCTCCCTAAGTTGGCCATCGGTGTGAGCGTTTAAACTTGTCTGTGTTCGCTCTGTGACGGACTGGACCTGCTCCAGATGTTTCATGCTTCTAGCTGAATGTCAGCCACTGGAGTAGAGTCCCAGCTGAAGGAAACACATGTGGTCTTGGGGTAAGCAGCAAAACAGCAAAGCGAAACAAAGAACTACCAGAACTGCTACTTTGTTTTCTGCATTAACAACATTTCTAACCAGTAGCATAAGGTCGTGCCAGTACTGTGTATACTGTCTGTGTTAAACTGGAACTGAGATGAGAAAACCAGGTAGCCTGTTGGTGCTTATGTTATTAAAAAAATGACAACTCCATCCTCCACAAATCCCATTATGTTTCTTTTTCACAGTCTGTTGATTCCTCATCTGTTTAAAGTGGGAGAACATTGTCTGTAAGCAACTTCTTTTAAAGCCATGAAACAGTTAATCAGATTTAATCTATTTCCGTGTCCACCATTAATCACATCAAAACACATACACACATTTAAACACACTTCGCCTGAAGGGATTAAGAAACATTGGACTGTAAAAGACAAAAAGAGAAAGATGAACCCTTGATCTATAAATGTTTAATGAGGAGATAAGGGCTGCCAGGAGGAGAAGGGGGACAGAGGGAGAAATGGTGAGGTGAAAAAGGAAGACAAAGCCAGAGGAGATGGGTGAGGAGAAAAATGGGTGACTCGTAGTGAGTGAGAGGTGGAGAATGGTCTAATTATAGAAGCAGACACCAAATCATGGTTAGAAAATAACAGAGGGAAGGAGAAAGAGCCAGATATGGAGGGAAAAAAAAAAGGCTGTAATAGGAGGTGTCTGGTGTTTGTCTAACACAGAGAGAGGCTAGTAATGATTCCATTAGCGCTTCACACTGAGACAGAGAGACAGGGCAACAGAGGGAGAGAGAGAGAGAGAGAGCGGGATCGGGAGGCAGAGGGGGGGAAGGTGAGTCGTAGAGAGAGGCCAAAAAGACTAGTCAGGCTCACACAGAACACGAGGAAACAACTTGTAGCATCAGTGCAGCTGAATCTCTGTTTTTGCAGCTGAATCTCTTGCAAAAACAAGAAAATCCAGGCTGTCCATTAAGCGACTTGCCCACAAGTATGATGATTTCACAAACGCCTCTATTTCTCTCCCACACCTCCCCATTTGGTTCTTTTGTGTGTCAGAAAAAAGAGAGGACGATTTAATGCATTAACAGCATGTTTCTCGCGGTGAAAGACTGCCAGACTGTGTCAGGGCAGAAACCTTTTGTTTGGAGCCAATGCAAAGCACCGAGAGGACTCTTTAAAAGCATGGCCCTAGTCCTCATGAGGACACATTAAAGTGCAACATATTGTTTATCTCTGTGCCATATTATGTATTTTCTGCCTGTTAAAATGAGGCTGATTATGAATGCAGCCACATTAGCTGGATAAGTGAATTGTGTGTGTGTGTGTGTGTGTGTGTGTGTGTGTGGGGGGGGGGGGGTTATCAAAATAGAAGCATGTGCAGGCAAAGTAGCACAGCCTTCAAAGTTATTTGAAACAAAAGAAAGCTGGTTTCCAAGGTGGGAATTTGGCATTTTTTTCACCGGCAACAAAAAGACATGAGGTATGTTTGGCTGACAAACGTGGGGCGGGAAATTCTCCTGCTGGATAATATTTATTGCTATGCAAATCCCTCGCAAGTTCCCGCAAAGACATTTTTCCTAATACTGAGTAGGTGGAGGAGAGACACCCCTGCGGGAAAAAGACGCTTCTGCGCACCACAAAGGAATTAAATCTCCTGGAAAATATGTCTGCTTGTTTCCAAAGTAATTACATGAGACAGCATGCCTTCAAATAAACGGAAATCTTCTTTCCCTGCTGTGCTGAAGATACCAGACACACACCTTTCCTTCATGTCCACACCTCATCTGTCTGACCACAACCTGTTAGTCAACTGACACATAGATTTTCTGACCTCCAACCTTAGACTGTAGATGAGAGTCTATCATTAACTTTGCAGGCAACCCAAGCACATCCATGCATTCACACACACACATGGATACACTGCAGCATGCGGTTATTGAGTTAAAACTAGCTTGTTAAATGCTTTGACATGATTGTATTTATTTTCACTGGAGTCATAAAACGTTAGTAAGAAACTGATGAAGTCATGGAGACCACTCGGGTCAAACGCTCTGCTGTGTCAGGCTCGTATTAGGGAAAGTTCCAATACAGGGAATGTGATAATCATCTACACTGTAGATGGTTATCATGCTTCATAATCTGTCAGTGAGATCACCTGACATGTAACTATGTCAGACAGACAGACAGACATGTAGCTCAGCAGTCTGTGTCTTATGATTGAGATGCAGCAAGTGTTCTGCCACAATCTGTGCGCATTACCAGCCCGCAAACTGCACAGCACAGTTTGTTCTTATTCAGTGGTCTCCAAGGCCCAGCTGCCAAGTTTTCTGAGCGTCTTGGCTGCTTCCTCTCCCAAACAAGTGAAATTGCATTGTGCGCACCCATTTCAAGTCTGCAGAGATGAATATCTATGATTCCATTTTCTTTTCGGGAAGGAAGCGAGTCTTTGGGGACAGGTGACAGCACGAGCGTAATACAGCTTCCTCAGTCAAATGCACGCATGCACAGTACGCACACACGCACATACTAACTCACGCATATACGGCACGCACCATCTGGGGAGTTTTACAACTCAATAATCTGCTTCCAAAAGCATACCTTTTCCCTTTCTTGCGACTACACAGCACACATCAATAAGCACCGTCTCAAACACACTCATGCAGCTCTCCTCCATGAAGAAGGGGAAATAAGATATTCAGCTCTGACAAACACACACAAATATGAAGAGGAGATGCCTCAAAGCAAATCCGACCCTTTCTTCTGCAAGAGCTGTCCTTGGTGTGTTGGAGGTGACGACACCCACACATATGCACACATAAAGTGCAACTATACGCTCAATATACAGTTAACATTAAACTCTCAGTTTCACAGCAAGGTTTACCGATGGAGCTGCATAAACAGACATACTCGCATTTCAGAGGTATACAAAGATAGGCACACACACACACACACACACACACACATACACACACACAGAGGCTGTTTTTACATTTTTACTCTTGGCTTGATGCCATGTGTACGTTGTGAGCATTTTTTTAAGATACTTTGACACATTGGTTTTTATTTTCCTTTCAGAAAACAGGCGATCATTTACAAGATCTGTGTGTAAACTCACACACACTATTTTAGCTAAAGAACATTATAGTATTAGAACTGACAGCACCAGCAAACATTTCTCTCTGTTACTCTTTTTTTACATGATCCGCTCTACAGGACTTGCTTCCTCAGAAACACACATATGTACGCACTTAAAACTCCATCCCACACATGCTTCAGCATCCCCCCCCACCCAACTTACGTTGGCAGACGTCCTTGTTCTCCTCAAAGCCTGGTTTGCACACACACCTCCCGATGGGAACCAGCCAGCCTCCGTCTGCACTACAGTACATTTTGGGGGCTTCAAACTCCTCCGAGTCATTCACGCACACACCGTGGACCTCAACCAGCGCAGTGTCTCCCCCTGTTATTGTGTCGGAGAACTGGGCCAAGTTAAGCACAGTGAGCGGACACTGCTTGTAGAAGACCCTGACTGAGACCAGAGCGATACAGGCGCCCAGGTCCTGGAAGGCTAGGTAGAAGCCCTTTTTACTCAAGTTGCTGATATCTCGCACCTCCGTGTTCAGCTTCATGACGCGGTCACCAACATCCACCTGTGGATAAGAGATACATTCATTCATCTAACAGACATTCAGTTTTGTCCTACATGATAATAATAAGGATATTGTTTACAAGACAACTAAATAAGACGATTTGGATTGAAAACCCCAACTTTATGTAATATTTGGGAAATAGTGTTTATCTAATGTAGGAAAGGCATCTTTTCTCCATTAAATCATCCAGTCATGTATAAGAATGCAGCTGAAAGGTGACGTAGTATAAATTAAATATGGAAAAGCAGTAAAACATAATACTGACAACACCTGAATTTATTTGGAAATCTTTACTGACATCTTTCTGTCAGTATCTTTATGAAATCTTTACTGAAAGCATTTTCATAATGCAATAGTTTATGCTTATTACAGTACTAGTTTTCATGCTAAATGCATAGCTTGTGTGTGTCATACCTGTGTAAAGCTCTCATCCGCAGCAATTGTATCGATCTTGACATACTGGCTTTCCTTGATGAACCACAGGTTGGCGTTGTTGGACTCATAGTAGTACATGTTGAAAGTCTGCAAAACAAGCACTGTGCATCAGTTCTCACGCTAGATAAATGACCGGCAATCAGACATAACTTTAATAAAGCAGCTTCTGCTTATTTTCTAAGTTCACTCCATCATTCAACACGCATCGTCTGTACTGAATGAATGTGCAGCTGTCCACTGTCAGTACATCCTCAACTCTTTCTGGATATGTTGAGAAAGGGTGTAAGAGTTAGTTAAGCAGATATAACCTGATACAGGGCAAAAGATTTATGCTGTCGGATTGATTAATGAAAAAGATCTGATAGTCATCAAATATATGCTTAAAACTGGAAGGAGACGATTGGCTAAAAAGCACAGAGAGCATGTTTTATTTCATTCTGCATCTTATTCTCATTCCTCATCATCTTTTTATCTATTCATGATCCATCAACTGTATTTCAACTAGCATGTGTGTTTGCAGTCACTGGAAAAGGGTGAAAACATTAATGCTCTGCAGTTTAATGTTTAAGGAGAGCATTGATTTCATCCATTCATTATTTATACCCAACTGCAGGGTTGCTGGAGCAAATCCCAGCTACTGTCAGCGCCCACTGGACAGGTCGCCGTTTCAGAGAGACAAATAAACCACCCACACTCACATTCACTTTCATTTCAAAACGATTAACCGAACATGCATGTTTGTGAACTGCGAAAGGAAGCCGGAGTACCACGTATGCACAGGGAGAACACGACAAATCCACACAGCTGTGGAGCCAGGAACCTTCATGGTGTGAGGGGACAGTGCTAACCATCGCATCACTATACATGCCGCCTGCACTTGTTTCATGCAAGTGATAATTATATTACAAACACTCATTTTTCAGCTGCCTGTGAAGTAAGATGTTAACATGCTTTTGCAAAGACGGAACGTTGTTAAATTATCCAGCATGCTGAAAAACTATGAAACACGGATCTATCACTCAATGCTAATTTTCCACTGTTAAGTGACTCCATTTTTCTCCTTTGAAGTTCCCATTATGTGTGTATAGGGAGTATTTTGTTTCAGTAAATGTCCTGCTTTGTGTTCCACTTATTAAAAATGTCTTTATGAATGCAATATGTGTACATGTATGAGCTGTCAAACACTGCTGTAAAAACAGCTTCAATTATGTTCTAGAGGAGCATCTTGTCCAGAGTAGTTATTGGAACAATTTCTGCCTCCATTATGCTTTTTTCTTTTTTTTCTTTTAAACTTTCTTCACTTCAAAGAGCAGACAGTTACACAACAGCACCCATGGAGCCGGTCAGACTTCAATGTTTTGCTCACCATGAGCGAACTTAAAGCAGCACAAAAGCAACAGGAGGACTTAGTCACACACAACACTTGTGTGGACGTTTGTTATCTAACCATTAGAGCTCCCATGCTGTCCATGTGTCAGAAAGCCTGTTAGTGTGTTATCAGCAGTGTGTGCAATGATACAGACCTCTTTGCAGGTACCAGGGACCCCTGGCAGGCTGTTACAGTCTCTCAGGGTGAACTTGATCTCAATGTAGACGCGCTGCGCTCCATCCCGGCTGATGTGGCGTGTCCGCAGCCAGTTGTTTTGATTGGCTTCCATGACGTTACACACCTGGTAGGTCCTCATCGGGGTGTTCCTCTCATCCATCACGCTGATCTCCTCCCACTGAGGAGGAGAAAGAGAGAGAGAGAGAGATATGTTACTTTGCTGTTTCAAACACATTTATGAGGCAGGCTCAAGATCTTTCATAACGTAATTGATTTTTTTCTTTTAAAGGACAGCAAAATAGTGAAGGCTAGAGGAGGAACTTTAATAGAGTTTAGGAGGTGGGAAAAACAATAAAAGAAGCAAGATGGGGAATGGAGTGAAGAGTGGAATAAATCTGTCTGGTTTATTCAGAAAAGAGTTAGAGCCCTGCTGAGAAACATGTGGCCTGAAGGGGAAATTATTTGAACTAAAACATAGATTATAATCAAAGGACGAGTGGAAATGAAGCTGAGGTAGCACACGGCGGCCTGACAACACTACCACTCAGATATGATCTAGTCTCTTCATTAGTAGATGGACTAAGGTTCAAAAATGGCTGAAGGGGGGAAACTGGGCCTGGGTTCAGTGAACTGTGGTTCAGTGCAAACCACCACTAACCCCACATGTTCTGTTTTCATGTCTGGTTGAATATGAGTGATGATCTGTGTCAAGATGGCTGAAGGAATGCTTTTGTCCATGCTGCACATGAGCGCAGATCCAGCCTGTTTTTCTAGAGTGAATGCCTGATTTAGAGCTTAAAGAAGTAAACGTGTGTACAAGAGTAAAGAGAGAGAGAGAGAGAGAGAGAGAGAGAGGAAAAAAAGAGTGTTAGAAGGAGTAGGTAGGACAGAGCTACTTTGTCTCCCGTCATCTGCTACCATCTGTTTCCACTTTTGACTAAGGCTGTAATTGAGAACACTTCTTGCATGAGTAGAAAAACATTTCTATCAAACACACACACACAGCGCACACACACACAGCGCACACACAAATCTTTCTTGCTCCGTAAAGAAAAAGAAAATAAACCAATATCTTTAGATATTTGATCCATTTACATTGAGGCTCACCGAATGTTTTGGACACACACACATCTCAAAACCCACAAACACAAACTGGATGACTCTGTTTGTGGTGAAGGATGAAAGGACCACCGTCTCCGCTCTAAGCTTCTGTCATCATGTTAAGACTAAAGCTTTGACCTCTAAAGTGTGGAGCATACATCATCTTTGCAGCTGCCAGATAATATAAATATGTGATGTATACACACACACACTCACACACATTGCATGCACCTGCATGTATGAAACAGTGTTTTCCATTCTTCTTCCCAACATATGGACTCTTGGAATGGATCTGTTGGTATCGGATCATTAGCATTAGTGTGAGTGTGTTAGCCAACATGCACCTTGCCTGAAAGTTGCAAATTATAATGCAAACTGCTGGTGATTAAATCTAACCACACACTGTTTGTCCAAGAAATATGAAAGCCGTTACTGACATGAATCGCATGTCAGTCACTAACGAAGATGTAGCAGTATTGCAGTACCCCGTGTATTAAAAAGTACAACTAAAGGGGCACCGCAGTAACCGCTCCTGACCGTTTGTCAGTGTGTGTTGTGAAAATGTTGGGGTGAAAATGTACTCAAGAAAAATCACTCCCAGTCATATTTAACAGGTCCCAATTTTCAAACAATGAAAGAAAACGCCAGACCAGTGATAAGAAAAAAAAAAAAAAAAAACAGCAAAAATTCAAAGAAACCTTCAAACAAGTGAAGTCCAAGCTGACGTTGGATTCTTGAAGTTAATCTGATGTGAAGGCTCAACAACCCGTCAAAGGTTTGACGCATTTCCCCTCTGAGACCTTGGCGCTAAAACAGACCCACATACAGCCGCACACAAACCTGCACACACACCAGCTTTCTCCCACATTCAGATGCTTTCAATCGCCATGGCCTCCACTGTGTATGAGTTGGAGCTCAAACAAAACTAGCTCCATCTAGTTTCTGACCCAACGGCCCCTTCAGCAAAGCAGCAGAGAGGAGTAGAAAAACAGTTAAGATGAAGAAGGGACGAAAAGAGGCACAAATCTGTTTAAGCTGTTGCACCCAGCTGACACAAATGTCCCTGACAGGCTGTTTAAAGTTTGAAGATTACACACAGCATAAAGGATGTATCACTGGAGCCTTGCTCAACAATGTGAGCATGCTGCTGCTGAGATTCGTTGTGATCACCAGCACTCCATTCAATCACAGAACAAAACACAAGACCGAGAGAGAAAAGAGAGGGAGCGAAGAATGAATGTTGGTAAATTACAGGCACGCCTGGCAGCTAAATAGACCCATCTGTGCAGACCCAAGACCAGTCGGACATCACAGGACGGTCACACACACATCCACCCACACAACCTTGCAACGCTGAGCCCCCTGGGAGTGGTGATTAAAGCATTTATGGGAATAGTCATTGAGAGATAAAGAGGGCTTTATGATGTCTTTGTTTATTTCTTTGTAGACAGAGTTTGGAGTGGCTGGATTACTGCCACTTCCTGCTGAGTGACTAATTCCCTCGCTGGCGAGTCTGTTCAGTGTCGCTTTGGCCGGGTGCAAAGCACAGGTGTGTTTAAGGACATTAAAACAATCTCTTTTGCCCAATATCTGCCAACAATACCACAGCTGCTTGAGAGGAAATCTACTGAAAATGCAACTGGGAAATGTTTTTGATAGGCTCAAGAGTTTACACCCACTCTTACTTAGCAACCATGTGCACAAATAACACACACACACACACACACTCACAAACTTCAAACAGCTACGCATTGGTTCAGTGGGAACAGTAATTAACATTTAGAATGAAAACGCCCTCCCTGAACCCTCAATCACTTTGGCCAATCAGCACAGAGCCCACCTGATTGCTTTGAAGTGAAGCAGAGATGTCAGATTGGGGTTTTACTTAAACCATTCACCAGCTTAACATAATACCCCCCCCCCTCTGCAATCATCTGATGGGTACACCTACGAGGACATGATTGGCCTGCAAACTCTTGAAACAAGCTCCGACTTCGACGAGGGAGGCAGAGAGTGGTTAGGCTTGGTCTAAACAGATATGGAAGATGAGGTGAAACGGGAAGGGTTGGGGAGAGGCTGAGCCTCTTATTTTCAAACATCATTAGGACGTATCTGTTTTGTATCCTTCAGTAGGAAAACCCCCACACAGTGACAGAAGTGGGTCGCTTCACTCAGCCTCAGCCACATCCGGCCTCGCACGACCTGGATTAAGAGTGACCTGGGAGGGTCAAGTGTCGTTTTGGACTAATTCAGGTAGACACTGGTCTCATATTAGTGGGAATTGCCTCTCACTGGGAATAATCCCCAGGATTAAGGTTCTTGGGTCAACTAGATAATCCTCTGATATGAAACACGGGGGCTTCTTGCAGCCCTGGCAACTTTTCTTCTCAAAGTACATCACTCTCTTGATGGTTTATTCCCATTTAGATCCAAAAAGTATTAATACATCATTTATCTACAGTAGTATCAGTATTTTTACGAAGCGGACTCCCTTATGTACAGTGTTACTTACAGAAGTACCATTTTGTCTTTGGAAACATTTAGTTGGCTTTATAAACCTGAATAGTGCCTGTTCATAATGTTTAATGCTGTTTGGTTTTTGTCAAACAGATTAAGACACCGGCGTGAACGAATCTACAGATTACTGTGAAGATTTAAAAAGTTTTCCTCATAGCAGACTTCTGCATGTAACATCGGGAATCCACGGTTGAACCCTGCAGGAATTCATATGCCTGCCCTTGGTGTAAACAACAGAACAGAGAAGTTCACAGCTGTAGGATTAACCTGGACTAAACCCTTGCAAACATACGACGCGACAAACAAAAACAAACATAAAAAATGTAATAATCCCTGCAGACCAGATCAAACAGCAGACAGGAAATGTGTTCAGATGTTGACATAACCTGTGCAAAACTAAACAGCTTCAAAAGCAACATGTTGATGTAAGGCATTATCAATTTTCTTCTAAAACCTGTTTCAGAAATGTTTGTTTTGTTCTGTCATTATGTTTTAAAAGAAATGCGTTGAGGTTTAGAAGACGGTGTGTTTCATTTGAATAAAACATTGAAATGAATGTTTCAGTATTTAAAAGGTTTTCTAATAATCATGCATGCTGTTTTCATTTTCACATTTTCAGTCAGAAAAAGCCCAGTAATGTAAGAATGCAGAAAAAGAGAAACACCCAAATGACAATAGCAATACCTGCAAAGACTCAATTCTTTTCAATTGATCAAATAAAGCAGCTAATAAAATAATAGGAAAAATGAAATATGTCCTGTATACTTTTATGTTTAGCAAAATCTTGTTGCTGTTATAAAGAACCGGTTCGTAACTGGTCACCGAGTCTCTCAAAGCAAGCTTGTTATTTATTTTCTTAAACAGTAACATAGGACATGTCAGGTCCCCACATTGTTTATATTTCCAGAAAAAAACAAGAACGAGTCTATTACTTTACTTTTCAGGTAACAAATTTCTTTGACAGTAAACCAACAACCCGTGTGCTTGTTTAGCCCCCCTAACCTGATCCGTATTTAAAGTAAACCTTTCTTGTCTACTCCGGTTTTTAAAAATTAAATTGAACCTCTTTGCACCACCACAGATGGAACATATTTTGCTCTTATATAAGGATCTGAAAGAAAGAGAAAAGAACACATACAAACATCCACTATATGACCACACGATTGGAGAATTTCATTGAGCTGAACTTGATACCCTTAATTACTTGAGAAAATAAGCTTGCTTAGCTCTGCTCACTTCAGCAGCGTCTCTGCTGCACAAAACCATGAAACCGCGTGTGGCATCCTGCAATTTAACACACTGATGCTGAATAGTGAAGGGGAAAGAAAGAAGGAAGTGTGACTCAAGAGGAAATAGAATTAATTCAGCGCCATTCAACAGCTCCTGCACTACAGTGACATACAGATCCCACTCGGTTGAAAGCACTTTGTCGCTCCTCTTCTCTCCCTCTTCCTCTCCTCACTTCTCTGTTGTCATTTTCTGATTCATGGTGGCTGCACTCCAGACTCCCCTGGTCCCTGTACCTGAAAAAGGCTTGTTATGCAACCCCCCCCTCCATCCCCATCCCTTGCAAGTGCACATGCAAATACTTCCTCTTACGTAAGAATATTTACTCCCCCACCTCACTCCATCACAAAACTCGCAGCTCAAAACAAACCAAAGCTTCAGTGCCACCACATTTTCAGCACAGCAGAAATGATCTGTAAATTCCCTCTGCAGACTCCCGATTTAGCATGGAGTGCGTAAGAACCCAGTGCTCTCTAAAACACACACTCCAAAGCTGCTGCGAACCCCTTGAAAACACAACCTGCAAGGTGCGAGCAGTTTCATACAGTTTGGATACGCAAGGGTGCGTGTGTGTGTCTGTGTGTTGTACTGCACATACTCACCCCCTCATTTGGGTAAGCCTCCCAGCCAAGGTCGGCCAAAGCTGACATGGAGTCCAGCAAAGTAACTGCAACAACATGACAAGAAAAAGAACAAACCTGTCAACACCTACATACACATTATTGAGTGTCATTTAGTTTCTTAGTCCCCATTTTCCCACACAGACGTTGCACATTTGTGTCTGTCTTACACCGCATGTTGTATCATACACTGTTTTACATAATGTACAGTAAAATCTCAAAAGCCGTTCTTATGTTTCATGCAAGTCTTGTCTTCCTGTGTTGGGGTGCATCTGCAGTGGAATTACAAGCAGCGTTAAACCTGGATTTTCAACTTTAAGATCTCTGTGGTTGTGATGTTGCAGCTTGAGGTAAAAAAAACAAAAAAACAGTTTCTGACTAAATTACGACCTTTAACATTAACGGTATTGAAAAATCCAAGGATGTTTCTGCTCATCAAGGCTCCTTTCTCCCTGTTGTTGAAGTACTATTATTCAGGCATGGTTTATGTTTTCCCTCAGGTATTTTAACCTTTTCGTTCAGCTACTATTGAAATTCTTTGTGAACACTGACAGTTTTTGGGGGCATTGCTATAACGGCCATCAAGGACAACACATCATAGTAGAATGAATGTACAATACATTTCATATGTTGTTCCCACAGTATGATCTCCATGTGACTGGAAGAAGTGCAGAGAGGTTGCACGGAGGTGAGAATGAAAAATGAGGAGAAGAGGTGGCAGGATGACCACAGGGAGGCAAAATGAAAACCTGCTCAAACTCTGGAGGGAAGTTTTCCACCTGAATGTGTGTGTCACTTGTTAGTGCATGTGTAGGTGTGTGGCTTGGCTCACTCAGGTCCTAATCAAGCCCTCAACACTGCTGACCATCAATATTTAATCAGCATCCATCTGCAGAGACTGCTGCTTCTTTTTTTCTCCTTCTCTCTGTCTCTCAGCCTCACGGATTGTGGCTCTCCTAGATTATCTTTCCTCTTCTGAAATGTTTGAGCCATTACTTACAATCCACAGAGCCGCTGACCCGACGCAGTTTAAACGAACTGGATTACTTTAAAGCAGAATACTTTCTATATTTACTCAGATTTTTGTAAGTTAGCAGCGGTGACTTGAAAAAAAGAACAATTTAGCAGTGCTGTAATGTTTCTTCTCTGAATGCAAATGAAACTAATCACTCAACTGAAGAGGATCAAAAGTGTCTGCTTACAACTTGCTGGTAGGTATAACAAATGAGCTCTTCTCTTATCTGTCCTTTTTTTTTTTTTTCCTGGAGTCATGTCGCTCATCAGCTCTACCTGGCTCCCAGTCCTTCTCCTCAGCTCAGCACACACTGACAGCAGGGAGGGTAGCCATGCTGACTTAGTGACAGTGTGTATATATACCTGCTTTGCGCGGGCGCGAAGACACTCATGCTATGTCTGTGTGCGTCTGCACACACTTGCACAAAGCAGTATATGAGTGAGAAAACGTCCTGCAAGAAAATTGCGCAGAAAGTTATAACAAAGCAAAGAGTGAGACTGCACATTGGAGCCAAGCTGAGACACAGATAGAGAGAGACAGAGAGAGATCCATTAAATGAGACAGAAACAGCAGAGGAGAGGTGCTGTGCAGCAAAAGGTCAGAGTAGGCCTCTACTCTATGCGCCTATTCAGAGGAACTGAAGACCATTTAGACCCAGTACATGGGCTTTTGAGTGGCAGACAGAAATGCGACATAATAGTTTCATCATATATGATTTCAGGACTCAGCAGACAGACACACACACAATGTTTTTCATACACAATGATATTGCAGAGCAGAGATAAAAGCTTATTGACAAGGTTCACTAAAATGTCTGATTCAGATTCACCAAATTAGAACTGATCTTTTATCATCCACCCATTGTGTTCAGTTCAGCGCTTTCAGAGACTGAATAAATCAGTATGCCTTTGACTGATTTAAAGGGCAATGTCACCTAAATTATTTGAAAAATAGATGAAGAATATATTAAAAATGAATTAACCATAGTTTAAAAGTCACTATTTTGTAATTATTGTAAATTTGCATTCTTTTCAGTGTAATAAATGTATAAATAGAAACTCCTAATAATGTGTTATGTGGAATATCTGCACTCAGTCCTCGAAAGCTAATTCTGACACAAAATGGAGCTTGATAAAGTTATTAACTACACCTGTGAGCTACATGTTATTACATATTAAAATATATGCTGTGAAAGACATTTATAGCATCACGGTCCAGATCTGAGGAAACAACAGGTGTGTCGGGGGAAGACGCAACCACAACTATTTCCCAAAGAATTTAAGCCTTTGCTAGCAACTCAGCTAGCCAGAAAGGGATGCAATGGCTGCGTTTCTGTGTAACTAAAACTCTTTAAAGCCTGCTGTGTCCTCTGCCATTCTGCTTTTCATTTATTTTTTGTACATAAAAATGTATTAATCCTTGTTTCAAGAAACATTTTCATCAGCAACAGAAGTTGTGCATTCTTCATAGAAAAAAACCTCGAAAACAAAAAACACCTGCTTATGAGACAAGTGCATCTTTAACGATGAGTTTTATTCACTTACAGCATAGTTTTTACTGGGGTGGGAAAATCGAATAAAAAAATCAAATATTAGGATTTTTTGCTTCACAATTTTAAAAATCAAATTTTAACAAAAAAAAAATAATAATAATTGTTTTTTTCAAACAAATAAAAATAATCCAAAATAAATTTTTTGTAATTTTCTCTGTTTTTATTGATCTTTTTATTTGTCTTCTTGGGTATTATAGCAGCAGAATGATGGTCTGGTTACTGTGTTGTTGTTTTTTTACCTAATTTAAATCAACAAAAAATGACAAGTAAAAAAAGTTTTGTACATTTTTTTGTTTTGTTTTTAGTCTACAAAAATCAGCAATATTGGGGAATTATAAGAATCGCAATTTAAATCAAATCGGCACCCAAAAAAATCTGAATCGAATCGAGATGAAAACATATCGTCACAGCCCTAGTATTTACAATATGAGAGGTGACGTCAATGTAGAGATCAATTAAATAAGCTTTCTTTCTCGTAGCCAAGAAGAGGCAACTACTTTTGTATGAACATTTTCCTACGGAATTGATGGCGAAGCTGCAGGTGTGACATGTAGAGGAAAATAGAGGATGAGTCAAGCTGCTGTGCAGCAGCAGGGTTGCATAATAAAGGTTTCAATTGGGGACCACATGGTGTTAAAAAAGAAAAGACAATGCTCAAAACAACAGACTGAAAAACAGAAGTCTGAGATGACACTGCTTACTTACAGTTGCAGTTTAATTTACATAGTCTATAAACTAATGTTGTTCACCCCAGGGCCAAACTGATTTATCAGTTAGCTGATTTAGCCTTTTTAAAAAAAATGATCAGGGTCGACTTTGCTGTCGAGTGTCAGAGTCGTGTAGAATGATTTCCTATCGATGGAGCTCTGACTCCATTCAATCCTCAGTCCTCACTGCTGTACAGAAGTAAGACTACAGTTGGGCAACATTACAGGGCTAATGGAGACAAGTGAGTTCAAAAACGACGTTGTGAAATTAATGACTCAACATGTCTCCAGTTTGTGTTTAATTCCCTTTGCCATGTGTAATGACGAGATTGTTTTTCATTTATGTTGCATTGCTAAAGTTGTGTTAACTAGCTTAGTTACTCTGTCTGCAGTATATACTGCCCTGCACTGACACTAAGTGTGATCTGTGTGTGTGATGCAGTAAGTGAGGTATGCTAACCTAGCATAGCGTTAGCTGAAAGCTTCAAATCCAGTAAGTAACTGCAGAAATAACATAAGTGTACGACCTATTTGAGAGTACAAAACAACTGTTCATCACTCCATCAGCTGCGTGTTGAGTTTCAGACGAATGATGTGTAGGACCAAAAGGGAAAAATAATTAATGGTTACAGTCTGTCTTCATCAATCGATGTCATTTCACTCTTACTTTTACTTCTCTACTTTTACTTCTTTAGAAAATACTATAACGTGACACAGACTGTAGCAGCAGCCCAGTGTGTGTTGTTGTGAAGTAATAATAGTGTTGGATAATTTGTGACCATTAAATGTTTAAAATGCAACTCTATAAAGACTTTTTTTTTTTTTTTTTGTTTCTAATGAGTCATCAATTGACTGAAAATGTAAGGGGAAAATTTAGGTTAATGGACATGTGAAGGCTACATAAATGTTTTTCCAGTAACTTTACTCATAATGTTACTCATAACCTAAATGTAAAGATAAATCTATCTGTACAGCTGGTTGCCAGAAGTTTCATGCTTTGTTGCAGGTTTTTATACTTGAAAATTCCTCTCTATTGTGAGGACTAAAGGACTAAATATTGTAAAACAGTAAAATCTTCTGTCTGTAGTTGATATTACAATTATTATAGCCTTATATATAATAAGTTATTTTATTCATTTAAATTATCTGGCTGATTAATCAGTCATATTTTTTTTTCTGACAGATATCATTTTTAGTATTGGCCTCAAAAAATCCATATCAGTCGGGCCCTAGTTCACCCCTTCAGTGTTTGTGGTATTGTGTCAGTTTAAGCTTTAGACACCTTTATGATGCCCTGCTATGATGCAATGCAAGTGTAAGAGAGGAATTGCAAAAAATAGCATATCTCATAAGTCTCACTAAGCATATATTTGAAAATGAGCACAGTCAGTGTCATTTAAGAGAAATGACTGAAGGAGGGGAACTTTTCCTGCAGGTTTTTCAGCATTTTTTTTCCTGCTAGTTTCACGGTAATGTGAAGCAATCAATGAGCTGTTTGGCTACTTTTTGAACCATGAAATGCGCTTGGAGATAAAAACATCACTATGAATGCTAGCACTCTATTAACCCTTCTAGTACCACAGTATGACTGACAAGTAGTATTTTGGGTCACTGGTGATGCCGTAGGATTTAAAGAGCTAAAACAGCTTCATCTAAGTACAGTGATATATTTTTTTCCCCAACTCAAAGACGTTTAAGTGTTTAAAGTTTCGATGCTCAAACAAATATATATATATATATATATATATATATATATATATATATATATATATATATATTTATTTTTTTTTATATATGTATATATATATATATATATATATATATATATATATATATATATATATATATATATATATATATATATATATATATATATACATATATATATATATATATGTGTGTATATACATAACATATATATATATATTTATTTATTTATTTTCAAGTAAAGCCCTAAAAAGGCCCTAAAAAGACTAAACTGCATGGCTGTATCTCTGGGGTAAAGTAAAAAGGTAACTTCAGACATTTTGCACACACTGAATTTCTCCATATTAACTGCAAACATTTCCGAGCACTGCCTTGTAAGCTAAAGTGACACTGAAGTCATTACATATTCAAAAGCCATTTTGCAGCCCACAGGGAGAACACACACACGTATAATCCTACACATTGGCACTTTTTCTCTTCTGCTAACACCTATTGTCAATACCACTTATCACTTATAATCAATGGCTGGACTCATCAATAATGTATTAGCTATGGCTTCCTGTCTGCTGACACAACCAGTTTGCATGTAGCCAACGTGTTTAAAGATGAAGAGAAAATGTAGAAAAGAAGAAAATACATGCCACTTCTTTTTGTCAGTATAACCTAACACAGCAAAATCTAACTATGTGTGTATCAATGTCTACATTCTCTCATTCCTTCATCGTCTTTTCGCCTGCTTTTTTCCTCAAAGGAATATGTTTAACTGTGCATTTGAAATCTCAGCCTGGGCCAGGCTCGCTTTAAGCAGGGAGTAAAAACACAAAGCTCATCACTCAGACAAAGTTCATATTCTATATCATGACCCTCCCTCAAACACACAGATTCAGATACAGGACAAACATCACCTTTACTTCCTTTTGTCAAAGCAAATGCCTGGGCAGGACGTGCACATGTGACCTGATTACTGTGAGGGCTGGTTGGTTAAAAAGAGGCAAGCTCTTTCAGTGGTTGCCAGCACCAAACTGTGAGGTTTACGTTCTGAGAGTGAAAAATGAGGAGGAGGTGAGGGTGCACGCCGTGAATTTGGGAAGAAGAAATTCCTCTGCAAAAGCTTTCAAATTCTGAACTGCTAAGTAGAGAAAATGCTGAACATTTTCCTCTCTCTTTGTCTTCTCATCTCTCCTTCTGTGTCTATTTTTCTTCTCACTTGTGCTTCCTCCCTCCAGGGTGTCTGTGTCTCCCTGCCTTCTTCTCTCTTCCTTGCTCCCCCTCTGCGTGCTTATGTCTCTCTCCCACTCTCTCACTGGACAGCATCCACTGCTTCAGCTGGGCTGCGAGAAGCTGTGATCCACCTGCCAAAAAATCAAACAGCGCTGCCAACAGCCAGACTGGCGCACAAAGAGGCCAGGATGCTTAAACACACAAAACTGACTCACACACACACCTCAAGCCTGTGCCAGTGCCGCAACGACAAAGACTGAACAATGAGACCACCACACAGACTCCGCGGCGAGTACAATATGCGACTACATAATGAGTTCATTAGATCTTTTCATCTCACACACATTAACAGTGAGGAAAAAATGGGCAGACCTGGAAGTTATTGTGGAGGCTTGCTGACACCACATTCAACATGCTGGTGCCTCATTGTTTTCCTTTTTTAAAGAAGGATTCCCATTATTTCCTCCTTGCTAAAAAGTTAGGTTTCTTTCTGCAAGAAAATGCTGAGCACAAATTTGGATAATCACTATCCTCTTGAGAAAAACCAGCTGAGAGGAAAAACGTGAAGGAAAATGCAAATACGGTGATGAACATTTGAGATAAAGCGCCGCAGAGCAGCTGCTGTTTTCCAAATACGTCAAACTTCCAGCAATTTTTTTTAAATCTCTTCAAATATGTTTTTTACTTCAAAAAATAAAAACCAGCATATTCAAGTGGTCTTATTATTTTAAAAGAAAGATTCATACAAAAACAAAAAAGAAATCATTACATAAATTTGGTGCAGCAACAAAATGTACAGCCTTTTCAAATTCACAGTGTAAAGTTGAAGCACTTCTGTTAGGATATCCATGATTCACCACTACGGCACATAATATGTAATTCTTCATTAAACAATAAAAAGTAAAGTATATCAAAAGTCTAACATGGTATTTAACTACAATTCATTCATTTAAAAGTCGATTATTTGTGCCACTTATGTTAGCAGGTTAAAATGTCAGGGAAAAAAAAGTAAAAACATGGGATCAGTCATTTAGATCTGTTCACTTATTTAAACTTATCTTAAGTTATTTTTCTGGCATTTCATCATAAAACAGAATTTTATCTTAAGAAAATGTTCAGCGATTATAACAGATCTAATGATTAGCCAATCAGTGCTTAGCTGCTGGTCTCTTGTGTTTATCTTGGTATGGTCAGTTCCCCTCTGTGTTTGTATGCAATAGGTTGATATTCTGTTTTATATCAGACAAATGAAAGCACTAAAAGTCAACTTATATTCACTCACTTTATAAAAAAGAAAAGAAGAAGAAATTGCTTAAATGTGCACGTAACTTTGGAACATTGACATTTATTATGCACATTTCTGGAGCTGCTGTTGTCTAGTGGTGTTCTGCCAGAGAAACCATGCTATACATTCATTTCTTCTGGGACCCTTCATGATGTTGTAGCTGAGTTTTGCTTTACACACCGTGTCACATGCTAGCAAGTGGATATAAACACAGGCCGTTTTGAATGTACACTTTGGCTGACTCTGCAAAGAAACACAAGAAGACACCAAGAGAGCAAAAGAAAGAGAGAAAGAGACAAAGCAAGAGATAAGACGAGAGTCAAGACTTTTACCGTCTGGAGAAAGTTCACAGTTCAGGTAAGATGCAAGATGGATGGGAAATTAGCTGTAAGAAAAGCTGTAAATCACTTTGCAAAATAACTGAGGAACAAGGAGGATGCAAGGCAGAGGCAAGGCCGGGAGAAAGCTGGAGGAAATATAAAACTTTTCCTCCAGCTGCTGTGACGAGTTAGAAAGAATACAGAAAACCGTATCAGTGAAACTGCATGAAAATATTCTGGATTTTTTTTGTGTTTATATGCAGCTTCAAGACTGTACAACTAGATCAAGATAACAAAGTTAACTGAAAGCCAAGAGGAGAGCTCCTACAATTTATCAGACCCGCGGCTTAACACAAACAATAGAGTGTGTGTTAAGTCAGAGGTTTTTACAAGACCGAAAGAGGCCATTCTCACCAGGGGCCATCCGCCTCTGGAACAATGTGATTGACTATTGATTACACAAACAAACAAAAGTGTTGTGATCTTTTATCCCCCGTCAGAAGATTAATAAAGTGTTTTTTTCTGTTTTCATGTCATTTAGATTCATTTGATCTTATTTAATTTCATTTCAGGAATACCTAAAGGGAAAACACATAGAATCTTTTCTGACTGGTCTCTACTGCCAGAAGAGTGTTATTTTAACTTAGCAGTGAAATATAAAAGTGGAGACGAAGTAAGCCTAAGCCTTCCACATTTCCTTTAGGTTCATAAAATACACAATACAACTTTTCTTGTGGGGTAGATTTACTTGCAGCTGCACCAGCAGACCCACACATACTTTAATATGTCAGCATTAGTCCCACCACGCACTGGACACTCCACTGAGAACCCAGTACAACTGGTGAGATAGTTGTCAGGGCAACAAATGAGAGTGGGATGAAGGAGTGAGAGGACTTGAGCTCTGAACTTTAGGAATAAACGGGCACCCCACCAAGACTGCTACACTCACTGACTTCTCATCAGTCCACTCATCCAAAAACCACCAGAGGCTCTCGGCCAGTCCTTCATTTATCTCCCTCTATCCGCTCTCTTATCCTTTCTTCATGCTATTTTATTGAAGCTATGTGTTTGTCTATGTCCTTCTTATCTCCAGCGACTTTTGCTTTCTGTGATTTTTGGTCATTATCACCTAATTAGCACCATTTCCCATCACAGATTAGATGTGCATGGTGGGAATATCACATTTTATCATTCATTAGTGGATTTAGATGTTTATAGACTATTTTATTGATGTTAAGCCCTTTACATGAATGGAGTAGATATCTTATATAAAAAGATAAGTTGTGGATAAATGAAAAGCTCTATTAAGTGATGCACAGAAAAATCCCATCAGTAAAAAATTCTTTGTATATTGTAATGACTGACTTTTTCCCTGATTCAATTGTCTGTTTAAAGCTTAAAGGTATTTCCCATTTCATACTTAAATCGAGTGAGTTCTATATGAAAAAATTTGATCAGCTCTTTGGACATTTCAGGCAATATCCTGTGCTGTTTGGTATGAGGGATGTGTTCTCCCGAAGCAGCCATATCCAATTCATTTTTCTATGATATTTTCTTTTGGGAGGCGGTAGAATCTAGCGTGATTTCAGAGGGAAAATGTTATTATTCTTGGAGTGTGATCGCCGTCTGCAAAGTGAATCCATCTATGAATAATTCAACAGATTTAAATTAAATTCTAATCCCAATTCTTCTTTGATTCACTTCCATTTCCTCCCCATTTTTCCAAGCCATTCCCTATCTTATGTTGATCCATTACACTTCAACAAGCATAGATTTAGACTCTGCTTTGCCATGGACTGAATTATGATAATTAAAGTCAATTATACTGAAAATCGTGCCAGGTAATCAAACTTATCATTATTTACATGAGTGATAGACAGGAGCAGATCACTGAGGGTAAAAGCTGAATGCGCAAAACAAGTAAAATTCAATTAACTTTTAGCATGCATGCTTAAGTTAGACACAGGTTTTTAAAAAGCATCCCTCATTTGTGATACAGCACACAAATGAAACGATAAAAACTGTGCGCAGGGAATATTAACAATTATGTCCTCAAGTTGAAAAACAAAGTGATTAAAGTTTGATTTAATTTGATGTTTTGCCCTTGTTTGACTCAACTTACTTTATAAAGAAAGTCAACTACATAAGAAAGTTTAGACAAACACTACCTTTTAAATAACAATGTAAAAATCATATTAAAACCTTCGAACTTCTTTAGCTATCAATGCATTAAAAGATCACAGCTCATCAGAAATGTAGACTACACTGGCACATTATTCACAGTATATGTTGGAACTGATCATCTTACACTAGGATCTAGTAAATTACACACCAGTCAGCCACAATGGTGACAGTAGTGACCGGAGATGAGAACGGTAGAAACCATCTAGTGGAAATACAATGTTCTACTGAGAAGCATTCCTGGCATTCAAAGTGATGTTGCTGTGACGCCCATCTAAACATTCAAGCAGACCCAGCAGAGCCCTCATCAGCAATCCCCAACAGGACAATACACACCTCTTACATAGCTAAAAAAAATGCTCAGGAATGGATCACGAAACACAACCAGCCTCCAAACTCCCAAGATCCCCATCAGATTGATTGTATGTGGAAAAAAACCCAGAACAAGACAGATCAATGAAGCAGCGAAAAAAGATTTGTGACAAACCTTAAAAACAAGAGAGGAGTGAAGCATACTGTGTGACCTTTAAAGATCGAATACAAATGAAAAACTGTTTATAAAAAATTGATAGACGTGATGAGCTGAAGCTTGTTGAGCTTGCACTATTGAACCTCTATCGTAGCAGAATGCATATTAGCCTTTTGTGCTATTTCACAGAAACTGACAGTACAGGCAGACCTGAAAAGATGATATTTTGACAGACAATGACAGGAGCACTGCACTAGTTTGTTGCTTGAAGAGGCTCTGGAGTGTGTGTGTGTGTGTGTGTGTGTGTGTGTGTGTGTGTGTGTGTGTGTGTGTGTGTGTGTGTGTGTGTGTGTGGGTGTGTGTGTGTGTGTCTGTGTGTGTGTTGGTAATGGTTTGTCTGGACATGGTGGCTGAATGCTTACAATGTTGAACTTTGACACCCTGTCAGATCCACTCACTTTTTTTTATTTTTATTAATAAGCCTCCTTCACCAGCATACCCACAACTCATCAATGGCAAGAAACACCAAACATACACATAAAAATAATGATGCACATAAACATAATACTCACAAGCACACCAACAAGACTCTGAAAATCCAGAAATGCCTTGCAGTACAAACCAAAGACGCATGTCTCTCTGAACACACACTGAACTGGTCGGTTAATGAAGTGAAGTGAAACAGCTATTGAGAGCTGAGTGAAGAGCGAACAGCACAATCAAGGTTTAAAGCTAATTGTGCAAGAATGCCTTTAAAGTCTTTGGATGTGCTTTCTCTCTGTTGTTGACCTTTTTGTGCTCTTTTCTTTAGACATTCCCTGTGATGAGACAACAGCTTACACACATGCACACACTTGTGTGTGCCTGTCACACAGTGGTTGGTCACAGAAGGGTAAATTGGTCAGGAGTCTCAGGAGTGGGCCACAGTGGAGGCAGCTATGTAATTGCATGGTAGATAAAAATGCATTTAGACCAGATTGTATTGGTGATGTGCACGTCAGGAGAAAAATCACACCATTTGTGACTCGTAATGCATCTAAAAAGCTGCAAGAACACGCTAAACACCAGAAACTTTCAATATAATCATCCTCTTCTGTACTAGTCTTTTCAAGTTAACCAGCATCGTCTGTGTGATGGTGTATTTGGATACACAACAAGCCCCACAGCCCCCATAACACAAACCTGACCTGCAACAAACATGGGAAACAGAGACGGAAACAAGCACATTCCATTCAGACAAAAAAACGTTCAAGACAAGCAGTAAATGGAGAGGGAGTGAGTGGAGGAGAAGAGGAATGCATGTTTTCAGCTGGTGGATGGACTGCAGTCAAGGCCCACTGATCAGTGATTTGACCAGTGGTTAAGGGCTTGTTGAGTGGGGGGGTTCAGGAAACTGCCAGCGGCGAACCGCCATGTATGTCCAAAACCAGCTACAGCCTTCAAACATTGCACAATGACAAAAGGCTTCGTTTGACATAAATGATGTCGGCATCTGATGGGAATCATTCAGCCTTAAAAACCATTCAACTGCAATTGTAGCTGGTTAGGACACACCCTCCCTCATGGAGAAAAATAAGTTCAGCCAATGTCTGGGAATGAACTAGAAAATAAAAAAAGACTCCCGTTTTAAAAACAGGGAATCCCTTAGCAAATATAATTGCCTGTGCGCCTTGGGTCTAAAGCCACATGGAAACAAAGTAGTTTCACAGGTACTGCGGCTGCTCACCAGCTGCATGACACATGATTGGCTGAAGCCTCCACTCACACACAAACTGTGTGCTACTTAAATCCTGAGATGCTCAGAAATCCTCACAATCCTCTGTGGATATCTTCACTTTGAAGTGATGGACTGATAAATTAAAAAAAAGTTATGAGAATAATGAATTCGTTTGGGTTATCATTCCTCCTTCATTTCTGACCAGTGCAGTGGAGGTCAATTCCTCCAGTAGCAGAAACTCATTTATAAACATATACATTTCTAATCTGGAATAAAACTATACGAATGGGTGAAGAGATGTTTGATATTTCTCCTAGTAAGATGTTTACACACAAAAGATTTGACATTTATGATTTTTTTTTTTTTTCCAAATCTTAAGGTGAAACTAAAACATGTCTTCACTTTTAACGCGATAAAACTCATGGCTGAATGTATTAAATGGATTCTGAATCACCCACTGCAGAAACGAACGTTTAATTTGAGGTTTTATAGGATAATTGATCAGAAAACAGGGAGATTCATGATTGTCACAGTATCGTTCATAAACTTCTTGAATGAGTTTTAGTTGGTGTAAGAAAGTACAGAAATGTATAACAGCTAAAGAAGCCTCAGTTATAATTTATATTCAAATTCAGGCTTTTGACTGTAGAAAAGAAGTCTAGCCTTTGAGGGTCATGTTTTATCCTATAAATGACTTTCTTCTCACCCCTCAAGCAATGTGATCTGTTCTGAATGTGTAGAAAGAAATAAAAAGAAAACATGTCCGCAAAGCGCTGCTGCAGCTGGTCTTCCCACCAGATCAGCTGCTGTTGTGATCTCGGTGGAAAACTGCATCCGACTTGACTGCAGTCTTTTTACACTCCATCTCTTGTGTCGCTGGCAGTTCTCGTCAGCCAATGTGACACAAGAGGAGGAGTAGGATCAAAACACAACAGTGAAGAGATAACATTTAAACAAAGTAAAAAAAATAAAATAAAAATCTTAAAAACAGAATATAATTGCATTTTTCTCCCACTAAAAGGTTTGGTGGGTTTTAGTTCAGATGCTGAGTTGTTTAGTTCATTTTAAACAGCACGTTGGTCTCTGTTCTTCTTGTCCTTCTTGCATTTGATTTACCACACCTTACCCCCCTACACACTCCATACCAGGCCCTTACATGCACACACACACGCGCACTGATCGAATCCATGATGAGGTGAAGCCCTCGTGGCAGAATCTTTCTCTGTCACCGACTTGTATTTATAACCTAATCTATCAGTGAGCTCCCAGAATATGTGACACTGTTCTCTGACCACCAACTCCCCCTCCGACCATACATTAAGACAGGATGACTGTGGGTGGGTGGTGGGTGGTGGGTGGGGGGTGCTTGTGAATACACATCCAGTTTTGCTTGTGAATGTGGATATAGAGGCTTCAAGTCATT